>NC_049238.1:2798888-3114797 GCF_011100685.1 Canis lupus familiaris
TCCACTTGCTTGCAACACAGTGAGGGCCCATCAGGCGGGAAGACACCTGCCCGAGTCCCCAGCATGGGAGCCGCGCTCTCTCTCCTACGCACAGAGGCCTCCCTCCAGGGTGTCCCCACTCGCTGATGTGTACGAATCGGACCCATGATTGAGGGAGGAAGGCATGTTTTAATAGGAAATAAATTAAGAACTTAAAGACATGTTTCTGCCGCTACTATTTTAGATGTGAGCATCCTCTTTCAGGCCGACCTTCCCCGAGTGCAGGAATAGGACAAGCCCGTGACCCCCTCCCACCGCTCTCACCCTCCTTTGCTGAGCTGAACTCACGGTCAACAAAATACTAGTTTCACCACAATTTGAGATAAGAAACAGTTGACAGAAAAATAACTGTATTCACACTGGCATTATTTTTTTTCCATACTTTTCTCCCCACACTTGTCAAAATAATGAAAGTTGAAGGTAAGAAGATTCAGAAAACACAAAATACCATTAGCAATAGTAGTACAAATCACAGAGAAAAATAAAAATTCACACAGATCTCTTCACCTGGAGTCAAGACCATCAACATTTTGGCAAATGTCTCTCTTTGTGTAATATGTGTGATCGTACATGCGTGTGGTCAAGTACTACACAGTCAGGATTATGTTATAATTGTTTTCCACATCAGTAAAGATTTTTTCATCAATATTTTGGGCAATTGTATTATTTCTTTATATAGATATACCACAGTCAGTGAGGCCACTTACATTGCACCTTTTGGAAGTTTCCAGTTCCGGGAAAATATGCACAGAATTTCTGAGTGTTTGCACACAAATTATACTTTAGCAATGGATTTACTGGGACACAGATTTGGATATTTTTAAAATTTCTGATAATTATTGCAAATAAGATTCAGAAAAAGGTGTAATAATGTATCTCCAACAAAAACGATGTAATCCAAATGCTTGCCACCTTGGCATCAGGATAATTTCATTTATTTATTTATTTATTTATTTATTTATTTATTTATTTATTTATTTATTTTTAAATTATTTATTTATTATAGGCACACAGTGAGAGAGAGAGGCAGAGACACAGGCAGAGGGAGAAGCAGGCTCCATGCACCGGGATCCCGACGTGGGATTAGATCCTGGGTCTCCAGGATCGCGCCCTGGGCCAAAGGCAGGCGCTAAACGGCTGCGCCACCCAGGGATCCCTTATTTATTTATTTATTTATCACATGGCAAATTAATTTTAATTTTTAAACAGGCAACATTTTATTTTATTTTTTTCACTTTTATTTATTTTTTATTGGAGTTCGATTTGCCAACAAATAGTATATCACCCCGTGCTCATCCCATCAAGTGCCCCCTCAGTGCGTGTCACCCAGTCACCCCACCCCCGCCCTCCTCCCCTTCCACCACCCCTTGTTCGTTTCCCAAAGTTAGGAGCCTTTCATGTTCTGTCTCCCTCACTGATATTTTCACTCATTTTATCTCTTTTCCCCTTTATTCCCTTTCACTATTTTTTATATTCCCCAAATGAATGAGAACATATAATGTTTGTCCTTCTCCGACTGACTTATTTCACTCAGCATAATACCCTCCAGGTCCCTCCACCTCGAAGCAAATGGTGGGTATTTGTCATTTCTAATGGCTGAGGAATATTCCATTGTATACATAAACCACATCTTCATTATCCGTTCATCTTTCGATGGACACCGAGGCTCCTTCCACAGTTTGGCTATTGTGGACATTGCTGCTAGAAACATCGGGGTGCAGGTGTCCTGGTGTTCATTGCATCTGTATCTTTGGGGTAAATCCCCAACAGCACAATTGCTGGGTCGTAGGGCAGATCTATTTTTACCTCTTTGAGGAACCTCCACACAGTTTTCCAGAGTGGCTGCACCAGGTCACATTCCCACCAACAGTGCAGGAGGGTTCCCCTTTCTCCTCATCCTCTCCAACATTGGTTGTTTCCTGTCTTGTTAATTTTCCCCATTCTCACTGGGGTGAGGTGGGATCTCATGGTGGTTTTGATTTGTATTTCCCTGATGGCCAGTGATGCAGAGCATTTCCTCGTGTGCTTGTTGGCCATGTCTATGTCTTCCTCTGTGAGATTTCTGTTCATGTCTTTTCCCATTTCATGATTGGATTGTTTGTCTCTTTGCTGTTGAGTTTAATAAGTTCTTTATAGATCTTGGAAACTAGCCCTTTATCTGATACGTCATTTGCAAATATCTTCTCCCATTCCGTAGGTTGTCTTTTAGTTTTGTTGACTGTTTCTATTGCTGTGCAGAAGATATTTATCTTAAGTCCCAATAATTCATTTTTGCTTTTGTTTCCCTTGCCTTCATGGAAGGGAAACTTCTTGCAAGAGTTGCTGTGGCCAAGTTCAAAAAGGGTGTTGCCTGTGTTCTCCTCTAGGATTTTGATGGATTAAACTTAACTAAATAAAGGAACATGGGGCCCCTGCGTGGCTCAGTCAGTTAAGTGTCTGCCTTCAGCTCAGATCATGATCCCAGGGTCCTGGGTTTGAGCCCCAAATTGGGGTTCCCTGCTCGGGAGGGAGTCTGTTTCTCCCTTTCCCTCTCCCTCTGTGCTCTTTCCCTCTCAAATAAATAAATAAATAAAATCTTTAATAAAGAAATAAAAGAATGAAGGAACATATTACTTCACACCAATTGGTATCAATATGATCATTAGCATTGCTGTTTTATGTTTATTTTCAAACACTACTGATTTATTAATCCTCCATTGATATTATTTTATCATTCTACTGTGTTTTATATATCTTTTGTTTATATTTATCATATATCAACTTCATAATTTTGATATATTAATTTATTGCTTATAGTTGCAGCAATATATTTGCCTGTTGATTTGGAAATCTAAACTTTGTTTTTGGAACTGTTATAACTTGTGATATGGTCTCTTGATTTTAGACTTAGCAAGTCTTGCTTTATTCACATTTAAAAGAAAAAGATGAAATGTTATATTTACACCTATAGGTACATGCACGTTTTCAAAGCACAATATTACCACATGCAACTCTACGTGCTCATATTGAGCATAGGAAACAATGATATTGGCACCAGTAGCAGAGCCCATCCATCACTTTGCCCTCACAGGGTAGATGCTATGATGAATTTTCTGCTTAGGGTTCCCTTGATATTATATTGTAGATAGGCCTACAAAAAGGCCTATCTCCCCAAATAATATATTATTTGATCTTGTCAGTTTGAAAAAGTTATATATGAATACTCGGCACAGTGCTGCATGACCTCTTTTTTCAAACAACATAATACTTTTTAGTTTCACTTATGTTTATGCAAAGAGCTGTGGTATATTTATTTTCACCTCTAGATACATTACTTTACACACTTGTAGCACCATTTAATGACATATTCTGATGTTGAATATCTAATCTTCTTCCAAGATTTTTCTCTTATCAAGCATGTCACCATAAACATGGTATCAGTCAAGATCCAGTTGGGAGAACTGTGAATGTTTAATACAAAGAATCATTAACTAGTAGAATGTTCTTCACTACAAAAGTAAGTAGAAGGGGATGATGATTGATAGAGACGAAGCCAAAGGAGCACAGGCTGAGGCCCCGCCATCCTGGAGAAGCCACGGCCTCCCTCAGGAAGAGATACTTGCTGCTTGACCTCGGTAGACCTGGTCTGTCACCCCGAGCTGCAGAGATTTACTGGAGGGTTCGGGGCACAGAGGGGAGTGCTCCTGGGGCTCTTGCATGCTGACCTGCTCCACAGAGCCAGAAAAGGAAGCATTTCCCATCCAGTTCTGCAGTGACCTTCCAGTTCTCTCCAGGGACAGAGCCCAACTTAGAGCCTGGTAGCAAAGGACAGCTGCTGGAGGACCCGTCCCTGTTAACACACAGTGGGGCATAGAAGGGTGACAGTGCAGCTGTGCGGCAACGACCACCCAGGAAGCAAGGCCCTGATGCGCATCTCCAGGGGCCGGCAAGGTCCAGGGCACGTGCCAGGAGCGGAAGGGCTCAGCCAGTGTCTGTGTCCACATCATCGCTTTTTAAGAAATGCCAATGACTTTCCAAAGTTAGCATTTTATGTTACTGGATGTGACACGTCATCGCATCGTGGTTTTAATTTTCCTTTCCCTCCTTACTAAGGAGTTTTTCATACTTTTCTGAGCATTTCTGCACTCCCTTCTGTGCAAAGATGGCTTCTTTTACTCACTTCACGTACTGTGTGTGCACGTGTGTGTGTACCTACTCTTGTTCTCCTTTTTAAAAATATTTTATTTATTCATGAGAGACACAGTGAGAGAGGCAGAGACACAGGCAGAGGGAGAAGCAGGCTCCCTGCAGGGAGCCCGATGTGGGACTTGATCCCGGGTCTCCAGGATCATGACCTGAGCCGAAGGCAGATGCTCAACCACTGAGCCACCCAGGCGTCCCTCGTTCTCAATTTTTTACAGATGATGAAAATTAACCGTTTTTAGTTGTATGATTTGCAAATATCTTCTCCCCGTGGTCAGTGTCTTTGTGATGACTTTTGTTGGATAAGATTTATTCATTTTATCACAGTTTGAATGTTAAGAATTAATTGTTTTCTTTATGGGCTGGGTATCATAGACTTGAGAATTCCTTTTCAAGGACATGGAAATAGCCTGCCATATCCCCAGTGGAATTCTCTAAAGTTTGGCTTTCTTTTCAATTCTCTAATCCATCTGGGATTAATTTTGAGGAGAGGGGGCTGATCATATGGAATCAGAATCTATTTAACTTTTTTCTTTTTTTTTTTTTTTAATATGGATCAACATTGTCCTGGGACAATGATTTCTCAAAGATTTCTTCCTTATTAGACTCGTAGGCACTGGCTTACCTGCAGTAAAACTGGCTTCCACTTATATGTAGTGCTGTTAGTTTTCCAAGGCTGTCTTTCTGCTCTGTGACAGCCCACACCACCCTAATATTGCAGCTTTGTACGAACTCATAATGTCAGGGAGACTGCTTCTCTGCACCGGGCTTTTCTTCAGCAGCAAATTGGCAGTTTCTGCAAATTTGCAGGGGATGCCTCTGCAAAGTTCCATGAAAAATTTAATTGATTCTTCCAACATATTTTTTGGACAAACTGATAGTTTCACAGTCCACGAGTACAACACATTTTCCATATATTTAGCCTTATTTAATTATTTTTAACAAAGGCTTACAGTTCTGTCCAAAAAGGTGTTGAGTCTCTACTGGTTGCTTTCTTGTTGGCTTCTGTCTGCTTGTTTCTATTTTGTAAAAAGCATTTTAAACTTTTAAAATGTTTAAAATGCTTTTTAGACTTTTAAATGATATCATCAATGTAAAAAGCATTTTTAAAAAATGCTTTTTAAACTTTTAAATGATATCATCAATGTATAGAAATGAGGTTGAGGGTTGCCCTGGGGGCTCAGTCGGTTAAGCGTCTGCCTTCGGCTCAGGTTATGATCTCAGGGTCCTGGGATCGAGCCCTGCATCGGGCTCTCTGCTCAGTGCGGCATCTGCTTCTCCCTCCACCCTTCCCCTCTCCCCCTGCTCATGCTCGCTCTCTCTCAAATGAATAAAATCTTAAAAAAAAAAAAAAAGAATAAGAAGTGTGACTGAGTTTTTAATAAGAATTTTATATCTAGTCCCCTTGTGGTGTAAGACATAAAAGCAAGACCCAGTATTATGTGCCACCTTGACATCTGGGAAAACTGGGCAGGCCTACAAGTTCCCACCTTTCCTTCGTGCCTCAACATAAGATCCCCTAGGCCTCCTCGGCCAGGGAACCAGACACAGTGTCTGCTTATCCAGGAGCAACGGGCTTTAATTCTTACAAGACCACAGATTTGTTCAAAAAGCCACGGACATTCACCCAGGGGACCCTGTGACACCTTTCCCTCATGAGACTACAAAGCCTGCTCCCTGAAGCCCCTGGTGGGCAGCAAGTATCTCTGCCTGGAGGGGCCGTGTCCTGTGCTTCAAACTCCCATGGGGGCTCTGAGAATCTGGGACAAGTAGAGTGGCCAATCCTATCTTTCCAGGGCTGTGTGTCACCCATGGGACAATCCCCAAGAGCCTTGTGGCAGGTATTTCCTCAACCTCACCAACAGGGTAATTAGAAGACCAGTAAAACACCACCTCGCAAAACCTTTACCTTCTAACACTGTGTTTCTACTAGTTGTGGTTTTCCAGTGACCCCCGGCTCCTGAGGTGCCTCTGGTGAGTTCTAATGGTTGAACATATGATCAATTCAGCTCTAGGAGCCCTAGGGTTGCCAGAGCCTGAGAGCTTATTGCCTCTAGTCAAGAGTAAACAGATTTTTAAAACTCAAGTGTGCTGTGCATATTTTCCCATTTTAATTAAGAATCCAACACAAGTTTTAGGCCGGCTGATCGAGACAACTGTATCATCTACAAATGGTGATAGTTTTATGTCCTTCCAAACGTTGTGAACTCCAACCCGATGTTTTTGCTTTTGAAGCATTTCAGGGCCAGGGCCTCTCTACTCCAATTCAATGTTGAATTGGAGTAGAGATCCCCATCCTAGACTTTTTCCTGAACTAGTATTTTGTCATAAAGTACAGTTGCTGGCAATTTTGCACATAACATTTTCAGAGAAAAAACGTTGCTTTCTTTTCTACTTTACTATAAGTGTTTCTTGTGAATCATTACTGAATATATTAAATTATTTTTAGGGTGTATTGAGATGATCACTGAGTAGTTAACTTCTATGAATTAGTAAAAATAGGTGTGGTGATCCTCTCTCTCTCACACACACATTCACACATCTCACGATGTGGGACTCAGCGTGAACCGCTGGAGATAGGCCAATGTGATGAGAAGAAACCAATTTCTAGATTTTATCTACTAATGTTATTTTCAAAGGTTTTCAAATATATTCATGGGTTTTAATTAACAACAGTTTGTTTTCTTATTTTTTTCTCTTTCCGGATGTAATATCAAGGTTTAAAACCTCTCATAAAATGAATCAAGCAGGGTTCCCTCTTTTTCTAGTCTCCGGAAGTGTTTACAAAAGAATGAAATGTGTGTTTTCCTTGTGAGATTTTAGTTTTAGTTTTTGACTCAATGTCATTATCAGTTATAACCACCACCCAGAATGTCATTGTATGCTTTCTTGACATTTTCATCAAGAAAGAAAAGGAAAAACAAACAAACAAACAAACCAGAATCGCAAGTTGTATAAAATACTTGGGTTTTCCAAAGATGGACCTCTAATCTAAAACCCACTGAAGAGAAATAATGATCCCCTCTCCAAATTTTTCATGCTAAGATAATTGCCGCCTAACGCAAAATGAGTGCATGGCTCAAATCCAGAAGCACCTTTGCCTAGGACTTTTTCCCCCTCTCCTTCTGTCTCTAAGCAAACTGTCCCAGGCACCACCTTGTCTTCCTGAGACCACCTTGGAGTTAGATGGAGTTGACTGGTATCTTTTTTCTTTTTGGTTTTTACTCCATTTTCTGATGTTTGACTGCTGATAGCTTTAAAATATCACCTCTCCCTCTCCCTTTGTGTCCCACATCTGGAAAAGCTGATCAGAATACTCATGTGCTCCTTCCAGGCAGAAAATTCAAACCATATAAGCCTCTGCCCACATGGGAGGCTTGTTCTGGCCTCACCCCAAGCACAGTAAAAACCCCCAAACCATTCCTGCTTGACCCAGAAAGCTTCATTTGTAAGTAGTAAGCCTTTTCATATCTTCTTCAGACTGTCCGGTACCACTCAAATTTTCGGTAGGGGTTTCTCCTTTCTGCAGAGTGGCTACAGTACAGTGGAACTGCTGAGTCTAATTTTAAATGTCCAATTGTTTAAGAAGTTGCCTAAGCCAGTCTGTTCCAAACTGGCTGGGCCAATTACATTCTATACAACCACGTTATGCTCCATAATGTTAACATAGGAGTGTTCTGATTTCTCCTTGTCAACATTTATTATTGTCTGTCATTTTGATTGTGGCCCTTCTGTTGGGAATAGAATGGTATCGCATTGTGGTTTTTTTCACCTTCTCCCCTAAAGGAAGGCTGGAGGTGGCTGCAGTTGGGTATTTTCCTTCCCCCGGGTCAATTAGGCTCTGAGGATACCCCAGCAGGTTAGGTTCCGGTTAACTAGCTTCCCCTGAAGGCTGTTCTTGTGAAGAACAGAGTATTTGGGCAATTTTCAAAATGACTCCATTCCCCTCCCTGTGCCAAAACCATGGGGGGATTTTTCTGCAACACTTGGTTGAGCTCCTGAGGGTAAATCTCTTGACACTTGGGGCACCTAGGACTGGGTTCCTCTGGAGTGCTGAGCTCTCAGAGCTGTTTGCATGGAGCCTTCAGTAATTCCTAATTACAGGCAAGCTTTCCTACTCCAGTGCTGGTTTTCAAGGCCCCTTCACTTGTTGGCCTCTGTCATCCTTGGGGAGCGTTTGACCCTTTGTAGTCCTTCTGTCTCTTCAGCGCTGGCAGCAGACATTTACCCTCTGGCACCCCATTTCTTCCAGATCCTAGAAAAGATGATTGATTTTTCAATCTCTTCCCATTTTCACTTGTTAGGAGGGGGTGGTCACTTCCAAGCTCCATACGTTCTAACCTGCCAAGCGGAAGTGTCATGTTGTGGTTTTTAGAAGACATTTTTCCCTAATGGCTGATGATGTTGGACTCCTTATCAGGTATTTATTAAATATTCGTAAATCTCCTCCTGTTGAGATCCGTTGCCCATTTCTTCACTAGGTTTTTCTTATTAGTGAGTTGGAAGAGTTTTATTTTCTGGACACAAGTCTTGTTATCAGATAGAGGATTTTCAAGTATTTGCTCTTATCTTTGGCTTATCATTTCATTCTTAAGGCCATCTTCTAAATACAAGCATCCGTACTTCCAGCGAAGTGTGTTTCATCCATATTCTTGTGCTTGTGCTTTTGGCTACATGCCCAAGAACTCAGCCTGACCACAAAAATTCTCCTATGTTTTCTTCTCGACATTTATAGTATAAGCTCTTCCATTAAAACTATGATTTCTTTGAAGTTAGTTTTGGTGAATGGTCTGATAGGAGTCTGATTTCATTTGTAATGTATTTTTTATTGTGGTAAAAACACAGAACATAAAATTTACCATCCTGACCATTTTAAGTATATGGTCCAGGAGCATTATGTGCATTCGCCTTGACATGGAACACATCTCCAGAAGTTTTTCATCTTGCAAACCCTATGCTTATTAAACAACTCCCCTTGCCCCCTCTCCTAGCTCCCCAGCCACCATTCTTTTTTATGGTTTCTGTAAATCTGAGTCCTTGACGAGCCTCCTATAAGTGGAATCACGGAGCGTTTATCTTTTCACACTGCTTATTTCACTCAGCATGGTATTCTCAAGATCACTCATCCACATGTGCCAGAATTTCCTTCTTGTTCAAAGCTGAATAATATTCCATTTTGTGTATAGACCACATTTTGTTTAAAGGATCTAATTTCATTATCTAATTTATTTTCACATTTAATACATAATTATCCCAGCAGATTTGTTCTTTCTCCACTGAATTTTCTTCACACCTTGTGGAAAAGCACGTGGCTATAAATGGGAAGCTTTCTTTCTCAATCTGTTCCGTTGATCTGTGTCACCAAGTCTTATTACTGGCTTACCTCCTGATGAGGGCACACTTGCACTTGCATTATCCAGTACGATGCAGAATGGTATGATATGATCTTTTATGGAACAAGGCCCCAGATTTTGTTTCTTTGCCCATTTGTCTAAGAAAGCCAGAAAACAATATGAGCCTGAGGCCACCAGGGATCGGCAGATGATGGCAGAAGGAATTCTGATCCTGGACTTGGCCTTCTTACTGGTTCTCCTTTCTGGTAGGTTCTCTGATTTCAGCACCTGTTCAGCTATATGATTAAAATGATACTTTTGCACCAATGTTTCATGTATGGGATCAGTTTCTCTACATATTTAATCTGCCAGATGCTAGAACTAAAAATATTTTTTTTTCTTTAATACCTAAGCCTCTGTAGAACATATTTAGTTTATAGTGTGAAAGAAATATATAAATGTATTTTTTTTTCCAAAATGGTAGCCAATGTGAAATTATTGACTTGATTTACCATTTTTTGTTATTTCCTCAAAGGCTATACTTTGATCCTTTTTTGAAGTCCCTTTGGAGCTATTATAATGATATTTTTGGGAAAAGCATATCAAGCTGTGTCGCTCTATTCTCTCATGTGCCCTGTGGGTCCACCCATACTCTCTCTCTTCCCCAGTATTGTAGAATTTTTCCACTCATCTTTGCAGCCATAACAGAGCTCTCTGTCCTGCTCACAATTCTTGTTTTCAGGACTGAACCATGGCAGCATCTGAGGCAGCTATAAAACTCAAGCTGGTTACAGCACAAAAGCCTTCTTAAAAGTACTGCCATCTGACCGAGTTCTGAAGGATATGTCATTGGCCCTGGATGGAGGTGATGCAGATGGGGTGACATGTTGGAAAAACTCTGCCCAGGAGTCTTGGACTTCAGGGTGCAAAAGGCAGGGAAAAATACAGAACATGGAGAAAAGCAGGTCTGGATGGACATACAGGTCGTGCTTAGAAGCTTAGAGTCGTCCGCAGTCAGGAAGATTGATCCATGAATTTTAAGCATAGAAATGGAATGGTCATATTTGCATTTTAAAAGATCATTTTACCCACAGTATCACGAATGAATTAGAAAGACACAAGGCCAGAGACAGAGAAATAATGTTCACAGCTGTTACCATAATTTAGACACGACCCTTAATGAATTTCATATTTTAATTGAATAAAATGATACAAAAATTCTTGTAATGAGAGTCAGATCATTGCTACAATCTTCAAAATCCCCACTGCCGGTGCTGACCACAGTGTTCTGATGCGCTGTTGCTCCCAGACAAATCGTCACATTAACACATCTCCAGTGGCACAAGGGACGTTTCCCAGCAAATCTGAAACAGACTGAGTCTAATTGCAATTCTAAGTGGGAGACAATCAAAGATTTTTATCCTGACAGCAAGGTTAAAGCCTTACCAATCCTGTGTAAACAAATGATCCCAGTGTCTGAGCATGCGACCACTTCTGGGTGTTTTCATATATGACAAAAATGTGTGTCTATCTTCAGTGACGGTATTTTTGTGAGAGTGACTTTGGCCAAGCTCCATTCCGGAAGACAAAGAAAACATACAAAAAACAATGAGTGCTTTTAGAGAACTTTTGAAATTCTTAGTTCCCTTAAAATTTAGGGTGGACAAAAATGAGGCCACAGGTCAGGCAGCTTTATAGACTTCACAGAGGAGCAGAGTGCTGCCACTAGGAGCGGAGCCAGTAGTTCTAGAGTGGTTGCATTTCCAACAGGACCATGCGTCCCTGTTCACTGAACATGCTGCGTGTGTCAGTCCCTTTTCCTCTCTGAACATGGAAGTTCTACACATGCATCAGGGGTATAACAATGCCTATCTCACAAGGCCATGGTAAGGTTGAGTGAAATGTTGTAGTAGGCACTTCAAACACAGTCCAACACAGGATTAGTGCTCAATGCATGATTACTCTTGTAACTGTAAAACATGGTGAGAAAATTTTAAATTGCAATATGAACCTAGGTTGGGCACACATCAAGGCTCTGCTCACACCCTTGTACCGACAATCCCTCTCCTTGGGGCTGCATAGATGTGTGTCACACACTGATGTTTCTCCTTTCTGCCTTAGCTAATATTATCACAACTAGAGTAGAATTTCTACGTAAATTTTGCTTTAATAAAATGTAACAATATTATCTGATAAAAATGTGTTTTTAATATGAAATATGTGTCTGTGGTCAGAATCCATAAAGGTCTATCATCTCCTCTTCCCCTCAGATACATTTACCCTTTACACAAGTTGTACATCATTTAGTCCTAAAATCCTGTGTTGTGAAGTACTTTTTAAAAACATATTTTGAAAAGTTTGTTACCATGGAATCTAAAAAGATCATATTTTTGTTTTGTTTTTCCCTACTCATCTCCAACCCCATGTATATCTACACATGCTCCAAAAAAAGTTCATTCATTGGTGCATCCATCCATCCATCCATTCATCCATCTGTCCAGCCAGCCAGCCAGCCAGCCAGCCAGCCAGCCAGCCAGCAATTATTAAGTAGGGGCATGTTATATATCTGCACCAGGCTCCATGACAGATAATGGACATACAAACAAGAAATACAAAATAATCCCACCTTTTAGGGGAGAGAAAAGGAGAACGATAACCCTGAAATTTTAATAAACTGATTATACCCTTTGATGGATGTTTTTATAGATATCAAATCTCTGGAGTATGGAACTTTATAAATGAAGCAGACTTTGATCTGTGCATCACAGGTGAATGTCACTATGCAGCCCTAGCAACAGGACAGTGGGGAAGCAGCATAGGAATCTCTGGGAGTTGAAATGAGGAACTCCACGGCCACCTGACATAGTGGAAGAGTATTAGAAGGTTCCAACCAGGGTCCACTTCTGTGTCCCTATCAGCAGCCTGAATTTATCCAGGGAGCTGATGAAAGGACTTTACTGAAGACTAATCTTTTTAGATTTGCATTTTATAAAAAGCAAAAAAATATTCACATTATTTTGACCCAGGACCATCATTACAACCACAGTGAATGCTGAATTCCTTGGGAACAGTATTAAATGCCATAAATGCTGTACACCAATTGTATCATAAATGTAAAGTAAACTGTGTTTGCTCATGGGGGTAAAAGGCAATATACATCTATTATCACAAATCAGTAGTGGTTTTCTTTGATGAGAAAAAGAATTAAGCTCATTCCATTACTCTTTAAAAATGAGATATTTTATTTATTTGAGAGAGAGAAAGAGTGCTTCTCTCAGAGAAGCAAAGGGAGCCACAGGGAAAGGAGGAGAAGCAGGGAGCCTGATGTGGGGCTCAATCTCAATCTCAGGACCCCTGAATCATAACCTGAGCTGCAGGCAGATGCTTTGATGACTGAACCACCTAGGTGCCCCTCATTCCATTACACTTAAGAGCATGTTTGAAAACATGTATATTCTAAAATGTATAAATTTCTTAAGCAGCTACTATGTGCTATCTCTGGGCCAACTTCTGGAATGTACTTTATCCCATTCTATTTTTCAAACAACCCTGTTGTTATCAAGTTACTTGCTCACCTAGTAAACAGAAACTAGGGAGCTCTACTGTGCTGTACACATCCACTCTCAAGGGTCAAGAAGATAGAGCAGTTCAGTGTCTCCGTTTTCCCTGAATATCCACAGCCAGTGTTGCAAGCCACTCTCTGTCTCGTATATATTATTTCCCTTATTAAAAAAATGAGTCCTGGAAGAAAGGTCTTGGGGGAGAACTCGTATTGATTTCTATATCCCCTCATAACACATATAAAATCAATAGTCATTTGATAAAAATGGAATAAATAAATGAATAAATAAAAATCCTAAAAGACAGTAGCCAATGAACTGTCATCCTACCACAAGAACACTACTTTCAGATGAAACTATTGAAATAGCTTTCATTATCCCCATTAATTTATTCTGAGAATAGTCAATTATTTCAAAGAATATTATTACAAACAAATACAAAGCTAGACATAACCACAAAGATGTTTATACTTGTATCTTAGTCCATTCAGGCCACTTAAAAAATATATCATATGCTGCTTAGTTTAAACAGCAAATGCTTATTTCTTATCATTCTGGAAACTGGGAAGTCCAAGATCCAGGCATAGCCACAGTCTGTGTCTGGTGAGTCCTGGCTTCCTGGTTCGTAGATGGCAGTCTTCTCGCTATGTCTTCCTAAAGTGGAAAGGGAAAGGGTGTTCTCTGGGGTCTTTTTTATTCCCATCAGAAAGAACTCACTTATAACCTAATGACCTCCCAAATACCCACCTCCTCATGCCATTGACCTTCAGGGTTAAACTTTCACCATATGAATTTTGAGGGGTCATGAACATTAGTCCATTGCAAATTCCTGGTAGAGTTTTACTTGTTTTAATTAAAGTAAGACTATACATAGTGTAATGCACATGTTTTAGGGTGCCATTTCCTGACTTCTGAGCATGTAGACCATACTTTGATCAAGATAGAACCAACTACCATCCAGAAAGTTTTCCAGGCTCCTGCCTTAATGTCTCCTCCAAGAAGCCACTACTGTTTGACATAAAAAAAAAAAAAAAAAAAAAAAAGGTGATGATTTGAGTGTAGGTGGCTGCCCTGACTTTTGTTCCCAGGCTCTGCATGAGTCCCCTCGGGCATCCATCACAAACGCCAGAGGCTGGGAGCTCAACAACAGAAGAGGCCATCCTGCAAGTCCAGAGGCTGGAAGTGTAGCACAAGGCATCAGCAGACATGCTTTCTCATGAGGCCCCTTCCCTTGTTTGCCAGTGGCCTGTGTCCTCACGTAGTCCTTTCATGCTCTCGTGCCCTTGAGGTCTCTGCATGTGTCCAAATTTCCTCTTCTTACAAGGACCCCAAGCACACTGGATTAGGGCCACCCTACTGGCCTCGTTTTAACTGGATCACATCTTCAAGACCTATCTCCAAATACAGTCACATCCTGAGGTGTGGGTGTCAGGGTTCCATCATCTCCATCTGGGGAGGACATGGCTCATAAGCTCATAACAGACTTCATATAAACTGACTTATATAATAAGCACCTTTTTCTATTTGGCTTTTTTCGCTCAACAGAATGTGTTTTAGATTCATCTATGAGGCTACATATGTTCCTTTTTGATCTTTTTTTTTAATTGCTGGGTGATATTCCACTATATGAATATGTCTCATACTCTTTGCAAGTTTCTGTTGAACACTCGGGTTGTTTTCAATTTGGGTTATTATAAATAAGGTCTCCCCTCATTATTTTAAACAAAAAAAACACTGTGGTGTGTCATTAGTCCCCCCAAACACCCACTATTTTTCGAGGTAAATCTGATCACCTCCTTTTTATAGGGAAGGCAGTGAGGTTTATATAATTTCCTCAATTCAGGAAGTAAGAGTGTTGGAGCTGTGTCTGTGGGCTACGCTCTGAGGTTCTCTCTCACACCTTATCTTGGCCCGTAAACAGACTACACTGCTATTTTTATATCATGCTCCATGTAAGGATGTGGAACTTCTCTGTATGGGATTCCTGGCTAAATCCAAGTGTTCATTCAGTGGGGGTCTGGCCACAAGAGCAACTAGTGTTTGTCCCTAATGCTGTCACCCACTGCCCTGGAGAAGACAACCAATAGTTACATGTGATAGTTTTGTCATCCTTTCCCTTCACATGAGCTGCTGGAAGCAGAATCAGGAGAGCTCGCTGACCTGTACACACTACTGTGCATCCTCACGAAAAGTCATAGGGCACAGGGCTGGAAAGCATTTTGAAAAATTACATAGTTAAAACTATTTATTTGACAGGTAAACGTAAACTCAGACTGATTCCCCACTCTGGGTACAGACAGAGAGGTAACATTAAATGCCAAATTCCTGACTTGACTATTATGCTTGAACTGTAACATTTTTCTCTTGAATCATTATGCCTTTAATAGTTTCCTTATCCTGTCTTAAAATGACAAGAAACTCACTTGGTTATTTACAATGCATGAATAAATAAAACATTGCTTTCTTGTCTGAAGCCTCTATCTTTGCGGGCCCTCTGGAAAATAGTACCTTTTCACAGTGCCCCAGGCTCACGTGAGCATATCAAAGCTTTTCTATGGTGAGAACATGGCCCAGATGGCTTTGGAGATACTCTGTTCAGGAAAATGTTGGCATTGTCTTGTCTACTGATGTGACCTCATTGACCCACAGCCCAGGGGGAGCATGACATTATATTACAGACAAGTATTTTAGAAGACATGGGTTGTGAATACACTAAATAGCAGTTTTGACCACCGTATTCATTGAGACACTTAACAAAGGCCCCAGTATGCTCCACACTGGGCTGGCGGGGGGTGTCTGGCAGTGAGCGTCAGCAAGGAGAAAGGGCCCTGTCCTCACTAAGCTTGGGTTCTGCTAGATACGACAACCACAATGTAGTTTCGACCTTGCCTCTCACAGATTTTGTTGAAAGTCAAACAGTTGTTACGTGTGGCATCCAGGGACATTTGTGCTAAAAGGTAGAGGGAGTCCAGAGTTGCCCTTGGAATGGTGATTGTGAATTACAGCCACAGATGGCAGCACTCCGTTCAGGGAGGGTGTGCGGGGACAGGCTGCCACTGACTTTGATTTGCTAATTAATTTTGCAGAATGACAGTCAAGTTACACTCCCCGGGAGACTACATGTCTAGTCCACCTTTTGTAAAAAAGAAAAAAAAAATACCCAAGTTTAAAGCTTTTTCCAGGAACTTGTTTAAAAAAACAAAAAACAACAAAATGACAAAGCTGTAAGGTGACCATTCCGTTGGGTAGACAGTCAACCAGATGTCCCTGTCTTACTGCATCGCCATCCACACTTACATCTCCAGTGGTGTATTAACTGCCTTCAGGATTGTTATCCTCTGGTCTGAATTCCATGCCTATTTTACGACACATCATATATTACTGGGTAGGCCTTTCTAGAAGGTAAAAGGATAAAATGTCACAATTCCATTAGTCAAGGTTACCTGGAGTCTTTGATGCTTCTTTTCCTTTTGCCTTGCTGTTGACGTCCCCACAGAGGTGAGGGCTCCCCTCTGAACACATCATAGCTTTCGCCCCCTCACTATTGCTCTGCTAGGTCCACCTTCAGTGGCACCATGTGTGTGCTTGAAGGTCACCACACTAATGAAGGAGAATCCCTTGCACACAGCAGAGCTGTCGGCTGCTCTCCACATTGGGCAAGTGCAAGCATTTGGGACTAAGGACGTGCTTTCCATGTGAGGTAAGTCAGAGGAGCTGCAGGGACGATGGCTGCTCAGGCTCCCAGAGCAAACACACCTTGAGAAAAATTATCCAAATGGCTTAGGAGGAGCTCCTTAGTCTCTCCTAAACATGGGACTTGCTTGCCCAAGCCTTGGAGGAATTTGTGTATTAAGCTTGTAAGAGGATTTTCATGGTCAAAATGTGATCCACTTGATCTCGT
Organism: Canis lupus familiaris; assembly: GCF_011100685.1. Classification (NCBI taxonomy): domain Eukaryota; kingdom Metazoa; phylum Chordata; class Mammalia; order Carnivora; family Canidae; genus Canis; species Canis lupus. The sequence goes on from NC_049238.1 coordinate 2,815,904, forward strand.
TGTCCCTCTGGACCCATCTTATCTGATACCTTGTAATGAGGTAGGTTTAACACGGTCAAGTGTCCCAGGATAACCCTTTCTAAGATGTTCACAATGGCAAATAGAAGTTGTTCTAACCTCCTTTCTGTGTTTAATTCTGTGGAGCAGATTTCAGTGTGGAGGTTTTGATGTTTAAAAACAAAACACAGGGCACTTGGGTGGCTCAGTGGTTAGGCATCTGCCATTGGCTCGGGTCATGATCCTGGGGTCCTGGGATTGAGTCCTACATTGAGCTCCCCACAGGGAGGCTGCTTCTCTCTCTGCCTGTGTCTCCGCGTCTGTGTGTTTCTCTTGAATAAATAAATAAAATCTTAAAGAAAAGAAGTAAAAACAAAAGCACATCCTTTCTTTCTGCTCATGTGGTGCCCTCCAGGTCTAGCGAAAGTTCACGTGTTTAGTAAACACAATTATTATGTTTTAATAAGGCAAAAACTTTGCATATGATGATTTCTGAACTTTCAGAAGCTCTGTGTATGTTACTGAGTGGCACTGTCCTTAGTAATACAGAGAATGATACCTCTTTGTGGCACTAATGATAACACTAATGGCCAAGAAAAGAATGCCTTTGTCCACTGAACATGATTATAGATTCCAAACAGTTAGTTAATCAGACAGGTGTTTGCAGGGGGCCTGCCACATGCTGGGCTTTATCCAAGGAGCAGAAAACACAGCAAAAGTCTCTGCATTTGGGAAACTTATATTTTAGTGGGAGACAGAAGTAAAAACCCCAAATAAACGTACAAATAAAGGCTAAAGGCTGACAGCACCAGGTATTAAATTAAAATAAAAAGTATACATTTCTGAAATGGATCACCTTGATAATCACCTGTGGAATTAATTTTATAGAACATGAATTAGGTATATTGCATGTAAATACCAATCTCCCACCCTAATGAAGAGAAGACCATGAGGAAGCACGGAAAATAAATCTTTTATTTTGAAAACATCACATCATAAACCTCATAAAATATTGAAATATTAACATGATTACTATTTGCTGAGTAAGTGTTCCATGCCAAGGTCTGTTCTATGTGATTTACATACACTAACTCACTCATTATCCCTATTTTACAGCTGAGGAAACTGAGGCACAGAAGGCTGGGTAAGTTGTCCCTAATCACAGTTACTGAACAGCAAAACTGCCTTCACATGTAGGCAATCTAGCTTCAGAGTCCACAGTCCTATCATCGCAGAAAATATCCATTCCTCTCGGAGGAAGGAGCTAGTATCCTGTTTCTTGCTTAAGAAGACATAAGTAACATGAGAGACCCCTAACTCTGGGAAACGAGCTAGGGGTAGTGGAAAGGGAGGTGGGCGGGGGGTGGGGGTGACTGGGTGATGGGCACTGAGGGGGGCACTTGATGGGATGAGCACTCGGTGTTATGCTATATGTTGGCAAATTGAACTCCAATAAAAAAGTAAATAAAAAATAAAATAAAATAAAATTAAAAAATAAAATAAAATAAAATAAAATAAAATAAAATAAAAAGAAGACATAAGTAAGAAACTCAAAGAGCCATTTCATTTCGAGGGGGTTGCAGGCCTGCATTGGACTATAATCATCAGAACATGTATTTCTTTGTTAATAATCAAAGAGAAAAACCCAAAATCAGAATAACGAGGTAAAGAGGCGTGCACCGTCCTGCCACAGACACTTCCTGTGGCATTCCTGAGGATGTGTTATTCCTGGAAATGTCTCACGCTGTCCAACACTGGTCTCCTCTGGCCTGTGAATGGCTGCGCGGTGGTTTGCTAGCTCTGCTGACCAGAAGCCTGGTGCACACCATCTCTCAGATGGCCAAGACGCTCTACACACTTTCACCAGGCACAACAGCAGAGCAGCGTCCTGACACTTTCAGGGAAACCTTCCCCTTGTTGCTCAGATCTTGTTCCCTGATGTCCCTCCACCTGCACCAGGGTCCCTGTGCTTTCACATCTTTGAATGCACACTTTCCTCTGCTCTGAACCTATTCCCATTTTGTGTCATCTGGCTACCTCCAGGGTACCTCTAAAAGTCAACTTTTAGGTATAATTTCCCCCAGAGAGCCTTCCCTGACCCTGCCGGTCTTCACCAGTTGTCCCCTTTCTCATCTTCAGAGGTTTCCATTCATTCTTCTTTCTGCTAATCATATGTTAGTACAGATATGCGTTCACATGAGTCACCTTCCCAGAATAATGGCCAATCAATCTTGGCGATTTGAAGACAGATCTGTCCTCTCTGATTTCACAGAGACTGGCCTGCGTGCTGAGCTGGCTTATCTACTAAACTTTTAGCAGAGCACAGACTACTCTGGGAAAAACAAACAAATGTCAGGATGTATTTTTACCCTGGAGATTTATCCTGTCTGGAAAGGCTATTTGCCTCTCTTCTCTACGAACTTCCCAAGGCTGGACCTTCGAACATCCTCGGAGTCAATGGTCTCCTCTTCCATCAGTATCTGTGTTGAGACCTGCAAAAGCCAGACCTACTCTCTGAGGGTGACCATGACTCCTGTTGCCGATTAAGCCCAAGGTGGTGGGATGTCTTCCAAACTCCTCAGTCCCCTGGGACCTCACTGTCCATATACCGTCACCCCACATTGTGCAGAAACCATCCTCTTCCCTTAGTGTCTCCCAGGGAACGCAGTGAGCTTTCCTGTCTCCCGTACTGTGTGCTTTTGCAGTAGTGCTCACCCCACTCTGCACCTCTTGTCCTCAAGTGTCCACTTTTCCCATGCCACTGCTCCTCATCGGATATATCCCCTATTCCTTCACTCTCTAGAGCATTGTTAATATAAAGAATATGACTGTTAGGGCAATAATAGAAATTTTTAAAAGTTGCTTAGACATTTAAAGCTGAAAACTATACTGCATGGCAGTGAAAATAGATTGGATCAGGTATTTTCTGCCTCTGATGGCCTCATAAACCCCAGTGAATGCCGTTTTCTACCTAGAGTTTTTCCTCATCAGACCTTCCCATCTCCACAGAGCCCTTCTATGTGGCTCCAGTCTACTGCCCCAGTCCTCTCCCACAGTCCTGCTCTTTCATGGAGGCATTAGAGCTTGATGATGAAGAGTATGAGCCCTGGGGTCAGAGCGCTGGGCCAGGATCCCAGACTACTGCCCACTTCTGATCCCCCCACCTTCATCTTAAGTCAAACAGAGATGAGCTTATCACTACCTCCCAAGGTTCATATGCATGGATCGCACGGAGCCAGGAGCATTTAGAATGATCTTGATAAGCTCTTAATATGTGTCAGCAACTTTCCTCTAGAAGCTTATGCAAATTATTTTGATAGTCTCATTGGCAGGGTTGATGGCATCTCTTTGCACACCTCCTGTACTATTGGCTGATAGCACTTTTGTACCTCGTTCTGATTATTGATGAGCTGAGTAGGTTTTTATACACTTGCTGACTATTCATGCTTCCTTTATTCTTTTTGGCAAATTGGCTATACACGCCATTTGTCCTTTTTTCTATCAGCATTTTTTTGTCTTTTAGGAGCTCTTTATTAAAAACACTTTTTTTCCCTCTCTGAATATTTGTTGCAAATATTTCCCCACATTCCTTATTTGCTTATGTAATTTCTATTATTTTTATTTTGGCTTTGATCTTTAAAATTTACATATCATTTCCTTCTCCTTTTTGCCTTCACCCACTATTTTATGGTGACCAACTTGTCCTCCCGCTGATAGGGCCTTCCTAGTGACACCTCAACACATGGTTTGTCTTTACATTGAAAGAAACTAGAAGAACTTTAAAGAGAATGGCATTACTGGGAAGTCTTTTTATAGGCCCATCTTGATGTAATTGTTTATCATTTTTGAGACCTTTTATTATCAAATCCAATGGCAATATACTAAATATAACCAATATACCAAACGTAAACATTATTAAGTTAGAATGAAGATATTCTGAGTTACTGTGTAAAGCTTTTAGACACTGCACTTTCAATGTAAAATACAGTTGAAGGTTTTGCAACTGAAATAGTACCAATGCAGAGTTTCTCTATACAGTCCATTTAGACGGAAGCCACCGCAATAGTGGTATATTCTGGCCTTCTTAGAGTTTATCAATATTATGCAGCTGTTGTGTCTCTTAAAGAAAATGCCAAGAAGAAATAATGAGGTTGTATGGAACTCTGAGAAGTAAAAACTTTCAAAGCAAAATCACAAGGCTAAGGAAAGGAAAGGGGGAAAAAAGAGCCAAAGCTACAGTAAGTCTTACTGCTTATTTACATAACATTACCCTAAATGCTTTGCATTAAAATTTTTCTTTGAACAATCGCCCTCTTGGAATATGCCAAGAACCAAGTCTGTTTCTTTCAGGAGCTGGCACCACACCGATAATTTCGAAGCACAAAGTATGCAGCTGCAGTCCGTGGTTCACTCTGGGCTTGAACTAAAGACGCCTTTGATTGGCATGAATGCGGTGCCAAGTGAGGAGACCTCGCTAATACGGAGAGGAAAAAAATAGGCAAGTCTTATTCAGTTTGAATAAACATACCATTCAATTCGTGTAAAGGGAAGTTAATTTCAGAAAGGTTTACTTCTGTTTTCTTGAGATAACAAGATGTGAAGCATTTGCTCAAACTCAGACTGTTGATAAATTTCTTCAGACGGTATCATCATTTGCTATGTATTTTATACACATAACAGCATGTTATTTTGGTAATTTGTTGAATTCATTCTTGCTGTACCTTCCCTGCACATGAATGGCATCATCCCTGTCTTTTCTGTGCTGAGAAACACTCCTTAAGAAGTTAAGAAAAATCTAACATCCATTTAGTTTGGCTAAATCTTTCCCTGTTTAAAATAATGGGAGATTCTGGAAAGGTACTCTGCGTTTCCCAGGAAGTAATGATTTCTCCAACCTCTTTGCAAATAGAATGCGCACAAAACTGGTGTCTCAAGTGTGCAAACAGAATTTCATACAGATATGCAAGTTATTATTATTATTTTTTTTTACCAAATATGCAAGTTATTATTTTTTTTCAAATATGCAAGTTAAAACGTGCTCTGTGACCACCGTATGTATAGCCAGGCATGGTTTCAGGTCTGGGTAGAGGCTATTTTGGAAAGGCAATTTTATATTTATAGATGTCAAGTATTTGCATGAAGTATTCCCTATCTTTAGTAGCACTGTCCAAAGGGAAATTTATTGAACCTTTGATTTTACAATATTTTGAAACACAGTAAAAATACTTTTAGATAAAAGCAAAAATAATTAAAGTACATTTTATACCTAAGATTGTAAATAAATAGTAGGTTGAGTTTTGATTGAAAAATTGTTGAGTAAACAAATTGATCAACAGGAAATGTAACCTGAAGTTCAGCATATTAATTCCTAGGTAGAATGGACGACAAGCGTAAAAGGAAACAGAGGGCAGTGGAAGGCAATATGACTTTTTTTTTTTAAAGATTTTATTTATCCATTCATGAGAGATACAGATAGAGAGGCAGAGACAGAAGCAGGCTCCTTGCAGGGAACCCGATGTGAGACTTGATGCCAGGACCCTGGGATCCCGTCCTGAGCCGAAGGCAGGTGCTCAACCACTGAGCTACCCAGGTGTCCCAACAATATGACTTTCTTAACAACCAGTGAGTGAGGGTGCAGATTCCCACCAAAGGAAACCCATCTTTCCTTTTCTCTTCTTTGGTTTTCTTTTCCCTTCAGGTTGAACAGAATGACAAAAGCGGCTTTTTGGAGTTTAAGGGATAGACCTGGTTTCCCCTCGCCCAAACATTCTAGAGAATTCCTTTAATGAGTTTGTAATAAAATGGTACTTTGTTCCCATTTGGATTCTCTTTTCTGGATTACAGATCCCCTGATAACTGTGAAAGCGAAAGGGGTCAAATGGCAGGGCAGGTTTGGGACTGTGACATAGAGCAGTTTCCATTTTCTGGAGCATTCTCCATTCCACGCCCATCCCATCCCCCATGTGGTTGGGTCTAGTTCTTGGTTTAGATTGACCATCAAGCTCTTTCTAAGGAGAGCATTCTCTGGCCAATAGTGTCTCGGGGGATTCATCATCTAAGCCGTGACACTTGTGAAAGTTAAGGGAGCATTACTAGCAATTATGGTGAGACCGTAGGTATAGACCAATACAGTTCAAGTTCAGCCGGTTTGTATATTCCTTTAAAATTAGAGTTCCAGGATACAGATGATTAGTCAGCCTGGGCTGGGATAATAAAACACCCAGGCTTTATGGGCTTAAACAACGGAAATTTATTCCCTCAGTTCTGGAGGCTGAAAGTCTTATAGCAAAGACTCAGTCGGGCTAGTTTCTGCTGAGACGTCTTTCCTTGGCATGGAGATGCCCCCTCCTCACTGTGTCCTCACGTGGTCTTCCCTTAGTGAATGTCTGTTTCCTAATCTCTTTTTATAACGACACCAATCATATTGGATTAGGGCTCATCCTAATGACTTAGTTTAACCTTAATTACCTCTTTAAAGACCCTGTCTTCCAATATGGTCATATTCTGAGGTACTAAGGGTCAAGACGTCAACATATGAATTTGAGGGACACACTACACCTCTAACAGGCTGTCAGAGCACACTGCAGATTTTCATCAGAGAGCTTATCTCAAGTGAGAGAGTAGCTATACCTGCATTTATTTAATATCTGTCTCCTCCATTTCTGAGAGTAGAGACCAAACCTATCTCCTCTGTGCCTATACATTGCTTGGCACAGAGTTGGCACCAACTAAATGCTTGTCAAATAAATGAACAGAAGGCAAAACACGACACATATGGCATAAAAATCTTTCATCAAGGTAAAGCTCAGTCATTTTTGGAAAGAGACAGTGAGAAAAAGACCTACCAGCTTTTCAGGTAAGAGGTGAAGTTTCAGGGAACAGATAATACTATCAGTTCAAGAAGAAAGTTTATTTGATTTTCTTGGAAGGCAGGGCAAGGGGAGGGAAAGAGTCATGGTTATCCTGTAAACACACAGAACAACAGAAATGGAAGCTAAATGACAGTGCCCACTGTGGACCAGGTAGTCTCTAAATGCAACTTTGTCACCACGTGTGACTCAGTGAGGTCAGGCACATGGAGCAGATCTGTCTGCTTCCATAGCTGCTTTGGCTCAATCCCACCCGGTGGACCCATGCCACAGGGCCAGCTGAGGCCGCGGGGAAGATGCTGAGTGCTCAGACACAGACACACATGCACACAGCACACACACATGCAACACCACACACCCAGTTTTGCCGTGCATGATGCCTAGTGATAAATCCAGAAGCAGGGAAGCCTTTACTTGGTTAAGCATTTTTTAAAAAATTACATACATACGAAATACTCATAATAAAGGTTAAAAGTGCAGTTAAGCAAAGAGAATAAAATTTACTCATAATCTTTTCATCCAAGGGGAACCACAGAAAGAGCTGGTATTACTCTTTTGAATATACAAGGTTCTATATTAAAACATGTTAGTCATCTTTTTCAATGACTGTGATCTTCTATGAAGTGAATGTTTTATAACTTCCTTAGTCAATTCCCTACTGATGTCCAGTGCATTTGTGTGTGCGCGCACGGACGCTGTGGCTTTCTCATGCTGTGCTGTGCTCAACACCTTTGTCCAAAACTTTGATTCTATCTTCAGTTATTCTCTTCTTCCCTTACTGCTCAGAGTGCTATAATGAGTGTCAGCTTGGGATCTTGTGGCATATTCTTGATTTATCTTTCATCTGAGAAAAGTATTCTAATGGGCTTACTTATGTATATATTAAAAGTATTTAAGGAGAACATTAAAGTAATGAGAATATATGATAGACCCTATCTTTGTAGATAACTCACAAGTATATTCTCAAATTGAAAAAAAAAAAAGAACTGTTAAACGGAAAAAATTTAATGTATCCGTCACAAATATTGATTGGGTTTCTACTACGTGTTACAACTGCTTGTCACAGAAGGCTCTCACTCCTCCAGAAGTAGGCTTACCCCTTACCTCTACAGCTCCTGATTCCTTCCTTCTCAGCAGGTATTTTAGAATTCTCAGCCCAAATCTGGAGCCATGAATCTAAAGTCTTGTAATCTGTAGGGTGAGGAAGTGAGGAAGTTCTCTATACAGTGAAAAAACTTTTGGTGAGATAATTAACCTCCCATTTATCTATTGTTTTATTCCATCTTTAACTTTGTGGTCATGAAAACTTCGGGTCAGATAGCAAAGTATCAAAATAGTTTCAGAGGGTGCTTATGTAAATGCGGCCAGGGAAAAGTGGAATGGTATATTATATGTGGAAGAACATTCAGGAAACATGATTTTGCCTTTCTATGCAGATTCCCTAAGTTATCGGTACCTCTCAAAATAAGATGAATTGAATGAATCATGGGGACAATGAGGATACAAAGAGGACAGACATTAGAAATCCAAAGAACTGAGTTTCTGTCCCAAAGTGAGCCAATAAAACCTGGACAACGAGGAGATGCCTTTATGACAAGAGTGGTTGTCATGAATGTCACTGTACAAAAGGTGAATCAGAGTTTTCTGATGGACATAAAGCATCCAGGAATCACAGAATTTGGGAGGTAGGAGACATTTTAGAGGGCTGCCAGCCTGATCTCGTTGTTCTACAGATACTGAAATGGAGTCAGAGCCTTCCATTCCTCACCACCTCAACAACTCGAGTTCTTGGCAAATAAGAAGCATTCAAGTTTATTCTCTCTGTTCTGGAGGCTGGAAGTCTAAGATCAAAGAGTCAGTAGGGTTAGTTTCTGCTGAGACTTCTTTCCTTGGCATGGAGATGTCACCTTCTTACTGTGTCCTGACATGTTCTTCCTGAATTATGGGATTATAATCTATTTGGGCCACTTGCATTTTTAGTCAGTGCCTCTGTAAGAAATGCATTCTAACCTAACTGTATTAGTTTTCTCTCAGTGTATCACAGACCAGCAAAAGGTAGCAATTTGAGCAATTTGCATTTATTATCTTTGTTAATCTTCTGTTTGATTGACTCAGAGTCAATTGATTAGTGGCTGTGATTACATCTGTAGAATCCCATTTCTGCATAACGTAACTTAACCCCTGGTGTGCTATCTCATTGTAGGGGTGGTGGGGAATCGAGGCAGGCCATTTTGGAATTCATTCACACTTAATGAAATCTTTTAACTTCTCGCAAAAAGAGAGAGAACAAAGAAGCCAGTGCTGCATGGCTGTGTTACAGTGTAGCCCTTTATTCACTGAAAGGTGATCAGGCAAGAGCTTCCAAGGAGGCAGAACTATCTTTGTTGGTCTCCATCAAACAGAAAAATATTTGGTCAGTAGTTTCACTGATGGCCACAGTTTATTATCATCTTTCAACAGAGAAAGGCCTTGTTTACCATATAACATCCGGAAAAGAGACACTTGTTACCAAATCGACGGGTTTTTCAACGATGGAATTGTATTATGACCTAAGGATATTTGTATTCAGATTGCTCCCTGTCATTCTCCAGATCTCTATGTTGTTTGTTTTTCTTTTTGTTGTTGTTGTTGTTGTATATTTTTCTATTTACCAGTATTTATTATTGTCTTATGTTTTTGTGTCTTTCTCCCCAACTACAATGTGAGGTCTCTGCAGGTAAGTGATTTCTGTTTTGTCCAGGACTCTGATCCCACTGCCTGTTATCACACCTGTGCTCACAGGAGACCTCAGTAAGTGTGGCTGCATGAGTTCCAAAGAGGAGCAATATGACCTGGTGCTTTTTAATGTAATTAGTGTATTATTTTACTGATTGTTGTATATTCATCCTACCTTTTCTATGTTCCTTTATTTAAATCTTTTTTTTTGGGGGGGGTATTTTTATCATTTCATTTCTTTCTCTGTTAGCTAGTTAATTATTATTAACACATTATTAAACCATTTCTGTAGTAGTTATCCTATAAATTTCAAATGTGTTTTCATTCATTATATTCAAATATAAAATGATTCTTTGGCCACTATCCAACAATGTCAGGATTCTAGAAGGCTTCAAATCAGTTTTTTTTTTCATTATTTTTGCATTTTTGTTATAATGTATTATAATTCTACTTGAATTCCATAACCCTATGGACTTTATCAGTTTTATTTTATATAACCAGTATTCATTTAGTTATCTATATGTTTACCATTTTATTTTCTTCATTCTTGAGCTTCATTCTAGAATCAACTTCTACTCAGCTGAAGAATTCAATTAGTGAAGAATTACTATCATGAAACACTTCATTCTTGCTTATCTAAAATATTTTAATTTTGTATTTCTATTTGGAAGATATTTAATTTATGACATCTATTTTTCCCAATAAAATTTATGAAAAGCCTCCATTTATAAAAGAGAGAAAGATGAGCTACCCTGCTTGGATTAAGGCTCAGAGACTCAGCTGACCTGTCAATCAGTCCCTGAACCAGCTTCCAGACAACCAATGTGGCTTCAAAAATACCATGCCATTGGTGAATTAGGCTTTATAAAACTGTGTTTGAGGAGAAGAGCATGATAGGAGGGACCTGCAATTAACTGGGAATTAAGACTCCTTTGTTTTATTCCTGATCTCAGTGCCAACCAGTTAAACTAGTTATGTGACATTAAACATCCTTAATACATATATATATAAAATGTGTGAAACTTGTTCCCCTTGTTCCGAAAGCAGCAAGAGCACTAACTACCTCACAGAATCATCATAGGGATAAAATGAGGGAAGAAAAGCAAATCCACTCACTCAGCTTCTTGTTCAATGTTAATTACTATGGCAGGGCTCTCTGGCCACAAAAAAGAGAAACAGATTTTTTATTACAAATCAGAAAAGACATGCTTTCAAAGAATGCGCTGGCTTGCAGGATCTGGAAAGAAGAGGGAAAAAGCTGACTCAAAGAAAACAAAAAAACAAAACCAAAAAAAGCCAGGAAGGACAGCTTTGGGTATGAGAGCAGCCGGAGTTTCTTGCTTATGGATTGAGATGCTATTGCTGGAATGAATTATTTCCAGATTTTTTTTTCTGCCCCCCTCCTTCCTAGCTTCTCATCATTCTTCCCATACTTCATAATCACACACAGCTAATCTGGCCTAACTCGTGTCCTCTGTGTGCTCCCTTCCTGACACAGAGTGGACACTTCACTTAAGATTTTTCCAAAACTGAACACAGTGAGGTGTTTTCCAAAGGAAAATGAGGTTTGTCACTAAAAGGAAGGTTATGTGGTGGTTGGGTATGAAATACAAATATGGTCTTCCATCCTTGCCCTTTGCCAGCCCAGCCAGCCTACTCTCTCAGCTCACTCCTAGACCATGTGGGGCAAGACTCCATCTCCCCAGAGTCCTGGGACTTGGATGACATGCTTTGGGGTTGAATTCCTCAACCCCTTGGATTGCCCTTAAAGCAAGTATACAGTTAACGGAGATTCAGGAAATCATTTTATCATACTTTTTGATGCATGACCATTCTGATTAGGGGAATGCACACAGACACAAAAATACTTGATTTATTTCTTTCCTATGCCAGAAGCATGTATGAATTAAGAAGATGTACCTAAATATAAGGTTTTAAACCCAGAAATATTTCCAGAATGTTAGAACTTCCTTGACTTTTGCATGAATGAAAATGTAAAGAACTATTACTATAGTCAGATGGAAATGTGAGGAGCAGAGCTGGGGAAGATGTTTAAGAGATGAGAAATGTCAACCTTGTATCTCTAGTGTCAGGAAGCAAATGTTTCCAGGCTTGAAGGTTTTGAAGACTATCTTAATGAATGAATGAGTGCACAGGTTCTCCTTGCAGAGTAAACTAAAGAAGTGACATGAAAAAGTAATCCTCAGAAGGCTTCTCTAGGTTCTAAGTGCAACTTTCTAAGGAGAGATGATAGCACACAAGTAGAAACAAGTTGGCCAAGGGATATTTTAGGTTGTACAATATTTAGCTGCCATTTGTGTAGGTTAAAAAAAGGGTGCTCAGTCTAAATAGCAATTGCTGTGGGTTGAATTGTGTTCCTCAAAAGATATGTTGAAGTCCTCACCTCCGGTACCTGTGAATATGACCTTACTTGGACATCAGGATTTTGCAGACCCTAAATAATCAAAACCCAGCAATTAGGTTAAAAGACTTACTGGATTAGGGTAGACCCTAAATCCAATACCCACATCCTTATAAGGAGAGAGATCTGAAGACACAGAGACACAGCGAAGGGGCCATGTTCAGACAGAGGCAGAGATGGGAGTGATGTTTCCATAAGCCCAGGAATGCCAAGGATTGTAGGCAAGAAACTCAACGACTGTGAACAAGCACATTTCTGTTGTTTCAAGCCAACCAGTTTATGGTAATTATCACAGCAGCACCAGGAGACTGGTATGCTCAGTAGACTTATAGCTATTATAATACTAGTACTATTTCTAGTAGTAATAATAACACTGATATTGCTATGCCAGTATTACTACTACTAGTATTACTATAACACCATCACCAATAGTGCTAAAACTCACTCCTGTAATTGCAGTGGTTCAAAGAAAGTATGAAAAGTATCTGCAAGGAAACAACTTCTTAGAATTGTTCCAGACAACAGGGCTCTGGCAACCACTGGCAGATGCTAATACACTGTCTGTGTATATATCATATCCATGGTGCCTGAAGCACCATCATTGAGAGAATGAGATGCAGATTCTGAAATTGGTGTGATTCCTCATTGCTTCAGATATTACTGTTTCTAAAAATGAGTGATACAGAGAAGTAGCATTCCTATATGTTTGAATTTCTGAATAAGAAAGAATTCTTGGGACGCCTGGGTGTCTCAGTGGTTTAGAGCCTGCCATCGGCCCAGGGCGTGATCCTGGGGTCCTGGGATCTAGTCCCACATCGGGCTTCCAGCATGGAGCCTGCTTCTCCCTCTGCCTGTGTCTCTGCCTCTCTCTCTCTCTCTCTCTGTGTCTTTCATGAATCAATCAATCAATCAATCAGTCTAAAAAAAAGAAAGAACTCTTAAACCAAAGCAGAAAGCAGAGCTATAGTTACCTATGCTTTATGTTTAGTTTGAAAAGTAATTTTGTTTTTTATTTCCTTAGAAATTGATTGATTGAGTATATATTTTTTAAAAGATTTGTTTATTTGAAAGAGAGAGAGCATGTGGGGAGGGACAGAGAGAGAATCTTAAGTAGACCCCATGCCCACCACAGAGACTGAAAGGGGGCTCAATCCTAGGACCCTGAGATCATGACCTGAGCCTAAATCAAAAGTCAGGCACTAACTGACTGAGCCATCCAGAAGCCCCTATTTCTCACGACTTTTAATGGCTTGTTGGGGGATTCCCTTTCTACCCAAACAATGTTTTTTAAAAAAAATTCATTTTAAATTTTTTGAAATTTGTGTTTTTTCTCAAAATTAAAGTAACTAGATTATAACAAAGATTTTTAAAATCCTGTAAAAATCTCTCAGAAATGACCATTAAGTTATTTTCCTACTATGCATATAAAAAAGAATGAAATGAAGTGAGAATATGTAGCAAGAAATAAGTTGAAAAATATGGAGTCATACTCTATAGTCTCGGTTTTTAGAAAAAAGTTTAAATACTATTTCAGTTTACCGGAAGAAAAATAAATAGTTGGAAACATTGCTAAGATTCATAGACACAGTTCTAGCTGTAGATGAGTTTCCATTGCTGCCATAATTCAACCTTTTAATTTTTCAAGTTTTATAATATTTAACATATCATCTGTGCCATGATTTCTATGTGGGTCTCAGTCTTTGGTTTCAATGCACTCAGTGTTTATCTCCTGTCTTTTCTTTGTTTATTGCTTGTTTGAGCTCATCTCAGCAACAAGCATATTCCCTCTGCTAGCTGGTTTGTAAGGAGGACTCATGGGGGCCCCCGCGTGTGGCATTTCTGTGTGAGGGACATCTGTCTTCCCAGAACTGTGTGGGTATTTTCTACTGCGCTTTGACATTGTGGGCTGTGCTTGTACTTTCACCATGGCTTCTACATTTATCTTTTGCTAGGCAGGCTTTTGTCATAAATAATTGTTTCTCTCCAAGAAAGGCTCAAGGAAGCTGTGTCTTTGACTTTATTCCTGTGTGAAATCTTGGTCTATTGCCTTTATAATAAATGACAACAAGACTGGATATTGTATTGTGAGGTCCCATTCTCTTTCTAGTCAATCTTTGGTAACTGCACTCTGTTGTCCTCTTGCTGAGAACGTGGGGATCTGACTGCACAGCCCCTCCTCCGCTTGCCCTGCAAAGTGACTTGTTTTGGGTCCTATATTCTTGAACAAATTCTTCCTTTCTCTTTGATGTATACTAGTTTACCCAGGACATGCCAGTGTCAATTGTTCTGTATCTGAGAAACCTTTTGCCCTTTACCTCTGCAGACTCTGGTTGTTATTTAGAAGAAATATAATTCTGTTACATATTTAAATTCTTTTTTTTTTTTTTCTTCATGTTTGTTGAGTTCTCAACCTCAGGGACAGGGATTATTCAAAGGCCTCTTTGTGTTCCACAGCAATTATCTCTGCTTAATTGCTCTAATCTCTGAGCTCTTTGCTAGCATTCAGACTATCTACAGCTTAACTTCTATGTCAGTAATTTAAATCCCAGCCTTGTTTAGATGTTTCTAATATATTTGTCTGTCCTGTTCTAATGTTGTGCTGGTCCTCATTTTGTTGTGTTTGTTCTTTTCGTTGCAGTTTCTTTGTTTTGTAACTTCTTTTTTTGACCTGAGCAATATCTCTTTGCTAAACTCAGTGAATTGATGGTCTTACTGAGTTTTCCTGCAGGGATAACTTGAAAGAGTCTCCATTCTTAGGTTAATTTTTACTCCCCACCCCCACCATCCCAACCCCAGTCTGTTTATCTGAGGCTTGCAAAGATTCTGTTTCCCTAGATGGCCCTCAGCCCTCTCTCCCCATCCCCTCACTAGTCAGTGTGCATCATGGTCATTCAATGTTTTTCACCTTCTCGGGTCTACTCCCCAGGTTTGGCTCACGCTTTCTCCATTTTCATTCTCTTAAATATGCAGTAGAGGGCAAAGGATTGGAATGGGAGCTCTGGGCAGCAACTCTTGGAAACCACGGTTTTGCTCTTTTTTCTCTGAGATTTTGTTGAATACATTTTATCAAAATTCAATTTTCAAAGCTGTAAGGATAACTTACGCCCATGAAAGAATACCTCAGAATTTTTATTGTTTCCATTTCCGCTAGACACCCCAGAGAAGAATGAGACTCTAAGATATTTCCTGCCTCCTCCAAACTTCTGGAGTGAAAGTTTCAATACTTGAAAGTCTTGCTATCATCCTCTTCCTCTTTCACTTCCTCCTCCTCCTCTTCCATGTCCTCTAGCCTACCTATTCGGTTCCACTGGAAGCTTTCCCCACCTTGGTGGGGAAAATATTACAAATATTCAAGATTTTTTTTACATGTATTCTTTTCAGGCAGAATAGCATTTTAAGGATAGGGGAAGGGAGAGGCACTTGGGTGGCTCAGTGGGTTAAGCATCTGACTCTTGGTTTCAACTCAGGTCATGATCTCAGGGTCCTGTGATGGAGCCCCATGTTTGTCTCCCTGCTCAGTGAGGAGTCTGCTTGAGATTTTTTGCCCCTCCACCCACCCTTGTATGCAGACCTGGCACTCTCTCTCTCTGAAATAAATAAATAAATAAATAAATAAATAAATAAATAAATAAATAAATAAATAAATGGGAAATCACTCTGATCTTTGCCAAAATTATGTCTTTGCTAAAATATTTTAAAGATTGTTGATGAGTTGTTCCCCTTTTTGCTTATAATATTTTAGTAGGTTTCATTGGTTTGGTTTTGCTCATTTTGTCAGGTATCAAGGCAGAAGAGTCAATGATACAATTTCCCTCCACCAATTCACATAGAATAGTGTCTGAGTTATATTGTTTTTAAGTATTTACTTTAGTTGGAGACTAAAGAAAACCCAGGTTTAATGAGGAAGGTATGAACTAAGAATTTGTAAAATTAATTTTTAGTCCTGTTATGCACTCTCAGTTAAGTCTGAGACCTGCTTCAATATTCACATTCAGTGATTCTATGCCACTGGGATTCCATATTTGTGATTACATTTCTCTTACGCTCTGTAGGAATGAGTCTGTAAAGTAGCTTTAGTGGAAGAAGATCCAAAAAGTTCGGGACAATTTGAAAACTGTTTAGAGAAACCAGAGTTTTGCCCTTCCTATTTAAATGAAAATGACTTGCCTATTGAGCTCTTCTTGAAAAATTAAACTATTTCTTTTTTGTTATTTCATGATTATTTGCTTTATTTTTGCCAGTCAACAGTTTGATAAACATGGTACCAATTTTGTTTGCCTCCTTGGTAACCCAGCTATAACTATGGCTCTGTTGCTCATTGGGCTGAATAATCTAAAGAATATGTTGTATCTTACTACATGTACTTTCATCATCTTACCCAAAGGTAGAATCTTTTTTTTTTTTTTTTTCCGGTACAAATATCAATTTAACATAACTTCACTTTTATTTTTTTATTTTTTTTATTTTTTTAAAGGATTTTATTTATTTATTTATTTATTTATTTATTTATTTATTTATTTATTTATTTTATTTTTATTTATTTATGATAGTCACAGAGAGAGAGAGAGAGAGAGGCAGAGACATAGGCAGAGGGAGAAGCAGGCTCCATGCACCGGGAGCCCGATGTGGGATTCGATCCCGGGTCTCCAGGATCACGCCCTGGGCCAAAGGCAGGCGCCAAACTGCTGCGCCACCCAGGGATCCCATAACTTCACTTTTAAAAATAGTCTTAGCTTCCAAAAAAAATAAAAAATAAAAAACAAAAAAATAAAAAAATAAAAATAGTCTTAGCCGTAGCATGTGTGGTGCTTAATTTTCTGTGTCAACTTGGCTAGGCCATGGTGCCCAACATTCGGTGAAACATCATTCTAGATATTTCTGCCACGATGTTTTGGATATGATTAACATTTAAATTTAACTTTAAGTAAACCAGATTGCCCTCCATAATGTGGGTGGGCTCCATCCAATCACTCAAAGGCCCAAGTAGAACAAAAGACTGACCTTCCCCAAGCAAGGGGGGATTGTACTAGCAGATAGCCTTTAGACTTCAACTATACTTTCAGCATGGGCCCGCCACCTGCTGGACCACCCTGTGGATGGTGGACTTACCCATCTCCTTAATTACATGTCTCTCTCTCTTTCTCTATCTCATGTATATATGTTTGTCTGTCTTTGTGTATCCTATATCCAGGGTTCCATTTCTCAGGAGAACTCTGACAAATACATCATGCCTTAATTATCTCCAAATCCGTGTTCGTGACTAGAACATAATTTTTTGGAGGGTGGCATGGGGAAGGTGTGGGGGAGCAGAGTAGAAGAGCATAAAATGAAACAAAGCCTCAGCCCAAGAGAAAAAAGAGATCTCCTTACTTTTGCTAACAGAAAATTGCCTGGAATTACAACTCAAGATGCTGCTATTTCTCCTAAACCAACATGCTCTGTCACTGCTTCTTGTTTAGCTACAGCTTCTGACAATCCTTCTCCTACAATACAACCAATTGCCTCTATGAGGAAATGTCTCTAATGTAACACTTAGCCTCGTTATCAGTGACACAGACTGTTTCTGATTGTCAGTGTTGTTAATAGTTCTGCTCTGTCATAAAATTAAAAAAAAAAAAAGTTTCCTTCCTAAAAGCTAACTGGCAGCTCACCTGGAGAAGTCATACTTAGACCCACCTTTGTACTCCTGCCCATGGAGATCACATATCTCATGGGCCACTCACTTTCACTCCTTTCTAAAAATACTGTCTTGTCAGAATATCATGTTCTTGAGTCCTGGCCTTTTGAAAAAATCCTGAGTCCGTTGTCAGAGTTTGCTTTGGTTTATTTGTTCGTTTAAAATTTTTATGGAGGCCAAATGACCTCAATCCGTTGATCTCACCTTGTACTCTTTTGACCACAAAACCTGTATGATGAACCACAGGGACAAAAAGGAAAAGATGGTGATATGTCTCAGGGCATCTATCGTCTCACTCCCTAAGTCAGTTATGCACTTTTAGAGGAAACAGAGTCACATTTCCTTGTTCTCTGTCTTCTATCATCAGGATCAGAAGAGTCATTTCTCATCATGAGACTGATGTTATGGAAATTAAATGATTCTCTGACCGCCTAAATTTTGGCATAGATTTTCCTGGTTTTATGCAATTTACCTTTATCTATTTATCATAAAAATATAGAATTATTGGCAATAGAAACACAAGTATTTAAAAGTTATTATTCTTAACATATAAGATAAAATGATAGAACATATACTGTAGGATCACATAGGCTAGTAGGCCCTCTTTAACAAAATATTGCATCTGTATCCTCAGAAATATAAAGAACAACTTTTATATTCTGCTAAAAATATCTGCATTATATTACTTTCTATATACAATTTGTTTTCCAGCCTAAAGAAGAATTACCCTTTAATGATCAGATCAGCATGAGTCACTCTTACTCAAGATCAGTTATTCTGGAAGTTATTATCAATAAATCAATGTTACTTTGATCACTAAACAGTATGCCAAACATCAAAGGAAATGCAACAGCATTTTCAAAGTATTTGGAAATCATATGTTGATGAAGAGATTATGGAGTTTGCCACCAGACAAACAAGGATTTGAATGGCAACTATTTCACTTTGTATCAGATAGGTAAAAATATTTTGCCTCTCTGAGCCTTCCTATCATCTGTCTACTCCTGATATGACGAGACTGGCGGTATGATTAAGGGAAATAATGTCTGCAAGTCATTGAGCATTGTGTCGGCACAGGTTGGGTGCTCGCAGCAGCCTCTCCCACACCTTTTCCTTGAATCTCAATTTCTTGGTCTTTATTTTTATATATATTTTTAAATTATTTATTTATTTATTTGAGAGAGGGGGAGAGAGAGAGAGAATGAAAGAGCATGAGTAGGAGGAGGAGCAGAGGGAGAAGCACACTCCCTACAGAGCAGGGAGCCAGACCTGGGACTTGATCCCACCCTGAGATCAAGACCTGAACTGAAGGCAGACACTCAATGGAATGACCCCCTCAGGTGCCCCATCAATTCTTTTGTCTTTAATATGAGGTAATATCATCAACCACATATGGTTTTATAGATTGAATAGGATACTATACAAAAGGTCTTGGTATAGTGCTGGGAAAACAGTGTGTGCCTCCTGGAGATGGATCAGCTGCTCAGTTTCCATTCCTCCCTGCCCCATTCTGCTGGGTACCACAAGGGTTGGAACACCAAAATGACATTCTTCAGATCCTTTTGCCACTGAATTCTGGACCCTCTTGTGATGTAGAAACAGAATGGAGGCCATCCTCCTGCCACTTGGGCTGCTTCTGAGATTTCAGCAACACTGTTGAGATAAGGTGTCTGTGTGTAGCACATACAAGGCTCATGCTCGAGATCCTTTGGCTGCTCCCAGGGCTCCTGTGGTGAACCTCTCTGGTTTCTGGCTGCCCACTTTTCTAGATTGAATGACATGTGTCCTTGAACTAGATAGTTTTGGTGGTGGTCTTGCTGGAATGAGAAAGCCGGTGCATATGTTGTTTCTTCCTCTGAAATTCCTTCCTGGAGGCCCACGAAACTTTTCTCAAACATTTTTTGGACCACTGAATTGCTTTTGAGACATTATTGTCTATTTAAGCTCCTGCAATGTTTTCTATTTCCTGTACAGAATACAGAATCCTGAGTGGCCCCCAGTTGGTCTTCACATAATACTTTTCTGTTAGTTTTCCTTGACGTCAAGGGAATTATAGCCTAACTGGGGGGTGGAGGACAGGAGACAAGAATACGGGAAATGTACAGAGAAAAATCTAAGACTGTCTGTGAGTAATTGCCAAGTGGTTGCACGGCCCATGAGAGCTCTGCAGGCTGTGGGGAGAAGGGAGCGGGACAGGGGGTATGGGGAATTCAAGACGGGGCCCGACCATGGTAAGACTTGAGAGGGGATGTGAGGAAGAGCAGCATTAGGTTCATCTGTAATGTCACAAGAACACTTTATCACCATGATCTGAGTAAAGAGCAAAATTCTTCCCAGAAAAATAGAACTCTTGGAGAGAATGCTAGTTTGGCTTTGTTTCCATGAAAGCATTTATAAAAATTCCTGCTTGGTGCCTAGACAGGATTCCAAGGTTCCTGGGACTTGCAAAGGGGTCATAAGCCTGCTGGAATGGTATATTTTAGGGAAATAGGACTTAAGGGTTAGTGGTAAAGATGATGGGAAGTTGCTCAGTAACGATTTTAGGGTCAACATAAATCAATTTGATTTGTTTTCTTCTTTCAACTTGTTTGGACATCATCTCTCTTGATGGTTTCTCAAGTTATATATTAAGGTATTGGATTCCTTCCTAGACATATTAATAGTCAGTTATTGCATGGCAAAATCATCTTCAAATATTTCTTTATGCAGACATCCCAAAACACTTGGCCTTTCATGGTACAAAGTACACTTTAAAAGAAACGACCGAGAAAACTCATTGAGAGGACTACAGCATGTATGAAGACAAACAGGAAGAGAGAAACTATAAAAATAATATAGCTATTATGTTAAGATCCCAGCCAACTTTTCAAATGAGATTAGAAAATAGATTCTCTTAATTTTATGGCAGTCATTTAATTATGTTGCTCCCCAACTGCCTTTACAAGAGAAAAGGGCTTTGTAAATTAGATTGTTTTATTACAAAATTTCAACAGAATGTATATTCTCTGTAGCCTCTTATTTGTCTGTAAATAGTCCTTGACGAATAAGCAATGGGTGGGCTGGGTGAGATTATATAAGACCCAAACTAAAATTTAAACCACCCAAGGTGATTGTATCTAAGATGACTGCAAGACACTTATCGAAGACTTCATTTTCAAAGAGGAAAACATATTTTGCAAGTTGGGGCAAAAAAAAAAAAAATCACATGCTGAAATTACGATAATGAAAAA
Organism: Canis lupus familiaris; assembly: GCF_011100685.1. NCBI lineage: Eukaryota > Metazoa > Chordata > Mammalia > Carnivora > Canidae > Canis > Canis lupus. The sequence continues at coordinate 2,836,814 of NC_049238.1, forward strand.
AACTTAATCTCAAGCATCTCATGCTCCTGGACTTGCTGTCTCGTTTCCCTTCCAGAGCTCAAGAGTATATTCTTCTGAAGCACAGCATTGTATGTCAAAGACAACCAACACCATTTCCTGCATCATTCACAAGCAAATGTATGTCTCCCTCTTTTTGGTCTAAATTTATTTTTATTATAAATAATATGCATAATAAGTGACATTTGATTTTTTTTCTTGGTTCTATAGTGTATAAAGTGATCTTTTACAGGTTAGTTGTAAAATGTAAAGTGTTTCCTTCCTTTTTGGGAAGAGTCCTCACCTGAGGCTCCGTCCCCTCAGCTCTACTGGTATTTGGCAGGTGCTCAGGTGAACAACGCACTTGTCTGAGAAAGAGTCACATTGCAGGTGTGATGTTTGTTGACTGTTACAACACCCTGACATGTGTCGTTGGGCTGCCCCAGGAATGCACCATTTCCAGGGAAGTGGGAAATACCTGTTATAATCTTTATTTTACTTATTCAGAATCTCCTCATCAAAAGAGCAAGGAAACTAAATTGTTTCCCCTAAATGCCAGGCAACGAGCTAGGATGTCTGCCTCATATTCCTTTACACAGACTTTGCAATCCGAAAGATTTACCTATTTATTTCTCAGATGAGCAAGCACAGATGCAGCATGTCAGACTTTTTTGTAGCCACATTATATAGCAGGTACGTGTGTGGCTGAGATTTTCTCCCACCTATCCCCCCATCACCCCAACCCTCTGATTCTGGATTCTTTGTTGCTTCTATTTAGCGACAGCTGTATAGCTGTCAGGCTAAAACTAGAAGGTTGTTTTAGGAAATACTGGTGGAAGGCAAGTGCTAAGTTCAGCAGGGCAAAAAAAAATTGTAGCTACAAATCTCTAACCATTTGCCTGTGCTCCATCTCCTGCATCATTCACAACTTCTCAGCGTGCAAGAGCAGTTTGTGCTAATAAATATTTAAGGGTAGTTATCTAGAAAGCATGAATTTAGTATTTGGCAACCGTTATGGTGCAAAATCCCCCAATCAGGACGGACGGCAGCTCCTAGGGCCTGAGTGGAGCACGGAATGGATGTGGGGAGAGACATGGGATAAGACATCATCTCCGGGGAGCCTTGGGCAGCTGAGCTCCTGCAAACATTGCCCACCTTACTTTGCAGGGGGAGAAACCCAGGCTGAAACCATGAAGCACCTTGCCTGATGTCCCATATTCACAAAGTGGCTCTGCTGGGGATGGGAACAGGGACTCTGATTCCAGAGCATTTAAGAACAGCTTTGGCAATTGCTGAACTGCTTGTGACTGGGTGAGAAGTGTATTATTCTACAGATGACTAGAAAGTACTAGTGCAAGAGGACTGGCCTTCTGGTACCACCTGTCCCTCCTACCCCGTGGGCAAAATACGTGTGTGTTGCTTTGTTTCGCCTTATTTTCCTTAAAGGTTGTGGCAATGTCTTGAGGAAACAAAATTGTCCTGTAATCTTACTGAAGAAATATATACAATTCATCTTAAGAATCTGGTTAAAATACCAACTGCCCTGTGCTGAGTGTCTGCATCCCGGGAGGTGAGCAGCTGGGCACGGGCAGTGAGGATTCTTTTCCTTCACCCTCGCTCCAGAGCCACCCGCACCCCCAACCCCAGTTCTGCTGAACTGCCAGCACAAAGGCCTCACTGGGTTGGGGGCCACGGAGCTGCTTTGTGGCAGATGCTTCTAGGGTGATAAAGCACCTTGCAGACAGATCCCCTTTTCAAACCAGACTAGCAAAATGATGCTGCTATTGGACCGGCTTCTGTCCCTGTGGTTCTCTGCTGTGGGACAGGAACCTAATGCGTTCGTTTAAATTTACTTTTCAGGAAACAAGGAAACAGAAAAGGACTCAAGCTGTATTTCAATGAGAAGGACAGGGCGTTGACTGGCAGTTAATCCAACTCGGAAAGGACAGTATTTTCCCGAAAGAGGCAGAGAGCTTGGTGTCACCGGGTGAAACTTGCCCCGGCTGGTGTTTCGTACTCTCTGGCCTTAACACCTCCAAGGATATGTTAAAAGGATGACCTTGATTAATAAAGCCGATCTTAGTTCTCTCTGCTATTTTCTTGATGAGCTATTTGCAGTACAATCCCATGGAATACAGGATATGGATATATAAAAATAATCCAAGAGAACTAAACACACAGACACATCTCCCTCTCTCTCTCCCTCTCTCTCTCTCTCTCACACACACACAAACACACACCCATGCACACACTCCCCTGCATACAGGCATACATACACCCTTCTAACTTGGAGAGAAAGCTAAAAATACCCGCTGTTTGAAATCACTTCCAGGGGGGATTAAAAAGGACCTTTCCTGCAGAGATCAAAGACAGCTTTTCTTCTCTATGTTGAAACAGGGCCTTTGCCTGTGGTTGTCATTGTGGAGCAAGACGACTGCTCTGAAGGCAGAGCATATGATGTGTACCACGGGCTCATTTAAGCCAGGTTGTGTTTAAAAACAATCTTTTCCAAAGCTATTTATAATTCTTTGGCTGAGAAGAATACAGTTTCAGTGGAAGTGGATGGTAAGAGGAAACAAGCACATGCTGGCAGGGAAGGAAAAATCCTGGAAGTCCGAAGTCCTGCTGACCACTTCCTATACTGCTGCCGTGTGCGCTGGGGCTGGAAATATATCACTTGGCATTCCTGGCCCTTAACTCCCACATCTGTTTTCTCATTCTGCCATTTCTGCAGACCCACGAGAATGGAAAATGATGCAGAACTCTCTCCTTAAGCAGAATGGATTATATAAACTATAAGTACATTGAAGAAACTTCTCAAAGCACAAGTCCCATTCCCCAGACACGATTTTCAGGGGGTGAGGGCGTGATTGGCACACCTCCTCACCCCCGCCCACACGTAGACACTGACAATTCCCGGATTTTATCTCCAGGGCTCTTTCCAGCTCTGAAATTATATGACTCCAAAATTAACTCACTCCTCTGAAACCTACCCCAAGACCATTTGATAACTCAGTCATAATAGCTACTCCATAATAATCATAAATGAAGAACCATCTCTAATGGCTTTTTTCTTATTGTATAATAACTTCCATATACCGAGTGCTTATGATATGCCAAGTACTTGACTAATCTCTTCACTCATATTACCTCTTTGAAAGTCACTGAATTACCGCAATAAACTTGTGATGATTCATTGCTTCCATTTTATGGGTATAAGACCTAGTGAGTAAATATCACTGATGTTAACTGGCAGATTCATATCTGCAGATCCTTGCAATCCTTCCTATTACTCACTATATAAATTCTATGTAATCAACTCATTCCGATCTCTTTGAATTCAATATACATACATTTATTAATATATAATGTTACATTTTATTCATTTTTTTAAATTAAAAGGAGTGTTCTAAAGCTTTGATTTGGTTTGGCCTTATCAGAAAAGTAACAGATATGCCCTTTGAGATAGATACCTTTTTTAAAAAAAGTTTATTTAATTCATAGTAAAATCATTCATGCCTTTTACAAATGAATTATAGAGTATAAGGAAGGTCAGAGAAATGTGACCCATCAACAATATTTTCAAAAACCTGTATTTAACAAGGTGTCATCTGAATCCCAAAGTAATCATAGTTATATATAATTTTTAATTATCTTTCCGGTGTTAACAAAATTCTGTCTTCCCTAAATCACGGTTCAGATAATAAGGAAAGGAAATGGCACAGATGCAAACCAGTGGGAGGTTTGTAAAGTGTGAGTTCAAAAAAAAAAAAAAAAAGGAATAAAAGAAGAGATGTAAAATACATCATGCAATGCTGGTGTTCAAGGCTCGTAGATAAATTCACTGGGGATCATATCCCAGCTGGGCCACGCACATGCACCTCTGTGAAGGCCAGTTTCCTCTTGTCTAGAATGAGGATCAAATCCTTAGTCCTGAGGACAGTTTTGAGAATTAAATAAACATAAAGGCCTGCAAGAGTTATTGGGCGTGATCATCTACTCAGTCTCCTCCCTATTCTGTGGGCTGCTAATGTGGGCATCAAATTTATGCAGAAATACTTTGCATCAAAAAAATCTCACTTTCATCAAACAGGACATATTCTCACCGTGGGGAACACAGGCGAATTATATTGGAGGAAGAAAAGGAAAATGTAAAAGAAGTAAATGTAAAATGCAAAGACTTTGGGGTTGGGAAAGTACATAATAGTGATCTATATATCTCATCAGTGATTATATAATTATATGATATAACATAGTATAATATCTAATTGCTATAGAAACCAAGAAGTCAGCTGAGGGGGACATCATAAGATTATGAAGTTGAAGATTATTAGTCCAGATCTCTGAACTAATGGAGACTTTATGGACATTTCTCAATTTAGATTATACCTCTGGGGGCACCTGAGTAGCTCAGTGGTTGAGTGTCTGCCTTTGGCTCAGGTAGTGATCCTGGGGTCCTGGATCATTCACAACTCATTGCAACGTGAGTTCCACATTGGGTTCTCTGCCTAGAGCCTTCTTCTCCCTCTGCCTGTGTCTCTGCCTCTCTCTCTGTGTCTCTCATGAATAAATAAATAAAATCTTTTGAAAAAATATTATACCCTCTGTGTGAGAAAAAGTACTTTTTCATATCTCTTAATCCTTGAGACCATGTTTGGTGAGGATGATGATGGTGGGTGGGAAGAGGAAGGAAGAAGATTTTCAAAAGGTGAGTGACCCAGCTCATTGAGGGTGTGGGACAGAAGTTGTCTGAAGGTTTGCTAGAGTAGAAGGTCACGGTGGGATCGCCCTCTGTGTCCCAGGAGGCAGGACTTGGCTGTTAGTGGGTGAGGAGGTTGGAATCAGATACCCCATTGATCAGTCCACTTCCCAGCAAGGACTAGATACTTCCTTTTGGCTTTAAATTAAAAATAAAAAGTTCATCTACTTTGGGAAAATGTCAACAAAATACATTATCTATTGTTTTCTCATTCTATGGATTTTCAACAGAAGTGAAAGCAAACAGAGGGGAAATGGCTTGTAGAATGGGTATTTTGGGTTCAATTTTAAGACTTAGCTGTCACACAGAAGTGATAGAAGGGGAAAGTGAGATGCCATCCTGAATATTTTTTAGAACTTGGTCTCTAGGCAATAAATATGTCTTTACTGCGTATAATCCATTTTATTTTTTAATTAAGATTGATCTGAACACCATGTATGTTTGGGAAATGCCAGTGTGTACAAATACTAGATTCTTATTGATTGAAATCAACTGGAATGTCCTGCTGGCTGAGTGAGTAGAGCCTGTGACTCTTGATCTCAGGGTTATGCGTTCGAATTCTATGTTGGGTATAGAGACTACTTAAAAAAATAAAATAAAATAACTGAAATTCCTTTCCAAAATTGTTTTTCTTCTATTCTGCAAACTATAGACCACGATTCTCAAATGTCTGCCAATTTTGTACAGAAACATGTCTAATGCATTGAGCCAGGTATTTTCGTCATCTTGCAGTAAAAAGAAGGAATGGGATCTCTCTAGCTTCCATTTTTCCTCTTTTTATGTTGCCTAAAATAGAGTAATCATGCAAGCCCAGCACAGCGTCTTTAAGTTATTTTGAGGGGACAGCCTCTAATGAGGTAACATAGAAACTTGAAATTGAAGCAGCTCATGGTCATTTTAGTCTGATCTAACTAAATAGATGTACCACTAAGCACACCTGGGATGGGGCCACGGAGTGGGCTATTCTACGTTGTCTTCCTTGAGGGGTTTTCTGATTGTCAACTGTGGCTTTGCCTCTTCTCTGCCATATTCAGGCAGCTCTTGACTTCTGCTTGACACCTGTCCTCTGACTTTTTCTTTAATTTTAGAATATTGTTTGCTTAGTGCTTTGTCACTAGCACTTATTTTTTTCCCTTTGCTTCTTTAGTATCTACTTGGCTATCTTATCTGGTCAACTGGTACAACTTTTAAAAATTAACTAAGGTATTAATGTGTCTTTAAGCTAAATATGGCTAAATCAACAGTGGTTACTGGTTTGATTTCCAGCCCAGGGACCATAATAAAGTCTGTTTCCCTACATCAGATGTGTTGATTAATACATTGTAGAGCTGGGCTCCAGATTTTTACAGCTCACTTAATTGATGAGAAGTCAGAGCTTGGGGCTGTATAATTAAGTTAGCTGGAAAATTAATGCAGGAATTGGCTTTGTAATTTGATTGGTTTAAATCTATGAATACACTTACCTAAACCTTTTGAACTAAACTCGGTGCCAAAAAATTATGTTAGCTACATCTCTGCAGTGTTATATCTTTAGGGCAGTGTTCTCTTGCAATCTCAGAAAGGAAAGATGTGTATACAAAACACAATAACCACTGGCTATGCGGGGCAGGGGAGGTGGAGATTATTTTCTTATTCATTGGTGAAATATGCTGGACTTTTTCCTATACTTTTACTTCCTCAGCTGATAATCTAATTAACTTTTGTGCCATAAATAATTACAGCTCTGTGACTCCAGCTGAATACACTAAAGTCTGCTACTAGGATTACCTGGCCCTACAGGTCAGTGACATCAGGCAATTTTTTTTGCACAGAAGGAATGCCACACAGGAAAAATAATTTTGTAACTGTATGTTGTACTTTACTGTAGGATGGAAAATACTTCCATGGGAAAAAGGCAGAAATCGCCAAAGTGATCGTCTTTGGACGGGTAGGGTGAAGCCTAGCTATTTGAGTGCTACGTATTAATTACAAAATAAACACACCGTGAAGTAGTAATGAGATAACCAAATTAATATAATGCTTTCCTGAGTTGTTCTCTTTCCGTTCCTTAATCTTGGTCTTTTTCTCTCTCTGGCCCTGGCCCTTTCAACATTTAAACCACACAGACTTCCTGTCTTAATTACATGCGTGCTACTAACAATGTCCTATTGTGTATCTACTTCTAATCTCAAGTGCTTAGTGGATGAAATCCTGAAATTCGTATTATATCATTTTCTTTTAAAATAAATGTGTTGTGTAAATATTCTTTTCAAATTAATTATGACTGACTTTTTCAAAGGCAATTTAAAAAAGCCTGTCAAATAAAAAAATAAACTTTAGGCAAGTGCCGCCTATGTTTCCTGCCTTTTTCTTTCTTTTTAAAATATTTTATTTATTTAACAGAGAGAGAAAGAGCCAGAGAGTACAAGCAGGGAGAGTGGCAGGTGGAGAGAGAGGGAGAAGCAGACTCACCAAGGAGTTGGGAGCTCGACATGGGACTCGATCCCAGGACCCTGAGATCATGACCTAAGCCGAAGGCAGATGCTGAACCAACTGAGCCACCCAAGTGCCCTTCTTTTCTTTTTATTTTTAAAAGTACTTTATTAACACCATTTACTCCCCCTTTCCAGATCCACTTCTATGAATGCAGATGCTTCTTCTGATTGATTATTTTTTAAATACGTCTCATCCGGATATTATTGATGACTTTATGCAATTATATGCAGATCATTTTTAAAATGACAAACCTGAAATGAATAATAAAAATTTGAAAGCACATTTTTAAAGTCATAGAAAAACTGTGCATGGGAATAAGTCTTAAATAATTATGAAAATGCATTTACTTGGATCATGTTTAATTTTTTATTTTTTAAAAGACTTTATTTATTTATTTGGCAGAGGGGGAGAGAGCACAAGCAGGGGTAGTGGGAGAGGGAGAGGGAGAAGCAGAGTCCCCGAGGGCAGGGAGCCTGACACAGTACTCGATCCCAGGACCCTGAGATCATGACCTGAGTGGAAGAGCAGAAGGCAGATGCTTTCTGGACTGAGCCATGTAGGGGCCCAGGAACATGTGTTATTAAAGCAAGAAGAGTTAATGCAGTTGGAGTAAATCTAATGACTATACAGCTAATAAAGTTGTGTTCCTGTGGTGACAACTGAAACCCTGACAAAGGAGTAGTGTTCTATCTTAATCCCAAGGTAAGATGATATTAGGAGAAAAAGCCCACATTTTCTGTTTTGAACTGTGTGGGAAATTGATGCAGTTTGCCTGAAACACTGAAGAGCAGCGAGGCAGCTCTGTGCTGGGACAAGCTGGTTGCGTGTTTGAGATGCTGTAGATTTGTTGACTGTATTTATTCTTCCTATTATTGCTTATGTATATATAAAAATTATATTATATAAAAATTATATATAAAAATTATATAAAAATTAATATATATTATATATTATATCTATACATATATATAATATTAATAGCCTAAGTGAGAAAAAATTACTTCTTGACCACAACTCTCCCAAAAACTTTCTATCTGTATTGGTTTAGCATTTCATCACCACCATTATTGTCTACCCCTTCTCTCTTCCTTCCTCCAACCACCTCATAATAGTAAGCTTTAAAGGCAATTCTTTGTGTTTTTAGAGAAATGGAGAGTTGGAAAAGTTTGAAACAAACTAAATGATAATTAGTAGAGACTAATTAAATAACCGTGGTCTATTTTTGTGATGAAATACTCCTCCTATTAAGAAGGATGAGAAAGCCTCGCATATGTTGACAATATGCATTTAAACTCCAAGATATTGGAGTCTTAGTTTGGATTTACCATGTTTTGGGGGAAAAGACTATGTAGTCTATATGTTTGTAAATGTACATGCTTGGGCGGTGCCTGGAAGGGTATAGAGTTTTCTGGTTAATAGTGGTTGACTCTGGAGTGGGAACAGGGTAGGCAGGTAGGAGGGAAAGATATTTTTCACTGTCTTCCTTATTGTGCCTCTTGAATTTCGTGTCATCCATGCAGACTGCCTACTCAGAACAAAAACAATGGTGTGTGCCAGAAGGGGCAAGACGTTTGTAGTAGGATATATACGGAGTATGATTCCCGATCTGATCGTCAACTAACAGTGCGACCTTAGATGATTTTTATAACTTCTCTCAATGTCAATTATTTCATAAGAGATTTGTAAAGAGATAGCTGGTGTGATGGAGTTGGAAGCACCTAACAACTGTGAAGACTCTAATAAATGTTCTTTTTTTTTTTTTTCAAGACCTCCATCAACATGAAAAGGAGAACAGGAGTGCCCCTGGACACGATCAGTATTCCAGAAGGACGGAAGTTTGCATTGTACACAGCAGGATGGTTCTCTCTCAGATAGCTCAGCTCTCACTATCGAGCACATTTAGAGCTGGGGCTTCTGCACACATCAGAAGAGTGGCTGGCAGTCTCTGCGGTGTCCGGGCAGGAGTAGGAGTGCAAGTATCGGCTCTAGTTCAGAGTTGTACATGGTGAATAGCATAAAAATAATTTAACTCCTGAGGAATCGTTTTTCTTGCTTTACCCTAAAACCTCCATGTAGATACAGAGCCATATACACATGGTGAATCTTTCTCTGTTTGCCTTGAGAGTAAACCCACAGTTTTTTTCCCCCACTTTTCCTGACACTTTGCTAACACATCTAAGTAAATAACTGTTGGTGTTCAATTTCATACAAATTCTGAGCTTCTTGGAGGAAACTAGCTTGCATTGCTATTCTATAAATGCAAGTAATTTTCTTTCACATTAGCACTAGTTTGTGACTTATTCATGCAAAAAGGAAAGGGAAAGGAACCTATATATATGTAGTCTGAAAAAAAAAAAAAAGCTAAGAAAATTACTTTTTTTTTTTTTTTTTTTTTGAAAATTACTTTTAAAAAGCAGAGGGAGGGGTAGTTACATGTGCTGGCTTTGGTACAGACCAGGCAACCCATGGAGGAACAAGGTAATATTGGCATTCCCACATCATTCTGTAAGTGCTGGTGCTAGAGTCATTGACCCAAAGATGTATGAATCTCAGTCTAACACAACTCTAATTATATTATGAAGGTATACTGACACAAGCCCTTTTTTACAGAGAGAATTTGCTTGTACTCAAGACGATATCTGGTTGAGAACTTCCTTAACCAGCATTTTTATAAAAACCTTGCAATGGATCTGCAAATTACTTTCTTTGTAATTCTGAGAGAGCCAGGGATTCTCACGAGTATGATTTTGTCTCCCCACCAATGGCTCTTGTAGAGCTTTCTGGCCGTAAATGTAGATGTAGGTCTCTAATTGAGTTGGCTGGAAAACAAAAACAAACAAAAAACAAAACAAATCAATGGATCCCACTCTGGTTGTTTATGATCTTGTAAGGCAGAGAAACCCCCTTCACAAATAATTATATCATAAATCACATGCAGTGCTAGCGTGCTTCCGTGTTAAAAAGGACAAACCTCACCTGAGGGTTGGGAATTTCTGAATCTGACTTTGAAGACAGTGTCAGTCATTCTTACAAATATTTCATGAGTGCCGGTGGTGGGGAATGTCAGAGAATCTCTGCCCAAATGCATTAATAATATCATAGGGAGGATGACTTTAATAGAATGTCACAAATCAATTTATGATTCCAGTTTTGATTAATGCAGTTAAAGGAGAAGTTGGTGATATGAGAAAGTGTAACAGGAAGCTCCAATGTAATGCGTGAGGTCAAGATGAGTGACCTTGTGCAGAGGCCAGAAGACAGAACAGGGTCATCTAGGCCAGAGGGGGAGATAGTGGCTATTCCAGATGCAAGGAACGTGAGGTGAGAAGGCCGTGCTTTGCGATGGAACATTGTCTCCTGCGAGACACTGAAGATCAGTGGGGATACAGTGTAGACGGTGAGGAAAGTGGACACAGAAATGGGCAGAGCTGCAGAGAATGTGTGATATCATGGCTACCGTCTCTGTAGCTCCTCACCTTGCCTGATGACATCGACTCACATGTAAACACTTTATATTTATTGACTGTTTTCCATTTTTCTCATGCTAATTTCCATCCTGGCTTAGTTTGGTTAACCATGATGGTGTCAGCCCTGGTACTACCAGTAGTTACGTTGCCAGCTCTCACTATATCCCAGACACTGTTGCAAACACTATGAGAACCAGCCCATCTGATTCTCACAGCAGCCCAGAGTCCCCAGTCCTATTATTATCACCTTTTCATAAGTCATGTAACTGATTCACACAGAGGCTGAGGAATGTGCCTGAGGTCACAGCACTGCAGTGGAAGGGCCAGGATCCCAGCTTGACAACCCTTCCTCGCACCAGCATCATCGACACTGGAGGCTGCCTGCCATCAGGAAGGTGGAAAAAATATGGGAATGAGAAGCTGTCAGACTTTAGTTTGTCTTTTGTTTACTTCTTTCCCTTTGCCAGGGTGGATGGATGCTACATGGTTCTATTTCCTTCCCGAGAGGGGCAATGTTTCTAACAGTGAGATGTTGAGTTGCTGGAATGGCTGGAATTTTTCAAATAACTCACAGGAAATGTGTAGTGAACAGAAACTCTCTCAGTTGTCTATGGTTTTCATACCACGTTTCTGTGGCCTGAAGCAAATAGAAGGCACAGAATACATAATGTGCAAATATATCATGTAAGTGGAATACCAGATTGCAAGAATTATGTCCTAAATTAAATACTGTTACCTCCCCTATCAACTGGTTGGCTATATCTATTTACAAAGATGATACTGTACCTGGTATTTAGGTGACAATTAAGGGTAAAGAACATATTTGATCCCAAAGCTTAATGGATACTCAGTCCTAGCTGAATGAATGAATAAGTAAGCCATTTGGCAGTGAAAATAAACAAATTAATGTTTCTCTCTTTGGTAGGCTTCAATTTTGATTATTGGTATCTTACAGTCTTGGCCAGAAATATTTTTCCTTCCTTCCTTCAGAAGTATAAAGCAGTGAGGTTCTGTTGAACTGGAGAGTAACTGTCACTGTTGCCTTGTCCAGGGTTCCTGTCATGAGCTCCTCAAAACCCCTGTAAACTGCATCATTAATGTTATATTTACCAGAAAATATGGTCTGCTTGTGATGGTCAAACTTGTGTCAACCTGACTGGGCTGCATGATGCCCAGATCATGGGGAAATATCATTTCTGGGTGTGTCCATGAAGATGATGCAGGAAGAGACCAGCATTTGGACTCGTGGACTGAGCAGAGAAGATACCCTCTCCAATATGAATGGACATCATCCACCACACCTAGAGTCCAAAGGGAATAACAACAACAACAACAAAAGCAGAGAAAAGAAGAACTTGCTCTCTACTTGAGTGGGGTCTGGGGACATGTGTCTTCTTCTGCCCACAGATGTCAGTGCTCCTAGTTTTTGGTACTTCGGATTCAGACTGGGACTTCCACCATTGGTCCCCGGTTCTCTGGCCTTTAGACTGGGACTGAACAACAGAACTGGCTTTCCAGCATGCAAACAGCACATTGTGACTCCCTAGTTGCATGAGCCAGTTCCTAATAAGTCTTTAAATATGTATACGAAGAAATATGCCCTACTGGTTCTGTTTTTCTGGAAAACTCTGGCTAATACACTATTTCTTCCAATTATTCTGCTCATTAGAATGAATTCAGTTCATCTCTTCAATATGTTATGAATTATCTCAAAGGTCCATTGAGAGCACATGTCAATACTGTGCCACTGAGCATGAAGACTGTGTTATCCCACCTGACAAAGGTGGGACCAGTGAAAGTAGCAATGATTTTCCCAGATCATTTACATAAGAATTTCTAAAATCCCTCATCTCTTCAGTGTCTCTGGCTAAGAAGGAAACAAGTAGGTCTGTGATTTAGCCGTGAGAGATACTTAGCCCAGAAGAAATAATAGAATACCACTGAGTTATTGAAAAACCTGCAATCAGATATTTATCTTTTTGGTCTGGGCTTGAATGCATTAGCTGCTAATCTATATGCCTTTTGGACCAAAGGGGATGGCACACTATATAAATTGATTATGCTCTCTTACTGGGTATTTTTCTGCCATAGGAATTAATCTTTAATTTGCTCATCTCAAAAATGAACCCTGTCAGACTGTGCAGCTGGGGTGAATGTCTGGCATTAATAATATGCATCCTTTCAATTAGTCCTGAATTCATCACATTAGCTCCAAATGAGTATTGATTAAGAGATGAAGGGCTCAGAAGGTATGCAGAAAATTTTATTAGCTCCCTAGAGGTGTCATGATATTTTTTAAAGAAAAGATCATGCATTGGGCATCAATATTTGAAATATATTTATGGAACTACAGTTTTTAACTCTATAAAATAATGTCTCTAGTTATTAATTCGTAATAAAGAGAAGATCAGTCATACTCTCACTTCGGGCATTAGGGTCAATGTGATAGCACACGGGCAGCTTGCAATGCATCTGCACATGTTCACACTAAAATACCATAGGGCTAAAAAAAAGGCAATACTTTTTCACACTGAAAATACAAAATGACACAACCACTAAAGCTCTAAATCAGACACAAATTGATGCTCACTGGGAGGCAAAAGGATTTAGGAAGGCTTAGGAAGCCCTCTCCCATCTATGGTTCTACTCAAGATGGATGCCAGCTTTGCTTCTCGGAACAGACCCCTAGGCAGAAAGGTAGGGAGATACTGGGCTTTCACATCACTCTCCAAATTCAGAGATGTAGGGTCTATTAACCCCCAAAACTGAGCATTCCCTCCCACTCCACTTTTAGAGAAGGGAATGGTTCTTTTCGAAAGACCTCTTTTCCACCCTCAATATATAAATCAAGACTGACCAGGCCAGGAAGCAACCAAGAATCAAGTCAAGCTGGGGTGGTATCTGCACTATATCCTGCCGGAGAGGGAAGCCCCCCACCACATCCATGCAGGAGTAGAGGCAAAATAACCCCAACTGCTGGCAGCACCACATCTTGAAAATCCCCTGGGGGTCTCCAATTACATATTGGTCGCAAGTGCCAATATGAGGAGACAAGGAGACAAGGAGCAAGGAGACAGTGGTGAGAAGAAAACCTTGCTAGAAGAGGAAAGAACTTGCTGGAAGTGAGAAGTTGCTTTCACTGTTGGACGCTTCAACATGGTTTGCATGTGTGGACCTCTAAGGAAGGTTTGATTACAAACAAACAGAAAACCAAGAGAATCCTAACCAGGAAATGAAGTAGAGGGAAAGCAGGACGGGAAGAAAGCATATGAAGTACTCGATCCTTTAGGAGCTCATTTGTCCCCTGCCCGGCCCATTCCTGGCCAGTGCTGGTCGGAGGTCCAGCACCGAGCCTCCAGGCAGGAGGACGGAGGCCGTCCATGCTCTTGTTTGCTGCAAGTGTTCCCTCTGCTCATCCCTCCTGGCTGTACTGCTATGCCTGGCTCTCACCGGGGCTGCCACACTCAGCTCTGGCTCCCTGGTCTCTGACAACCCATTTCGGACACTATCCAACAGCCTCTTTTGGGCACAGTTCTACTACGAACCCTCCAGCTCTATCAACCGTGACCGTAAATACAGTTTATTACTGCTCTTAGCCTGCTGCTGCAGGACTCAGGTGAGCTGAATGCATCAAGTGGGTGATGGAAAGTAAACACAACATGAGCTTCAGATGTCAGCGCCAAGGAATTGTGAAATAATGTTTTACTTAGTTTCTGAACCATCCCTGAAAGTTGTTATCGAGCTATGATCTCAGTGAGCTCATAGCAGCTTTGAAACATTTATTTCGATTCTTTTTTCAGTTTTATTCTTTAGGAATTTTATTTTTATTTAACACTGAAATACTACTATATCTTTGAAGTTCGGTTTATTGAAATGTGATAAGGAAGAACTCTATGTAAGCCTGAAATATAATGTCAGAAATCATCAATGGTTCTTATTCTTGATTTATCTTTTGGCTTAAAAAAAAAAAAAACCTTTCATGCAGGAACTGTGTCTAATGGCTTGTTCTGCAAAGTATCTACCATCTCATGTTCTATTTTTTGCTCTGAATACATATGTGTGTGTGTATATATATACATATATAAGTAAATTTAAGTTGCACAGATTTCTTGACTGAGAAAATAAATGGTTTAAATATTGTTCTCAATTAAAAAATAAAACAAATTTGTAATCTCAGAAACTTAGCTTATTGATACCAGTCTTTCCTGATATCATGTTCCATGACTATAAAAGGCATCGTGCACTTGCTAATCAAGCTCCGTAAACAATTTATAACAAGCAGTGGTTTAGGATGCTGAATGCTACCTTTCCTGTTTCAGAATTTTGTCTGAAGTCCCCGGACGCAAACCTGAAGTTGGGAACATCTGTGCAATGCAGAGGTAACAGCAGTGGACAGTGGGAAATGTCTTCCAGAGTATGTATGTATTTATATATGTATGTATTTATTTATTGAAAGATTTTATTTATTTATTCATGAGAGACACACACAGAGGGAGAGAGAGAGAGAGAGAGGCAGAGACATAGACAGAGGGAGAAGCAGGCTCCATGCAGGAGCCTGGTGCATAACTCCAGGATCGCTCCATGGGCCGAAGGCAGGCCCTAAATCACTGAGTCACCCAGGGATCCCTCTTCCAGAGTATTTAAGAGGGAGCCATCCAGCCTTGCCTGCAGCCCTGTTATGACCTGTTGTATGCTTCTCTCACAAATACAGAATCAAATAGAACCCAGCCCTCCAGAGCAGTTCACTGAGGGCGAATTCACAAGAGAAGTGAATTGTCACCGTGGTAAGAAGGGTGGTCCCCATCCCAACCAGGATGGTGGGGAGGCCAAAGATACTGAGTTGGCAACATGGTGGGTGTGCCTTGCGGTGCAAGGAGGGGCATTTTCTGTCTTTATGGTGGCCGGGTGCTTGCTAAGCTTTGAAACTTGTGTTGTCCCAGTGCTAGATGGAGCACAATAAGAAAAATTTGATACGTGTCTGCGAGGATTGGGTTAAGTAATTCAAGCAGCTTTTTCTACTCTATGCGAATTTTGAAGCTGAGAGACTAGGAACAGCCTGAGGTGACCGACATGAAGTTAGTTCATCTGCATCACACCTTTTGGTCAAGCCATGGAAGTTGGTAGACTTGAGCTGTCTTACAACTACTCCACCAAGAGGGCTGCCAGCTTGAGTGAGAGCTGGTCTGCAGGCGGGTCTCTAGGCTGTTCCCAAGGCAGGAATATTGAGACTAGCTTAAGACATTCAGAGAGCTCCATGGCCCGAAATTGTCAGTGTCCCAAGACATCCTACCGTCGGAGTCAGCAGCAACCCAGGGTTAGCCAGGGGACAGCTGCCATCGCAGAAGCAATCAAGGTAACAGACTAACCTCCAAACGTTTCTTCTCCTTTTTGCTGGTATTTCTTTCCCCACTCGACCCTGAATTAGCCAGAAGAGAAGAAACAAAGAAGTGGAAGAAGAAAAGAACAGGCCACCTGTGCTCCTGCCCACAGCCAACCTGTGAGCCAGTGACGAGACCTGAAGGGGTGGGCCTGGCAGGTGCATGTGAAGGAGAGAGGTAGAGGTGGTCATGAGAATGAAGTGTGGTGCAGGCGTGCCAGGACTCCTCCACAGGGTAAGGTGGCTAAATTGCTGGTAGGAGACTGTTAAGCCCCAAATGGCATAGAATGGCAGAGAAAGGTGGAAGAGAGCGTATTTTCAGGCAGTGGTTAGGGGTAAATAACCTTTTTTTTTTTTTTTTTTTTTTTTTGTGGCTCACTACGTTCCAACTCTTTAATAATATGCTTACCAAATGACCAATACTGGCAATTAGGTAACCTGGCTGATGGGGATTAGTAATTTTTATTGCCTTGCCCAAATCTAAATGGTAAATACAAAACTTACATACTGGGAGGATGTGGTGAAAAAAACAGCTCTCCAGTGGGCAGGAGTCGGGATTACATTTGGGGTCAGGAAGGTGAACATAGAGAAGGACGTGATGATATATCTTGGGAAGAAAGGCATCAATGTCAATCACCTTGAACACTGGCTTTCACCTGTGATGTGGAGGGTTGTCACGTTCACGTGACATGATGGGGTCAGGGAACCCCTCCGTCCTGACCACACTGCAGCAATCAAGGTGTCCGTCATAGTGAAAGAGTATGTTGAATGCAGTCAAGCTACGACAGAGGCCAGGACTCTCATGCCCGGTTCCTGGAGCCACGGCGGGGTTCCAAAGCTCCTGTTCCTTTGAGGAGTGCTGTTAGGGGGAGTAAAGCTAAAATAAAATGAGCAAAATTCAAGTAAGGAATGAATTCTTGAAAATCCTTGATTATTTTCACAGATTTTTAAATCCTCTTAACAACTCGGATGCCGTCTTCTTTAGGAGAGCGAATGCTCTGTCCAGGCTCATGTTGGTGACCGGGTCTCGGCCACTCTACCCACCAACTGAGGACACACACATTTCCCGCTGCCCGCCCATCACTTACCTGAATTATAAACCCATGAAAAGCTGAGTCTCATGGAGGAACGCAAGCCAGTCTTGCCATTTCTCAATGAGCCTCGTATGGTCCTGAATACACAAGAATTTGTTTCCATGTGAGGAACATCTTGTCAAACATGTCACTTCTGTTTCATGATACATAAATGTTTAGTCATTTTTGGTTTTGTTAAGCAGAAAAAAGAGAATGAAATAGGAGTCACCAAGGATGCGGAGAAAGCCTCAAGACTTTAAATCTGTCATCAGTGAACTTGTCTATTTATCCATCTATGTGTCTGCCTATCTCCAAGCCTTGATAAAAATAAAGAATAAACAATAGTCCTGAATTCTGAATTCTATGGGAAGTGGAAAATGACCTCCCTGGAACTAAAGTAACTCAGACCACATTCCCTAGTGGGGCTGGGAGCGTCAGGTAAAAGGTAGAGGCAGAGAAGTCCAGGAAGCATAATATGGGAGGGGCAAACATAACAGTCAGAAGTAATAAGATAAAAATGCATCAAACACTTGGATGGCCAGCCACACAAAGAAAAATATCTAATTTTCTGCTTCAGTTTCAACAAAGTAAATTCATGCACAGTTGTCCCATTGAAATTCCAAGGAATGGGTCAGCTAAAATACTTTTAAGGAAAAAAAGGCTTAGTGGGTATGAATAGCATAGCACTGCTCATCATTTATTTAAGATGTAGAAAACATATTTGATAAATCAAGTTTGTAGCTATCTTCACTGCATTATTAGCAAGCAAACACAAACCATCTTTCAAAGTTTCACCACGATTTCATCTTATTTTTCCTGAATTATGAACTCTACTATGTCCTGAGTTTGCAAGAGAAATACTGTATTATTCTCTGTCTCCCTGCAACTGAATATGAAGGCCAATCAGGAAAACAAGTCTGTCAGGGCTGGAAGACAACATAACTCAAATTACATTATCAAAGTCGTATCATAAATATCAGGAAATCTTTTTTTTTTTTTCCTATTGTTTTGCATCTGGATCTGGATGAGAATATCCACAGTCTGGGTTTTCCATGTCGACCAAATCTTGGCAAAGTGGGATTGGTCAAGGGAACCCAAGATTGGTTAATCGGGTTGATGAACATACATGAGCACCGCGTGGAAACTAAACTCTTTCCAGGAAAACAGAGCTCACTTCCAAGGGCACAAAGGCAAAGCAAATGTAGAAATGACGATGAAGGCCAAAACGTTAACTTTATTTTTTAAGCTGAATTGAAGGACATGGTTTCTCTCGAACCCAGAAAAATGTTGTTCTAGTATTTCAGGGTTGTCTCTCCCTTTTGCCCCCAAATATACTTAGACTGTGCACTACCAAAGGGGTTAGCCAGCTGCAGGACTGCTCAGTAAGGCCTGGGAGCAGGTGTGCCATGGAGAGAAGGTGTGCTGGGCAGCAGGTGTGCTGCGGGGAGCAGGTGTGCTGGGCAGCAGGTGTGCTGGGGCAGCAGGTTGCTGGGGGAGCAAGTGTGCTGGGCAGCAGGTGTGCTGGGGCAGCAGATGTGCTGGGGCAGCAGATGTGCTGCGGAGAGGACACCACGACAGTGAGCATGCAGGTGTGGGGGCCACTCCCCTGCGGGGTTCATGTCACCCCGTCACCCACGGGCCCTCCGTCGGTCCTAGAGGAAGACCCTGGAAGCCGGGCCCGGGGTTCTTCTCTGGAGCCTCGCAGCTCGCGCTGTGCCAGGGGCTCGGGAAGCATAGGCTTTGCCCCTCCTGCGATGCTCCCCGTCCTCTTTGCTCAGGGTTCCTGGGGAGGAAAGCTAAGGTGTGGAGTTCCCTCGTGGCGAGTTTCTACCCCTTTATTAAAAACCCCTTTGGATTTGGGAATTACTTTGGATCGACACAGAAGCTGCTGGGCGGTCCCAAGAGTCTGGATCTGCCCCCGGGGACCCTGCCTGTGAGGACACCTGCTGCCCCAGCACACCTGCTGCCTCAGCACACCTGATCCTCAAGAATACCTGCTCCCCAGTGCACACCTGCTCCCCCAGCACACCTGCTCCCACAGCACACCTGCTCCCCCAACACACCTGCTCCCCTAGCACACCTGCTCCCCTAGCACACCTGCTCCCCCACCACATCTGCTCCCCCACCACATCTGCTGCCCCAGCATACCTATTCCCCTAGCACACCTGCATCCCCAGCACACCTGCATCCCCAGCACATCTGCTGCCCCAGCACACCTGCTCCCCCAGCACACCTGCTGCCCCAGCACACCTGCTGCCCCAGCACACCTGCTCCCCTAGCACACCTGCTGCCCCAGCACACCTGCTACCCCAGCACACCTGCTCTCCCAACACACCTGCTCCCAAGGATACCTGCTCCCCTAGCACACCTGCTTCCCCACCACATCTGCTGCCCCAGCACACCTATTCCCCTAGCACACCTGCATCCCCAGCACACCTGCTGCCCCAGCACACCTGCTCTCCCAACACACCTGCTCCCAAGGATACCTGCTCCCCTAGCACACCTGCTCCCCCACCACATCTGCTCCCCCACCACATCTGCTGCCCCAGCATACCTATTCCCCTAGCACACCTGCATCCCCAGCACACCTGCATCCCCAGCACACCTGCTGCCCCAGCACACCTGCTCTCCCAGCACACCTGCTCCCAAGGACACCTGCTCCCCCAGCACACCTGCTGCCCCAGCACACTTGCTCCCCCAGCACACCTGCTGCCCCAGCACACCTGCTTTCCCACCACATCTGCTCCCCCAGCACATCTGCTGCCCCAGCACACCTATTCCCCTAGCATACCTGCATCTCCAGCACACCTGCTGCCCCAGCACACCTGCTCCCCCACCACATCTGCTCCCCCAGCACATCTGCTGCCCCAGCACACCTATTCCCCTAGCACACCTGCTCCCCCACCAAATCTGCTCCCCCAGCACACCTGCATCCCCAGCACACCTGCTGCCCCAGCACACCTGCTCTCCCAGCACACCTGCTCCCAAGGACACCTGCTCCCCCAGCACACCTGCTGCCCCAGCACACCTGCTCCCCCAGCAACCTGCTGCCCCAGCACACCTGCTCCCCACAGCACACCTGCTTCCCCAGAACACCTGCACTCCCAGCACACTTGTTCCCGAGGTTGAATTCCAGAGACCTTGCCCTGACTCCCAGGCCCTTCTCTCCCACTCCTGCGAAGTCCATGACTAACCTACAGTGGAAGTTACCTCCCTCGCTTTTCCTTACAATTTTACCAGCTGGGCATTTATCTCCAACACTTCTGGTTCATTCTGCCACTGGTTTTATGACTTTACGCAATAGAAATAGTCAGTGAGCCCCTTTCTGTGTGTGAGCTCTTCTGTTGGCCGCAATGCTGGCTGGGTGCCCCCGCCTCAGCCTGCGAGCACTCGTGGCTCGCCCCCCGGGGTGCTGGGTGCCCCCAACCCACTCCCAGGGTGTGAGCCCGGCAATCGCCGTCAGCCACCCAGTGGACTTGTGTGCAGTTCGTGGCTGTTATGAATACTGCTGTGGGCGCATGCATCTCTGTGTACACCTAGGAGTGAAGCTGTTTGCTCACGGGGAAAAGGTAGCTCACACTCTAGCAAGTGACTGGAGACCGTTTTCTGAAATGGTCGCGTGAGCAAGTGGGAAGGTCCAGCTACCCTGCACCTGCTCCCGTGTTTACTGGGGTCAGTGTGATGCATTTTAACTGTCCTGAGTGGCGTCTGCTCGTAAACATTTTAAGTGAAATACGACATCCATCTGAGGATCTTGTAAGACCTTGAAAAATATACCTTCTGGACAGACAACAAGTCCCCTTACATCTTCATAAGCAGATGCTGTTCGGTGCAAGGAACATTCCAGATCCTCTGCTCTGCTGGAGGAGGGAGGCTGACTCAGGTGACAGAGCTCTACACAACTGTGAGCTACATGTGGAATTCGCCTCCAGGAAGCTCAGGATTGGGTGGAAACCATGGTTAAAACACGCCGGAGACAGAGCACAGCCAGGTTCTCGAGGTCAGAGGAAGGTGGCAGGTGGCGGAGGTAGAGCCAAACTTTCAGAGAGAGCGGGGGCCACTCAGGGGCAGGACTCGGGGAAGCATTTTGCGTGGAGTGGGGCAAGGAGATGCCAGGTGCGGTGGCTAAGGAGGCAGACTGAGGAACACGCATGACAAGTGTTTTCTCAGGTAAAATCCTTGCAGAGCAGAAGTTGGGATTTAGCAGGATTATACAGCAAAAGAAGGCAAGTGAAATACACACTCCCGTTTTCCCTAGGCTTCGACTGGCCCATGGCGTTTACGCTCACAAACCAGCGCATCGTGATGCTTTGGTTTGTGCTCTTTATGTTTCTGAATTTCAGAACTTAAATGACATCCTTGGAAAAGGCCCGAGCAAGTCACCTAACTACAAGATTCTTCATCTGTACATCAGGGGTAACTTTCTTATCTCATTGGGATAGAATTAATCTTTGGATCCGCACCCCAGGAGACAGTACTAGGTACAACGTAACATCAGTTATGTTGATAATGTGGGCTCAGGGTACCTGATACTGAGGATGACATAATTTCTTCTGGGCACATAAATTCCACCCCAAATTTCTGAAAAACCTTGAATCCTTTTCTCTGTATGGTGCTACAAAGTCATAAAAATAACAGTGAGTGGTAACAGGTTGGTTAATGGGTGGAATAATTAGCTTTCAAATTCCCGCCAGAATGATGCCCCAAGCTGGTTGAATTGCCGAGTTTTTATGGCAGGAAGGTAAATCATCTAGTCAGTGGGGTGACACATTGCTCCCTGGGTTTTTCAACCTCAAGCACTATTGACGTGTTGGTCAGACAACTCTTTGCTGTGAGGCTCTTCTGTGCACTTTAGGATGTTTAACAGCATCCTTGGCCTCTACCCACTGGATACCAATAGCATCCCTCCCTCTGGTTATGATAACAGCAACAAAAAGTCTCCTAAACTTCCAAACGTTCTTTGGGAGCAAGTCTGATAATCACTAGTCTATGGTAACAGTCGTCTCGTATAGAAGGTAGACAATAAATATTTACTCACTCAACTAATGAAAGATTAAATTTTGATCTTTCATGTCTCTTGTTTAATCTTTAAAGATGATAAAAAGGAGTGCTGTGGGTTTTGTTTTTTTTTTTTTTTACTTAAATCCACTAAGAGGATAGAACTTGGTAAAATAGAGTGCCATTAAATTTAGTCGGTACTCTTTCCAGATTATTGCACACACTTGAATAATAAATTGAGGCTCTGGCTTCTAATCTAGCTTCTAATTTAGTTCCTTGACTAAAAATTGGATTGGTGATCTATGAGGGAAGCTGGTACATAGGATTTGAACCTCCTCCCCGTCGCTTGTCTGGCATGTCACCTCAGGTAGGTCACTTCATCTTCATCAGCTTCCATTTTCTTACCCATTTCAAAGATCAGAAGATGAGTATTTAGCCCTGGGAAGTCAGGTTTCTATCTGAGAGCTCACATCTCCTTATGGCAAGGAGTCATGATAACGTGTGGCTCAGGTGGACCGTAGTCGGTGTGGCGCAGCTACATTCCTACAATATTGGATTGACCAGTAATTATAATTGAAACTTTCTAAATCAATGCACAATTCATTAGGATATTTACGCTGCTCCTGAGGATTAGCCAGGTCATGCATTATTCTCATTGTGAAGATAAGGACATTGAAACGTATAGGGGCACAGAGAAAAAGAAGTGGCTTGCCCAAGGTAGTAGAGAAGGGGTTCAAACTGGCATATATTGACTTGCACCACACGAGACCAATCAAGATAGAATCGTGACATCAGAGAAATCACTATTTTAGTGAGTTAAAAGCCAAAGATACCCCCAAAGAGTCCTGATTACAAGCATGGTGGGTTATAAAGAATCTCTGTCTTTTTCTGGCTTTCTAATAATCAGAACACAGGTGTAAAACATTAGTGTGTGTTGCCATAGTACCACCCGGATCTGGGTCACTCAGGTGTGGATGTGGTGGCCACAGTCGGGGGCATGGACACAGTACTGCAGTGAGGACAATATTCTAGGGAGTAGTAGTACTTTCTGTCTAAACAGCAGATAGGCGTCTCTGCTCTGCATCGCCCGTTGTATATCTCAACTTCCTGATGTTAACAGGTACCTACAAGAGGATGTTCGAGTCTCAGGTTTTAGAGGAATGTGATTCTAATGAAGAATATAAACAAAATACAGTCCGTTGGCCAGGAGTCCAAATAACTTATTCCATGAGGGGCGGATGAAAGAAAAACACCTTTAATTGAAGACTCTCAGTTTCTTGGGGTCTAGGGTGGTCTCCATAAAGAGCAGCAATTCTTCCCCCTTGAGAATCCGTCCCGTTGACCAACGATTTAGAGTCCATCAGCAGCCACCTGGGTGATGCCACCACCGCTCTACCAAGGTCTGTGGTTCTTCATTTCCAGCCCAGGCCACCTCTACCACCTGCAGCAAGCCACCTCTCACCACCTCCTCCATCCAGCCCCTAAACTTGGAGCTGCTCTAATTTTTTTCAGTCTTTAGATTTGCTGCACAACCTCATAGGCGAGGCTTTGGACAGGACGTCTCCCCAGCCCAGATTCCCCGACGGGCTATTGCTCGTCCTCCTTTCCTGCTCCACGTGGATGACAGTTCCTCCAGGAAGCATGTGCCGATGTGCACGACGGGCCGTGTGGAGTTGCCCTCTCTTCCCCACAACTTACAATATGAGCTCTTGTTCTGATACTTCCTACTCTGGTGCAGCTTTCCATCTGAGAGTGCAGCCAGCGAGCCTGGAAAATAGTACGCACTTGATAAATCTTGGCCGAATAACTGAATGAATGAGCTGATAATCCTTGCATATCCTGTGCCTATCTTACAACCTGGCAGAGAATGTTCACTCAACATTTTTTGAATGAATAAACAAACATAATGAGATTTGAGGATTTAAATCTTTAGCAAAAGGCTGGTCTTCTGCCTCCGGACTCCCGCAGCGTTGTACGTGTGTCTCCATCGGGATGCCTTCGTAACTGCACTCCTACATGGCTTGGTCCTGAGAGCAAGTGTGATTCGTGTTTCTACTATCCCTTGGTATTCACCACCGGGCCAGCCCCAGAGCCTGAGAAATGCTATGGCCAGGTTTCAAAAAAGGACCACACCGAAAGTGTAAGTATTTTCTTAACAGTTTGTGCAAGGAATCACTTTTGTTTTGCTTTTTCAAATGTGTTCATGAGATGCCCACCAGAAACAGTCAATTAGCAAACATCTACATAGTCAGAAATCAGGTCCAATTTACTATGTAATTCCAGCATGAAAGACGTGTTTCAGACTGGGCAGATGACAGGGCAGGCAGAAAAGGAAATTATAGTTTTCAGGAAGGCTTGATCAATTTAACCAAGATGCCTCCAAGTAGCACTGCTGAACGAGGAGAATTTTATTACCATCTGCTCTTGATTTTTGGTGCCTTTATCCTAATGGACTATAATGTTTCACAGTTACACACAGAGCAATTTAAATTCTCAGGTCATGATGATCATGATATATAATCCTGGAATTGATTTGCTCATATCGTATTGAAGGTTAGCGTATTGGGGATTGGATTTTCTTTTCTTGCAGCGCCTTTGGTTTTGGTATGAGAGTGACATCGGTAAATATAAAATGTTAGAGGGTCTTTCCTCATGTCCTATTATCTTTTGGGACAGATTGTATAGAATTGGTATTATTTCCTCTCTAAACACTTGGTAAAATTCACCAGTGGGCCTGGAGACTTGTGAGTAGGTGTCGGCGGTTGGGGAGAGCGGTGCATACCACTACAATTAAACCCATCTAATAATTATGGGACTATCCACATTGCTTAACTATATTCTTGGCTAGGATTTGGTAATTCATGTTTTTGAAGGATTGACTCATGTTTCCAAGTTGCCCGATTAAAATTCGTGGAATTTTTCATAGTCTTCTTCTACTACATTTTTAATGTATTCTACTTCTATTGCATGTGATAAGGGCATCCTTTTTTTTTAAATTTATTTCTTATGAACTGGTAATTTGTTTGCTTGTCCTCTCTCTTCTTGGTTACCCTCGCGAGAGTTTTGTCAACTTCATCAGTATTGCCAGAGAACCAGCTTTAGTTTGGTTGATGTTGTCTATTGTTTTCTGCTTTAGTATTCGTTATTATCTTCCTTCTACATCATTTGGGTTTATTTTGCTCATCTGTTTCTAAGTCCCTAAGGTAGAGGCATAAACGATTGATCTGGGTCCTTCTAGCCTCACAGGAGCATATGAAGCTTTGCATTTCCTTCAGGCAGCGCTTTGGCCATCCCATTGACTGCATGTTGTATTTTCATTTGCGGTTAGTTTAAAATACCTTTAAAAATAGTTTCCTTGAGGCTTCCTCTTTTGCCCATTGATGTTGTAGAAATCTGCTGTGTAATTTTTGAGTGTTGGGAGATGTTTTGACTATTTTTCTATTATTGATTCATTTTTTAAATCAATTATAGTAATGAAAAAATAGCTGATGTGATTTCAGTTCTTTGTTTAGTTCATTTTATGAGGCCAGATAGGATGTTTCTCAGCAAATGTTTCATGTACTCTTGAAAAGGGTTTATCTTCTGCTGCCTTTAGGCCGAGTGTTCTGTAAATATCGATTGAATTTGGCGGCATTCACCTTCGTATCCTTGCTGATTTCCTGTCTACCTGTTTGTTCAATCACTAGAAAAGGAGTTTTAAAGTCTCCAAATAAAATGATCCACATGTTTATTTATTTTCCATTGCATGACTTGTTTCTCTTTATGCCCTCTGGGCTGTTATTATTCTTTGGCCAGATACACGTAAACTTCAAATTGTTATGTCTTTTTGTAAAACCAGTGCTCTGTCATTGTGTGATGTACCTGTTTATCTGTAACAATTTTCTGTGTTTTTAAGTCTACTTTGTTCGATATAAGTGCAGGCATTCTATATGCTTTGTTTTTATATGATGTATCTTTTTCCATCTGTTGACTTTTAACCTACCTTGTCAACATATTTGAAGTGAGCTTCTTGTAGATAGAAAGTAGTCAGGTCATATTTTAAAAATCTATTTCGATATAGTCTGTCTTTTAATTATTGTAGCCAGATGACTTATATTTAATTCATTATCAATACATTTGGATCTAGGTCTGTCATTTTAATATTTATTTCATTTTTTCCTTCTGCTTTTTTCCTCTGTTTTTTTCTTCTCCCTCCTTTGAATTACTTGAAATTTTTGTATAATTCCATTTCATTTATCTGTGATTTTTTTTTTTACTATTTCTATGTGCACATTTTTAGTATTTTAGTTAGTGATTCCAATACAAATACATACTTTTCAGTTTACTTAGAATTGATATTTTACCACTTTAAATGCAATGCATAGACCTTGATGTCATATAAGTCTCCTTACCTTAAATAACACAGAGGACACATTTTCGGGTGTCACATCTCTTGCCCGTACATGCCTTGGCAATCATATCAAACAATGTTATTTTTATTTGTTTTAAGTCTCCAAACTTATTTGGAAGAACACAATGGAAAAATGACATATTATATTTTCCCCAGATTGTCACATTTATCTCTCCTGCCTGCCCAACGTCCTACCTTGTTGTTTCCCCTAAGTGAGAACCATCTTCAGTGATAACTTATAGAATGATCTTCCCTTGATGGATTCAGTTAGTCTTCCTTTATTTAAGGATGTCTTTCTCTCATATTCGTTCCTGAAGGATCCTTTTGTAGACAGACTTTTGGGGTTACCATTCTTTTCTTTTAGTACTTTAATATGCTCTGCTTCATTCTGTGCCCCAAGGTCAGTGACAAGAAACGTGTATTCACTGAGGTTATCATCCCCTGAAAATAGTAACCCCACTTTCTTGCTCTGCTTTCATGTTTCTTTTAAATTTAAATCAATTAATTAACATACAGTATATTTTTAAAAAGATTTTTATTTATTCATTTTTTTTATTTGACAGAAAGAGAGCATGAGCAGGGGAGCAACAGAGACAGAGGGAGAAGCAGACTTCCGCTGAGCAGGGAGCCCGATGTGGGACTCGATCCCAGGACTCTGGGATCATGACCTGAGCCGAAGGCAGACACTTCACCACCTGAGCCACCCAGATGCCCCACATGTAGTGTATTATTATTTTCAGAGGTACAATGTTACTCAGCCATCAAAAAGAATGAAAACTTCCCATTTACAATGACGTGGTTGGAACTAGAGGATGGGATGCTAGGCAAAATAAGCCAATGAGACTCATATGTGGAATTTAAGAAACAAAACAGCAGATCATAGGGGAAGGGGAGGAAAAATAAAATAAGACAAAGTCAGAGAGGGAGACTTTTCATCATAGGAAACAAGCTGAGGGTTGCTGGGGGGAGGGGTACCTGGGTGCTTTCATCATTTTTAATTTGACTTTAGTTTTAAGCAATTTGATTACCATGAATCTGCCAGGGGTTTCTCTTGATTTTGTCTGTTTGGATTCGATGAGAACCAATTATTTGTATGTTTACATCTTTCACCAGATTTGGAAGATTTTCAGTCATGATTTCTTCAACACAATTGTTGAGCATTGCACTTTTCTCTTCTCTTGAAACTCTGATGACATAAATGGCATATCTTTTGCTCTTATTCCACTGGCTACTGAGACTTTGTTTATTTTTCTTCTGAGATAATATTTCTCTTAATTTTCCTCTCCACTTATGTACCCATTATTCTACCAAGTTCACACAGGGAGTTTTTATTTATTATTACATTTTTTAATTTCTAAATTTTCTGAATGTTCCTGATGCTCTTTTCATTTTTTATTTTTTGCTAATGCTCTTTAAACAATATTGTTTCAAACATGTTCC
This sequence comes from Canis lupus familiaris, assembly GCF_011100685.1. Taxonomy (NCBI): domain Eukaryota; kingdom Metazoa; phylum Chordata; class Mammalia; order Carnivora; family Canidae; genus Canis; species Canis lupus. The sequence goes on from NC_049238.1 coordinate 2,864,790, forward strand.
AGTAGTTTCTATGAGCATGCTTGTAGTACTGATTTAAAGTTCTTGCTTGAGGGGCTCCTCAGTCGGTTAAGTATCTGCCTTCAGCTCAAGTCATGATCCCAGGGTCCTGAGATCTAGTCCCTTATTGGGCTCCTTGCTGAGCTGGAGCCTGCTTCTCCCTCTGCCTGCAGCTCCCCTGCTTGTGTGCTCTCTCTCTCTCGATAAATAAATAAATAAAATCTTAAGAAATAATAAAGTCCTTGCTTGATATTCCCAACATTTACAACATCCCATCACGGGGGTCTGTGGACTGATTATCATTTTTAGAAATTGAGATATTTGTGCTTTTATCCTACGATGAGCACCCTTGGATCATATCCTGTACGTTTCAAGTATTACATTATAAGACTACGGGGCTCGTTCAAGGTTGGCATTACTATTTAACAGGCCATTGACTGGCTCAGTTTCAGGTCACAAGTTCTGCCCACCGTCAGTGGCTGTGGTTCCAGAGCTGCGTTCAATTTTTAAAGCCTGGAAAGTGCTCCTCAGCTCTTTCCATGGGCGCATCATCCAGCGCCTGGAAGCACATGCAGCCTTTATTGATCTCTGCTCCCCAAGTCCTCAGGAAGCTAACCAGGGCCCGAGTCCGGCAGGAGTGGCCCAGGGAGCTCTGGGGCTCACGGACAACGCTGGGGATGTTGCCCCAGCACCTCTAGCTCCACCATCTGTCTGGCATTCTCTGATTTCCTGACCCCTCCCTTTGCTCCCTCAGCTATAAATTTGGGACTTTAGTTACCCTGCTCTGCCACACTTACTGCAATCGTACCCACATCTGGCTCCAGGCTCTGGAAACATAGAGACAGGAAGCAAGCAGCAGGATTGCTCCCCTCCCTTGAACTCCTCTCTGTCCAAATGGAAAGGAGGCTTCCCTTCCTCGGAGTTTCAGAGGATGCCAGCCCTGCAGGGAGCTCGCCCAGCCACTCCTCAAACCCTTAGGGCACCTCCCAGAGCTCTCTTTCCTCATCAATGCCCACTTTTGGATCTCTATGTCTTGATTTAAGGCTGGAAAATCCAAAAAGAAAAGCAACACATTAAACTCACCACCAGCGGGGTGGAACTTCACATCTCGGTGTTCCTCTCCAATACACCTGCTACTATCATCTCTACAGAGTTCTCAAATAGCTGCTGCAGGGATTTGTTCCAAGTTTATGGGTGCATTCAGTGGAAAGGACTGGATAAAATGTGCTTACTCCTTCTTTCCCAGAACCAGAACTATAAACATCACTTCTGAGATACATCGTATACTTAGTGAATACTAAGTCTGGTCAAACACAATATATCCTGGGTCAAACACAAACCTAGCAAGTGAGCAACTGAGTAGCTATGTAAAAATTTCCTGTAGTTACAAAGTCAAAAGCATCATCCAGAAAATTTTTCTTCAGGGTAGCATGTTATGGGATATTGTCAATTCTGGAATAAGAAAGCTAAATAGGTCTATTTGTCCAAACTCACAAAAATCAAATCACTAAAAGAGATATTGAAATTTTATTCCTAGCTTTTACATAGCATCATTAAATTTTTTTTCAAAACAAAACAAAACAAAACAAAATTTTCTATGATATTATATTTGCTCACACTGTGATATTTTGTTGCCCCTTTGTAAAGCCCATGTGATCAATATCTTGAAAATTTTGGCTCCATGTAAATATCTCCAGTTTTCAAAGAATCTTCTTTTCTTTTTTTTAGTCAGAAAACAGGAACTTGGTAAATGTGCCATTGGTCATTTTTTTTCTTGGCTCCCAGGAAACATAATGCCAAAGAACTAGTTTACAATACATAATATGGCCTATGGTTTTGTATTTCCATCCTCCTTTTCTATGATGTAAATCGACTTAATTACATTTTCATTGTTGTATATTAGTAGATGTAAATTTAATCCTCTTCACTTCTTGTAACAGTTTTTGTAAAATCAACACAGTAAGTTGTAGATGAGAAAATAAAGCTGTGAAGAAATTTCCACCCTGTTCTCTAGTTTTTCCGAGCCTTGGTATGATGAGGGAAAAAGATCCATTCAAATGGAGATTTAGTATTCACCTGCGATTTCCTTTCTCAATGAGTATTCCAATTCAACACTTTTCTCTGTATTTTCATAGGGCCTCAAATTTCATTTGTGTATATTAACATCTAAATCATTTCTGCTTTTTATCAGACCACTGATTTATTTAAAAGCCAAAACATGGAGTTCTCACAACCCAAACAGTTTTGTAAAGTCCACTTGAGAATATACATACAATTTTGGAAAAGCATAAGAAGTCCAAAGTTCCTCCTAATTAGTCCCTTAGAGAATCACTAGAACAAACAAAAGTATAGAATTTTAACCTCCCAGGTGCCATTTCACAGTACCCTAGTAGAGTGTTACATATCTTCCAATACCATCTTAAAGTGAACACAGATGAATTATTTGGGTTATAATCAGCAGATTGGCACAAGCAGGATATTTAAATAAACATAATATTAAAAAGAAGTGTATTCATAGAAAGTGTTATTACTCCCATTCTCCTCTGATTATGTTTACTTTTACTCTCTCTTTGGGCTTTACTCACTACATTTCTGTTTAACAACATTTAAATTTTTTCCTCTGAATAAAAATCTGTGCAAAAATCGAAGAGAAAGGAACTGCCAGGCCCCGTGTGATGTTGGACAGTCACCTTTTATTTGTAAAGAGCCAAGTCCAGGTCCCATGGTCTGCAGCGGGAGTTTCATAATCAATTCCTTCCATTTGTAATCTATCCTCTGTCCAAGTCTCCTGATGGCAAGCAACGGTGCCCCATCTGAGCAAATGCCAGTTTCTATTTCTCCCCTGCTCTTAAATATTGAGGCCATTGATACAAAACAAGAGAGAGAAGTGGGTGTGAATGTAGTATGTGTGGTTGAGGCAGGGAGGGGAGCCCACTAAAATCACACAGATGGCTGCCCCAACTCTGGGAGCGTCCTTTGTCCTGGAGACGGCTGTCCGACTTGATCAGCAGTTTCCATGAGAGCCAGTCTGGATAATTCGAGCTTTCCACAGCAGGGATTTTAGCCTCAAATTATTTTAAAAATTACCTAGTTTTCCCTTCCACAGTTATCACCTCGCATATTAGTTGTTAGAATGTGGAGATTGCTTCTTTATGAAAAAAATATTGAAAGTGTGTTCCCACAGAAATATTAGCATGTCAAATTTTATGCACACATATTCCCCAGGGATTTTTTTTCCATTCCACATCTGTTCAGAATTGAATTTTAAAGTGATTGTTTGTTGTTGATGCTTTTTGCAAAGATAGACAATGTTTCTTATTTGTAAAGAGGATAAAGGAGATAAAGTCTCTGGAAATATTGAAATGGAAGACCTATATAATATTTTTGGCATTCCTTTATATATCCCCATGGCCACTTTATAAATTATTATTCTCCTGCATGGGATGAAACTCGCCTGCTTCTGACTCATCTTAACTCATCTGAACTGTAATTCATTTCTCTACATGGCAATATATAATCACATCCTTAAATAGAATGTTAGGTGGTCATGTGAGCCTGATAATGCAAAATATTGTCACTATTCCTAGATGTTTTTGTCACGTAATAGAGTCACAACATATCAGGCATGTATTCTGCAAAATGATTCATAAGGAGGCTATTTGAGAAAGAAAACATTGCATGTTAAAGGTATGTTTCACCAAGACTTCTTCTATATAATTTGAATCAATTTTGTTAAACAATAATTCATATGTTTCGGGAGACATCTGGAAAACTGTAGGAAGAACAGGCTGACCCTTGTTCCATACACACGTGTGACCCTGTGACCTTCAGGAAATTTACCATCCATGTGTACGTGTTTGCTCTGAGGAACCAGACCTTTGACAAAAAGGACACATAGATTTCAATGTAGTTCTCTGTGTGTCACTCAGATTTTCTCCAATCGTTGACCTCCAGGTTCATACCTGAATCCTAGAGGGAAAAAATGTCAGCAAGAAGTCTTAATAGGCACACAAAATACTAAAATATAATAATAATATTTATAGATAAAAAGAAAATTTAAAATATCCAAAACAGTGCAATAAAAGAAAAAAAAGAAACAAAAAATGGAAATAGGGAAAAAAGATAGGAATATGGCATAACATCAATGTAATGGGACAAGACACCACAATCAAAAATCAAAGATTGTTAGTTTGGGTACTAAACAAGGCTCAACTGCATGGTACTTACAGGAAATGTGTCGTGTTATAAATACAATACTAGGTTAAATGAAACTGGATGGAAAAGGTGTAGCACTGTAACAGCATTCAAAGAAGCTAGAGGGGCTATATTAATATTTGACAAATTCAATTTCAGAACAAATCACTTTTCAGAGGTATAGAAGGCCATTTTATAGTGATAAATGTGTCAATTCGTCAAGAGAAAATAATGTGCCTAAACACTCATGAACCTAAGTAGATTGAAAGATAGTTTATGGATTGCAAGATCCAATATTGTCAAAATGTCCATTCTTTCCAAACTGATCTATAGATTCAACATAATCCCAGCAAGCTATTTTGTAAACACTGATAGACTGATTCTAAAGTTTACATGGAAAGGTTAGAGAAAAAAGCTACCACAATACTGAAGAAGAAGAAAAATATTGGAGGACTGATGCTACCAAATTTCAAGACTGACTCTAACTACACCATGGTCAAGACAGCATAGTGTCATTGAAAAAAAAAAGACAACAAGAAGCATTGATCAAAATGACATAACAGAGAGCTCTGAAATAGAGCCACACAAATGTATTCAAATCATCCCTGACTATGGTGCTAAAGCAATTCAATAGAGAAAGGACTGTCTATTCAATAAATGGTGCTGGAACTAATAAATGCCCCAAAGCCCAAAAAACAAAAAATCAATATGGACTTTACACCTTTCACAAAATTTAATTCAATGAGACACTCATTGTGTCAATGAGACACAATGAGAATATAAAAATGCAAAACTATAAAACATATGAAAAATCTAGGGTTTGGTAGATTGACGGTACAGCATCAAAAGCATGATCCTTGAAAGAAAAAAAAAACCCTGATAATTGGACTTTATTAAAATTAAAAACTTCTGCTTTTCAAAGTTAAGAGAATAAAAAGAAAAACCACAGACTGTGAGAGAATATTTATAAAATGCATATTTGAGGGGCTCCCTGCTCAGCAGGAGTCTGCTTCTCCTTCTCCCTCTGCTCCTCCCTCCTGCTCATGTTCTCTCTCAAATTAATAAATAGAAAATCTTGAAAAAAATGCATACTTGGTTAAAAAATCGTATCAAAATTATTCAAGGAAGTAGCTATTTGGATCAAATAAGATATCAAGCAGACACAAACAAACAGATACATAGAGGAACCTGAAGTGCACATTGTTAAGTGAAAGAAGTCTGTTGGAAAAGGCTGTATACTCTATGATACCAATTCTATAACATCCTGGAAAAGTCAAAAACTAAAGACGGTAAAATATCAGCAGGTGCCAGATGTTAGAGAGGAGAAGATAGATACCAAGAGATGAACCACCAGGGAATTTTAGGGAGGGGTAACTAACCTGCATGACTCTAATGGTGGATACATGACATGGTGCGTTTGTCAAAAGGTGTAGAATTTTACAGCAGAAAGAATGATCTTTATTGTACATTAAGTGGAAATAAAAGTAAATTTGAGGCTGAAGGATTCTGGGAATGAATGCAGAGTGTGACAGGAGATTCCAACATTCTCACAAATGACTGGAAACATCCCCATGAAGGAGGCATGGAAGAAAGTGTGGGCCTCGTAACCCTGGGAATGAGACCAGAGGCAAGAGCAACTGCATGTAAGCACTGTACCCTAGCTGTTCGAGCTGTTTCCCACGGGGAACTGGATGGCAGCCCTCACGGAGTTGTGTGTGTGCTTAGGAAGTCAACCACGAAGGACATGGCTGGCAGGTGGTTGGAGCCAGACCCTCCCTGGTGGTCATTAGCAGATAAGCAAGAGGAGGAGGCTGCAAGGATCCATGTGACGATGGCCTGAAGTTGGAGACAACATATCAAAACTCGGACATAGCTGAATACAGGTACAGATGGTTCCGTGCGCAGCTATTTCTAGCTACTTGGGTTAATACACACAGAAATAATTCCTTGCTCTGTCAGTCTGAGCAACTGCAGGAAACAGCACTTCACTCCAGTGAGCCCGCCCAGGGCTCAGATCTTGCTTCCCAATGCCCTTTGCCAATGAAGGGAACCAAAGCTTTTTGGAGAAATGGCTGATTCTAGGATGAGGCCAGAAGTATGCGGGATGAGCACCTGGCAGTGGCAGAGAGCAAGGATGCTCACAGAGAGCACCAACTTTGATTGGCAAGGGTGAGTCAGAGGAGCGCGGGAACCGCTAAAGGAGTTCCAGTCATACAAAGCTGGAATAATTTCAGCTGCCAAATTAATAAAATAGCGTCAGGTTCTGAGTCAAAGTGTAAAGTAAATATCCATGAATCCATACTGATAAAAATAAATTATTTCCAACTAATAAATAGGGAGGAGAGGTCAATAGCCCACACAGAATTCCAAATCATATTATTTGTACATATATATTTTTTCTTCCCTAAAGGAGAAAGAACATGACTCTCCACTCTTCAAGTGTGAGCCGCACATAGAGACTTCCTTCCAAAGAGGACACAGTGGAAAATAGGGTGGGGGTGGGGGTGAGTGGCTGCAAGACCTGACCAGCCAAGTGTTCAAAATCAACGATTTTGATACTAATAAACTATGTTGATTACGTGCCCTTGATATGATACAACGAAGATGCACTTGATTTCTGTGATCTCATTCCTTCCATCCCATAACCCCAGTCCAACCATGAGTCTGACATCAGACCAGCTCTAATAGAGGAAAATCCTACCTGGCCAGCATCCCTCAAAACTGTCAAGTTCACGGAAAATAAAAGTATGACAAACCGTCCCAACCAGAAGGAGCTTAAAGAGACACGACAACAGAACATAACACGTAATGCTGATGAGATTCTGAACAGAAAAAAAAGCCAATTCGATAAAAACTAGGAAAATCTGAATAAACTGTGGACTTTTGTTTATGACAATGTGTCAGCATCATTTCATTAATTGTCCTAAGATAAGATATTAATAAAGGGGGCTCTCTGTGTGTCACTCTATGGCAACTCTCTGTACTATGTTCTCAATTTTTCTGTTTTCCTATATTCAAATTTTCTATATTTTTCATCTAATACTCCTCAAGAAAATAAAGCATAGTAAAAAAAAAATCACAAAGTAGTCATGGTGGGCTACTTTTTTCCAGCAGCTTATTTCAACTATGTCTCATTTACTCCAGCTATATCGTAGTTTCCTTTCTTTTTAAATTTCAATAATTACTTGGAAGTGCTGCTGGGGGGATTAAAGTCTCATGGTTCAGTCCCTGGCGTCAAGTCGATGGCCCATAGTGATCCCCATGGCTCCATCACTAGAACCATTTTAGGGCTGCTGTTTCTAGAATTCACTGAAAAATGAACATGTATTCATTTATTTTTTATTATTTTCAAATATTAAAGTTGCCACAATTCAAAACATCTTAAGGAGTATGCACCAGTGAAGGGACACCTGGTTGACTCAGCCGGTGAAGCTGAGCCTTTGGCTCAGGTCATGATCCCGGGGTTCTGAGATCGAGTCCCCCATCGGGCTCTCTGCTCAGTGGGGAGACTGCATCTCCCTCTCCTGCTCCCCATGCTCATACTCTATCTCTTTTTGTGTATCTCAAATAAATAAATGAAATCTTAAAAAAAAATATGCATCAGTGTATTTGAAAACAAGTCCCTTGGGAACATCCATGGGCTTTGGAGACACTCAGAGAGGTAGCAAGCAAAATGTGTGTTGGTGAAATCCACTTTGGATTCAGGTGGGTTTGGACTCTAATCAATCCGTGCACCTAGTATATCCCGTACGTTTGCATAAGTCACTTAGTCTCTCCAGGCCTCTGTTTTCTCATCTTAAAACAAGGTTAATAATGTTTTGTAGTACTCTGTGTAGAAAGTAAAGAGAGAGAGAGAAAAAAAAAAAGAAAGTAAAGGGAGTAATGCTTATTAGATATTTAGCACAGTTTTTGGCGGATGGCAAGGTGATATTATATTATTGTCATCACTCATATATAAGGTCACGGGTCCTGAATCGCTTTACTCATCTCTTAGAACTGCAAAAATCTAAAATCATGCTTATATAGTACAACTATGGGGACTCAAGATAAAGAGCTGGTGAGTAACTTTTCAAAATTTTTGTGATGAGGTAATAATTGGGGAGGTGAAACTGACTATAGGCCTTTCTTCTTGCAGACACATGATCCCTATGCTATAAAAAAGGGGAAAAGAAAGTTGGAACTGATGTTCACAAATATAGGGCAGAATCAGGACAGACACATCCTTTTCATATCTTCATATAATTTTTGATATGAAGACTTAGGAAACTTAATTTTGGCTCAGCTATGGTTCAGAAGCCACACAGGTGGTTTCTCTGTTAGATAAACTTTGAGACTGGCTTCCCTCAATTCTAACCTCACCGCATTTACGAGAGGGAGAGCAAAACATCCAGTGACACGGGATGTCTTGCTCCTCTGAGCCTGCGCTGCCTCCCTTTCCAATGATCCCCGTGCCCGGGACACAGTCACTGCCAATCAGAGTGTTTTGGGGTATTTTTTACTTGTTGGCAATGACTGTCAGCCCAGAAGGCCCCCACTCCGGAGGACCACGAGATCAGAGTGTGTACAAACCGTGTGCACACGCACCATTCCGGGTGCACACACCCCTGGCTTACCAGACTTCATTTTTTAAAATGAAAATTCTATGATAAATATTTTATGGGAAAACATTAGCAACCATGATGGTAAGCTATTTGACAGAGGCCGTGGCAATAAGTAAATACCAGGTGGTTCCAAGTGGCAGCCCCTTAAAACACAGGCTGATTCACGCCTCCTCGCATCCGATGTCCCTCACTTGCACAGTGATGCGTGGGGGAAACGGAGGTGCACCCTTGTGAACATTAATGATCGGACCTATTGTTTTAAAAGTATTTTAACTTGGGATTAGACTTGCTGTATTTCATAGACAAATCCAAGGGAAGAGCTGGATTTCCATCCTCAAGTCTCGCTTCCTCAGGGAAGACCCTCCACCCCTGACTCATTTTCACGATTTACTAAACCTTCGTTGTCCAAGCACTAAGCGCTGCTGGCGAAAAAATCACTCCTGCGTTGTACATAAACTTGAAAATTCCAATCAAGACGAGAGACAGAGAGATTGAGAGAGAGAGAGAAAGGGAAGGAAGATAATGTCTTCCAGATGACAGCTTTCTGGATGGAATCTGAAGCCTGCAGCAAGAGAAAATTTTCATTAACATTCAGATTACATGTCATTTTGATTCACACTCCCCAAGCAGGCCGCCTTGGTCGGCAGCCAGCCTCCTCGCAGGGTGAGGGCGATGACGACACCGCCAGCTCCACTGCTGATGACTCCTTGAGTGACGGCCAGTATCAGGGTCCCCAGTCCTTCCCCCCCTGGGATGCCAGGGAGCCTACCAGGCCTGGCCCGTGCACCGTCCAGACAGGGACAGTCGGGGGCCCCGGCACTGGGCCGCCCGCCCCCTGCACGCACATACCTGGGCACCCAGGTGCCCCTGGCGCTCACCTCCCCAGCACCGCAGGCTCTCCCAAGGGGCCCAGCAGCAAACAGAAGCTGCCGGTAGTGGGAGCCTCCCAGGACCCCTGTCCTTCCACGCAGGGTGGAGGGATGGCCCCTCTGCCCTCCACCCCAGGCTTCATCTTGGCCATGGCATCTTTGCTGTGCTCTAGGCCTTTATGGTCCATGTGTGAGTGTCAACAATGTTTGCGTTTTCTTTCTATTTTTAATCTTTATTCAGCCTGGTCTTTAAAATATCTTGAATATATATATGTATGTATATATATGTGTGTGTGTGTGTGTGTCTAACATATATAATATGTATAATAAGTGGACGTATCTCTTCCCCCAGCCTGGAATCAAAATGCCTTGCTTGGCTTCCTGTTCTCGGGTGTCAGCCCAGCAGACCACACCTCCGTGCCCCCGTCCATCCGTCATCCTGCAACCTGCCTGGTGGCGGAGGCCCAGGAGGAACCCCCACCCATCCCCTTCCCGGGGAGGATTCTATGGATGTGGATCTGGAGCAGGAGCCTCAACCCCAGGATGCGAGAGGGCCCGTGGCAGACTTTGTGTTTCGATCCCAAGTAGTATTCGCCTGGCCCGGGGGTGGGGGTCACTGAGAGCTGCTTGTGAATGCACAAAACTCAGGTGAAGGCGATCGTGGACCCTGGACGGCTCATTACGAATTTCCTTTTGTCCTTCCTGCCTGAGACTCAGCAGGATGCTTTTCAAGCTTGCAAAGCCTACCCGCCTCGGGCCTGTCTTCTCCATCACCTGGGTCCTCTCAGGGCACTTTGTGGGGCCTGGGCCTTCCCTGGGAAAAGCTGGAGGCCCAGGGGTTTGCTCCCCGGTGCTGGTCCTCTTGCCCCGGAACGTGCCCAGCTGGTGTCTCCTTCATTCGTTGCAGTCGTCCAGGGAGGAGCCAGTTACCAAGGGTCCCCAAGCTCCAGGGCGCCGGCCCGGACTCCTGGGCGACAGAGGTCACCAATGAGCAAGGCTGCGATCCCCGTGGCCAGCTTCTCGAATCTGATGAAATAAGTAGAAAAGCTCTTTAGAGCTTGAAGATGTTGGGGCAACAGAAGTTCTAAGCTGCACCTGCGACGCCAAGCGCAGGTCAGAGAAGCAGGTGCGAGGGTCTGGGGGAGAAGCCTCCCGAGGGCCGTTTGCGGGGAGCGTCCAGTCCCTGACACTGCAGACCGTGTGCCCCCCTGCAACCCCCTCGCGGGTTCTGGGCGGGGTAGGACCTGTCCAGATACAAAGTTCACCCATAGAGGTAGTCACCCCTCCTTCTTCTCTAAGTCGTTGGACCCTGGTGGGCTGGCATAGGAAGTTAACCGTGTCTCTGGAGAGAAAGCAAACTCTAGCCAGGGACCGTGGTAGGGCCAGCTTTTAGGAAGTTCAGGAAAAACACATTTCATGTGAACATCCCATTTCTTGGGATCTGGTGATATGGTAACTACTTCCTTCTCTTCCTCAACGTTGGAATGCAGGTATGGGCGAGACTGGGAGTCTCGGAGGAGGGCTACTAGCTTTCCTTCTTTCTTTCTTTTCTTTCTTTCTTTCTCTTTCTTTCTTTCTTTCTTTCTTTCTTTCTTTCTTTCTTTCTCTTTCTTTCTTTTCTTCTTTCTTCTTTCTTTAAGATTTTATTTATTTATTCATGAGAGACACACAGAGAGAGGCAGAGACTCAGGCAGAGGGAGAAGCAGGCTCCCTGCGGGGAGCCCGATCCACTCCGGGGTCACACCCTGAGCCAAAAGCAGAGGCTCCACCACTGAGCCACCCAGGCGTCCCTGGCTACTAGCTTTCTTATCAGAAATGTGTACCAAGAGAGAGAATAAAAGAAAGAAATGTGTACCTTTTATTGGCTTGTGTGAAAATCTGGAAAGGTGAATCAATTTGTAAGCAAAACAATTAAAATTGGGGTGCCCAGGGCCTCAGTGGTTGAGTCTGCCTTCGGCTCAGGTCATGATCTTGGGGTCCTGGGATCGAGTCCTGCATCGGGTTCCCCACAGGAGCCTGTTTCTCCTTCTGCCTGTGTCTCTGCCTCTCCCTCTCTGTGTCTCTCATGAAAAAATAAATAAAATAACATAAAATAAAATAGTTAAAAAAATAATAATTAAAATCAGCCCAGCCCCACAATTCACTGGATTGCTTCCATTTTTTATCTTCTCTGACACTTTGTAGTCACATCTGTAACATGATGTGATAATAATAATGGTGCCTATTTACAGAAATACTTTTAGGATTAAATGAGGTGATTTGAGCACTAAAGGTAAGTGATTAAACTCTAAACAGAAGTCAAGTTTTGTGCTCAAATCCTATAATATTCCTGTTATCATAGAGTTCAAGGAAAGATGCCCTGCAATTCAAATTAAGAACTTTCTCTCACTTCATGTTTTATTACAGCTTCCTCAAGGTGAAGCTATTTAAAAAATAATGTCTATAATGTTTTAAAATCAAAATTAAACATGCGGGGGAGACAGTGAATGCAAATAAGACCGAACATTATTAATATTAGAATTTTTAATACCCTTTAGCTTAAAATAGCACACGGATACAAGGGAAAGATCATATATCTCTGTGTTTTCCAAATGCATCTGTAGTTTACAAGAGTTTGTGACGACAGGGATAATCAACTTGTATGATAAGCAAGTTTGTTTCAGTTCAGGGCCAAAGCATTTTAAGTGCCCTTGCTCAGATATAATGAGAATTTCTTCGTTAACACAGCTTTGCAGAGGAATACTTCTGGAAGTTAGACCTCTTTGCTAGTGAGGGTTTTTCTAAGACTTTTCTCTTACATCGACTACCTTTCTGAAACACCGTTGTCACATGTAAGCAAGAACATTTTGCGGTCAAACCAAGGGAGCTTTTCTCCCTTTCTGCGTTCATATCAATTAGTGACTTAGAAGCATTGGTGTGTGTGGACACACAACCTGAACCCAGAAGAAGGACACTGTGAAAAGAAACATCACGGAGTCACAATGACAATTTTACCTTCAAATATAGAAAGGGGTAAAAATGTATTCTCTGTGGCTCCAAGGGGTGAAAGTTGCAAGGGGCTTCTTTCTTTTTCTTTCTTCTTCCTTCCTTCCTTCCTGCAACGGACCGGTCTAGGAAGCCTGCAGGCCGTCCGTTGCTTTGAGGGCGGGGGGCGTTCTTTGAGGAGTGTTCTGTCTTGGCGGTCTTTCTTGATGGAGTATGCTGGTCGTAGGTCGGCTGTCTTGAGTTCTTTCTGCTTTCTTTATTTCTGTTCTTTCTTCTTCTTCCTTTCTTTTTCTTCTTTCTTTACTTTCTTTCTTTCTTCTTTCTTTTTCTTCTTTCTTTCTTTCTTTCTTTCTTTCTTTCTTTCTTTCTTTCTTTCTTCTTTCTTTCCTTTCTTCTTTCTTCTTTCCTTTCTTTTTTCTAAAAGGAATTGCTTTAGAAAAATTGGACTTTTCAAAAATTGAAATAGGCCACTTGGACAGCCCGGTGGCTCAGCGGTTTAGCCCTGCCTTCAGCCCAGGGCGTGATCCTGGAGACCCGGGATCGAGTCCCACATCAGGCTCCCTGCATGGGGCCTGCTTCTCCCCCTGCCTGTGTCTCTGCCTCTCTCTGTGTCTCTCATGAATAAATAAATAAAATATTAAAAAAAATGAAATAGGCCACCTTCTGCATCAGAAGTATCAGGTAATGTAATTTTTACAGAGTAGACAAGTTCTTATTATAAAAGATGTTTAAGCTTGTCTCCATATCTGGCAGGGACTGGAATTAAAACGTCCGTCCTCTGCATCAAACATCGGATTTGCCTGGGATGCATTTTGCGACAGGAAGCCTGGGCCCCGTGGTAAGGATTCAGATCCTGTCAACCTGGGTGGGCCCTCATCACGATGCTCTCTAAGCCGTGGGTAGACTAACTCCCGAGGTGTTTCTAAGGGGCGCCCAGAAGCCAGAGAATGTGTGTTAATTGATTTCCAGAGGACTTTCTCATCGGAGGGACCTGATGCTTTTATGAAGTACCTGCCTGAGCAGGGTCAACGCAACTGAGGATAGTGGGGGATCAACCCAGATTGCCCACCGACCTGGCAAAGCCATCCTGGGTGCGGAGGCACGGGGCGGGCTGGGGGTGCAGACTGATGGGGTCTAAACAGAGTGTTGAGCTGCGCCTTGCTCATTATGGCTTTATTCAAGAGCCAAGGAGCTGCGCCTTGCTCATTATGGCTTTATTCAAGAGCCAAGTACCAGCCAAGTCTTCTGGTCTCTGCCTCGAGTGGAGACAGATGCTGACAGTTCGGGCCCACCCCGCTCCCCCAGGAAGATGCTCCCCGCGGGAGCAGGCCAGGAGCCCCGGGCCAGAGGCAGCCACAGGCAGCAGGGCATGATACCCCCCACCTGGCGGGCACTGCCAGACAGCAGAGCCCAGGCTGTGTATCATCCAGAGGATCCCATTCCCGGGGCCTGTTAGGGTGACTGGAAGACATCAGTCTCACTGCAGTGGGGAAAATCCTGTCCTTCGGTGGCGGTAGCAGGATGGGAATTCTGACAACCCAGTGGTGATATGTGTGTGTGTGTGTGGGTGGGTGTGTGTATGTGTGTGTGTTTGCCACAACCTCTCCTCCCTGTAACTGTGCCTCCCAGACATCGTGACACTGAGTCTTGGCATAGTCCCCGCCCTGCCTGCACACTGGCCTCTACTGAGAATTAGGTGTTTAATTTTCTGGGTCCTTACTGTGGCTTTTTGGATGTAAATTTGCATTAAGCTACTTCTGCGTAAATAGAATTTTGACATAATAGGAGCACCGACGTGGCCGGGCGTGGCTGCTGGCACATCATTTCAAATCCATCTATTCCATACTGCAGCTTAATTTAAAGGCTGGATTACTTGAAAATGCATTTATTAAGTCTGACCTACTTTTTAAATATTTAATATTCCATTTTGGTTTCCACGTAACAAAAGAAGCTCCAAGGTCTTCGCGTTCTTGCCAATTTTTAAAGCATAGATATTGATCCAGCTAATAAGACACTGTACAGACTCACCATCCCTGGATCACTTTCAAGAGTGGTATTTAAAGCAATTAGCAGTTCACAACATCCTACGGTTCTTGGACGTCCCAAAAGACTGATCCGCATTTGTTCTTTATGAAAATTCTCCTTTCTGCTTTTCTTCAGGCATGTGACCGTGCTGTTGGGAAGCAGGCTCGAAATCCACAGTGGGAGTGTAATCACCACCTTCAGAGAGCAGAGCCTGTTTGCAGCTTCACTGAGGCTAGTCCTTCCATCAAAGTATTCTGATGGGGAAATGAGAGACACCCAGGCAAACGACAGATAGAGATGGTTGAGAATGAAGGGGGAAGAAAACAGGGAGAAAATTAAAAAAACATACAGGATGTGATGCAAACTCGTGAAATTTAAGCAATATTTACATATGCACATTGTTTAGTCCATTGTTTAGTCCTTAGCATTTAGCTAAGGTAGCTTGCACTAAAAAAAAAAAAATAATAATAAGAGACAATCAAAAACACAGTTGGAAGAGTGTGAGGGAGCATGAGGGGGTGGAGCAACTTGCAGGCAGGGTGAACCCAGCTCAGAGCAGTGCTAAGCGTACTTGTTTGTGCTAGATGGAGTTCAATTTCCCTAGCAGCCAAAGCCAAGATAAAATACGACAATTACATGAATTAACTCTCCATAAGATTGGAGCCAACAAGTCAATCAAGTGAGCTGTTTTTGATTCTGAACCCAGAGTGAGTTCCTTCAACAGAGCCACTTCACAGCGATTCTCGTGGTCTGGATGACAACACCCAACGACCAAGCCATAATAAATACCAGTAAAGGGTTTTTAAAGAGTCAAAAAATATTTATTTACATTAGAGTTCTCTGGCTAGGCAAAAACTCATACTTAGCTTCAGGAATAGAAATAAAATAGGCAGTAGCCCTGCTGTGCCATCTGAGCTTATTGTTCTATATGAAGCAAGAGCAATAGTTATCCAAGTTGGGTGGCGGTGGTGACGCTGGAGGGGAGGGGTCATTGCCCAGTTACTGCCCAGAAAACAGTGCTGAGTATCAGACAAGCTGCTAGGGGCATCAAGCTTCCAAATAGCCAAGGACTTGGCTTTTATCTCCTGCAAAACTTTGCAAACTACTTTAGCCAGTATGCATGGAGAGTGACAGTGACTCTTACAAAATACCGTAATCAAAGGGACTACAATTTTCTGACTTTAAGTCTTGAACAGAAAACGATGTATGGATATAAATTATTTATGATGGGCTCAGGGGCCCCTGGGTGACTCAGCAGTTGAGCATCTGCCTTTGGCTCAGGTCGTGACCCCAGGGTCCTGGGATCGAGTCCCACATCAAGTCCCACATCGGGCTCCCCGCAGGGAGCCTGCTTCTCCCTCTGCCCATGTCTCTACCTTTCTGTGTCTCTCATGAATCAATAAATAAACTCTTAAAAAAATTATGATGAGCACAGTTTCAGAACTATGAGCCCTTAGAAAGAGCTATTTGTGTATATTGACAAAAATCCTTATATGTTTATTAAATAACATTTTATTAATTTTGTAATTAAGTATGATTAATAAACATTTTTTTGTGTGTGTGTGTGTGTTGTTTTTGTTAGCTTATGTTTAGTGGAAGCTAACCTAATGTAATTTCCTGCCCTGGAACCAATTCATGTAACATCTGATCTTCAACAAATGAAATTTGGATGCCATTATTTCAATTTTATGAATTGTTAAAACTTTGAACAATTTTTTTTTGAGACTACTATCCTGACTATCAGGTCTTTTGAGTATAATGATGATCTTCCCATTGTTTATACGAGGTGCTTATATTTCTCGCCTAATGCCTTGGCTGAAACTTCAAGAACAATGTTGAATTATAACAGTGATAATGGGGCTGATTGTTTTGTTCCTGATTTTAATAGGAATTCCACTGTGCTTTGCATTAATTAGGATTCTTAAAACCAGTGTTAGATATACTCCATTTATCATATTAAGACATTTCTCTCCCATAACAAATTTACTGACATCTCCTTTAATCAGGAAAATATTTTACATTTTAAAATTACTTTTATTGCCACTCAGAAAGAGTGGATGGATTTCCACTTCCAAACTATTACTTAGATGAATTATGCATATTAATTAGGAAATGTGCATTAATATTTTTGCAGTATTGGAGCATCCTTGTAACCTTGAAATTGTGTGTGTGCACGTGCGTGTTTGCATTCATGTGGGTACAGATACTTAAGTCATAAGTCTTTTAAAAATATTGATCTTTCTCTATGCTTTGAAACTCAAAATGCTTTAGAAAGCACGTGTTCCTTGAAGAACACAGAAAGCTCCTAAAACATGTGAACCAGGTACTTTTTTATAGAATTCTTTTCACTTACATTTTCCTAGAAAAAATATTTTTTCATCTATTTGCAAACTCATTAACATGGAGCTTTATATAACATATAACATTCACAAAAGTAAAAAAATTTTCTACTCTAGAATTGAGGTCCTACCCCATTATTTGCTGCTAAAATTTCTTGTATATGTCTTCTCAAAATTTTAATTTAATTAATTGGAAATTTATCAGAGGTCTTAGATTCATCTTTCCTGCGGCAAGGGACATTCTGTTTTACTCATTCCTGTTGTCATTCTTAGTGTTTTTCCTTTCTTGAATACCTTTGGCTGGCCTGTCCCTCTGGATAAGGGGGCGGAGGTAAGAAGCTTCCCAAAATCTCAATGTTGGGATGCCTGGGTGACTCAGTGGTTGAGAGCCTGCCTTCAGCCCAGGGTGTGACCCCGGGGTCCCGGGGTCCTGGGATCGAGTCCCACGTCGGGCTCCCAGCGGGGAGCCTGCTTCTCCCTCTGCCTGTGTCTCTGCCTCTCTCTGTGTCTCTCAGGAATAAATAAATAAAATCTTTAAAACAAAAACAAAAAACAAAATCTCAGTGGCTTAAAGCATCAAGTCTCCATCTATGTCCCGCTCTCTATCCACTGCAGGGTGGCAGGGCCACCTCTCTGGGGGAGCCCACCCCCAGGAAATAGCCAGTGTCCAGGCAGGTCGAAGCAGAGTAACTGATGAGACCCGGCCTTTGGAGCCCGAATGTGCAATGACACAAGCCCTTGGCCGCAGAGTCAATGGCACATCTGCCTTTGGGCGGCTACAAAATTCATCATCAGGTGCCTGGTGGGAAGCCAGGGACACTTGGGGGCCAGTTCCCAGGACTGGCACAGCTATTCCTTGATGCGGGGTTTTGTTTGTTTCCCCTCAAAGCTGGCTGTTTAGTTCCATTTTTGGTATTCATTTGGTTAGATACAAAGTATTTTAAGTCTTACATCAGGTTCATTTTTTTAAATTTAGGGTTTGTTACTTTTTTTTTAAGATTTTATTTATTCATGAGAGACACGCAGAGAGAGGCAGAGACACAGGCAGAGGGGGAAGCAGCCTCCCTGTGGGGAGCCCGATGCAGGACTCGATCCCGGGCCCCTGGGATCATGACCTGAGCCGAAGGCAGATGCTCAACCTCTGAGCCACCTGGGCGTCTTGGGTTTGTTACTTTCTAAATATTCTCCTCTTTGTCCTTAGTAATTAAAAAATGTATGACTCCAGTGGCTATATTTTTTTATTTGTTCACTCTTTGGCTTTTGGTTTAAAATTCCTAGCAGTGGGGCACCTGAGTGGCTACGTTGGTGAACTGTCTGCTTTCAGCTCATGACCCCGGGGTCCTAGGATCGAGTCCCACATCAGTCTCCTTGCTCAGCAGGGAGTCTGCTGCTTCTCCCTCTCCCTCTGCCCCTTCTGTTCGTGATCTCTTGCTCATGTTCTCTCTCTTTCAAATAAATAAATAAAATCTTTTTTAAAAAATGAAAAAAAAAATTCTATAGCACTAGGGCTACCAAGCACTTGCTCCCAGGTAGGTGAGGTGTCTCCATTTTCAAGGTTGAGGCTTTTTTAAGTTTGTATCTGGGTGTGCGTGCCTGTGTGTGTACACAGGAGAGAGAAGTCATCATAATCCACATATTCCAAGATGTTTGGACATTTTCTTGAGATGGAGGAAAGAGCAGATGAAAGCCCATATGTCTATTTTTGTTTTTGTTTTAGAGAAAGAGAGCTCGCATGTGCACATGGGGCAGGGAAGGAGTAGAGGGAGAGAGAATCTGAAGCAGGCTCCACACCCAGCGTGGAGCCCAACCCGGAACTCAGTCTCAGGACCCTGAGATCACGACCTCCGCTGAAACCAAGAGTCAGTTGCTTAACCAACTGAGCCCCCAGGCGCCCCCTCCCCAAGTCTGTATGAGGAAGAGTCGGGGGGACAAAGGAGAATTTTTAGTCAGGGAAGGCTGACTTCCATTTTGCCGCAAACCTTACGTGTATCAACATACTTGGTGAAGCACATGTTCTGTGGGAAGGCATGTGTGTCCCTGCCCGCACGTGGTGGGTCTGAGGTTCCGAGTGGTTAGGGCCTCTGCCCAAAGCTGTACAACTCCAGCGCTCTGAGATTTGCTTACCTCTTCTTGTCCAATTGGGTGCTTCTTCTGCCTTTCTTTTGTTCCACTTGAGGCACAAAATGGGGAACCTGAGCCGATGGAGTTAGGAGACAGCTTCTCTGGGTTCATTCCACTGTGGAGAGCACTCGCTTCTTGAATAACCCTGCCTCTGTAGGTTTTGTCTTATTCTTCTCTTGGGGCTGCCCCCTGCACTGTGCTTCTTCCACTGCTAATTTTGTGAGCATCTCTTGTTGCCCTCTGACCGCGTGTCCACATGCCCAGTTCTGTCCCCTGCACATCCCTCACCTTGCACTTCTCACAAGGTACCGCTCTCCTCTACTGCCTTTCACTGATCGCTAATGAGTGATTATTACTGATAAGTCCAAGATTATCACATTTATATGCTATTTCTAGCATTTTTTTTTTCCAGGTTCCAAGCACATCTACCCAGTGATCTGTAATATCACCACTTGGACAAACCACAATTAATTTCAGCACATCAAAAAATATGTTCCTAAAAAAAAATAAAAAAATATATATATGTTCCTTCTCTAGTGCTCCTCTTCCCTACGAAGAACATTCCTACTCACCTGACTGTGACACAGTGTCAGAAATTATCCTTCAGGTTTTGCTGTGTGTTAACCTGTTTGGACCTGCCGCCAATCACTTCCGTTTGCCTTATGCTTGTCCATGTACCTCGACCCCTAGTGATGCTTTAGCCTGAACCCTTGTCTTTTGCTCTGGGCATGTGGCCAAATATTCCAACCTTTCTCCTTATAAACACCCTTGCCTCTTTCAAACATTTTCTTCTCACTGAAGCCAGAGAGATTCTAAGGAAAAAAAAAAAAAAACTAAAACTGATTATACCATAGACTTGTGTATAACTCTTTAAAACAAGTGGCCCCATTGGTTAAGCATCTAACTCTTGGTTTTGGTTCAGGCCTTGGTCTCAGAGTCACGAGATTGAGCCCAGTTGGGCTCTGTGCTCAGCCAGGAGTCTGCTTGAGATTCTCTCTCTCCCTCGACCCCTCCACCTCCTTCTGCTTCACTTTCTCTCTCTGTCTGAAAAAAAAGCCAAAAACAACTCTTTAAAAACATTTATAGTGTGCAAAGCCACCAGGTCTGCAAGATCATCACAGCGGCCTGGCAACTGCCAGCGCCTCTGGACATTCTATCTCCTGATTACTATTCTCTGCCCTCCCTGTCCACATTGCATCCTAGTCCATCCCCCTTACTGCCTTATCTGGCGTCCTCCGAACTAATGTGTCAGTTGTACAGTGAGCGTTGCCATGCCAGGCACACGGCAAGGTCTTACACTTCTCCCACAGCATGCACCATCACTGTCATTATCTATTCGATTACTTAATATCTATCTCCCCGACTAATCTAAATGCTTCATGAAGGCCAGGAGTGACCCTGCCTTGTTAACTTTATATTCCCAACACCTGGTACCTTGTGCCTGACACATAATAGGAATTAGAAATTATTTGTCTAATAAATGGAATACTTAGAGACCACACAGAAACAACTAATGAGGCATATTGGATAATAAAACATCTTTTTAAAGAGAAAGCCAGGCTTATAGAAATTTCATGAAGGCCCCTTGATATCAAATTAGTCTGAAAATTAATTCTTTCTGAACAGAGGTTCTGACAAAATCCTAACTATATATCAAGGTTATAAATGCTGTTTATCTTTCAATACCACGAGCCAACACTATAGTCTCCCCAAAGGCTTCTTGAACCTCCCCTGGTCTTCTACCGTGAATTCTAATGAATGTTGTTCTTGTCTTATCTCCCTAGTTATCCAAGAACTTCATGAGAGCAAAGACCTTCCCTTTGTATTTAGCATTCCATTTTGTGCATATTAAGTAACCATTAAACCTCTCCTGAATAAATAAATACATCCAGGGTGATTTATTACAGAATACTAAATACCAGGAAGCACTAATGGAAGACCTATTATGATCCAGTCATCACATTAGACCACAATTATGCAGAGTATAAATAAATACAAATAAAACCAACTTGGAGACCTTACCTTCAAGACTGTGTCCTTTTACTTGGGAACAATTTCAGTCTTTATTTCTGACAGCCATTCTGCCTTGAACCACATCTTCATTCTCACACCTTCTTAGAGGAAATGGGGGAATCATGCCTCACCCCTGGTAATTGCTGGAGTAATTGCGTGCATCACAAGCCCTAGGACAGCTTCTTGAATTAAAAGTGTATGTACCTCATAATTCATTTTTATTTACTGGAAATTTGGCTTACAACTGTTGTAATATTGCATATGATTAATTATGCCGTAAAATGTGTATGTTCAAGCTTATGTTGACTCCTGTAAGAGGATCCATGCCTGGTTTTCTGTATCCTATGGGGAGCTCAACATGAGGCACTGAGTTTTCATTTGCATGATATTTGCATAAATTTACATTTCCATACCATGTTATTAATTTTACATTGGAAATACACCTGATTCTAATGATAATTAAATTTAATCTTATGGCCCATAAAAGAATGGTAGTAATGGAAGAAAGTAGATAATATAGAAAGTTGGCAAAGAGTATAGAATGCATCTAAAATCATTGCAAATGATCACTCCCCATCGCCTAAAGAGTTCTACCTGCAAAACATTCCCATATCTCTCTTCTCATTTGAGCCTCATACAAAACTTTGCAGATAAGCAGATCAGAGATGACATCAATCTTAGCAGAAGAGCCTAGTTGTCCTAGAAGTCAGGCGTTACATCCAAGGTCAAAGAATCGATTCTTGCAAGAATCACATGAACTCTAGAGTCAAATTGGCAGAGCTCCTTCTAGCTCGTCCTAAATAATGAGTCCACAGAACCAAGACAGAGAGGAAGAAAGAGAACTCTACTAAGGATGAGAGAAGCTCTAGAAGCCCACCTTTCTTCCTGCTCCTTCCTCTGATGTCCTTACTCCTTCTTTTTCTCTGGACTTGCTTTCCTTCACCCCACGTATGCAGTCTGTTCCCATTAACTGGTTCCGTTGAAAGCTGAACTCGAGATTCAAGGTGACCACTCTCTGGGAACTTGCACTTTCAAAGGCGACTCTGTCAGCTAAAATAGCATTTTTGTCTTAGAGCTAATTTTGTGGGATTATGAGCAGGTTGATTTTTGACAACACTGGAGGCTAGTCCTGCCTATAATTGTTAAATTGCTGTAGGGATAAATCAGAAAGACAGCTCCGTGTTATGAATTCTAAGTCCCTGCATAGATGAGAAAGAGTTAGAAACGGAGAACCGGGACCCCTCCAGGGGTAGCACTCAGCTCTTTAGCTAAACAATTGAATAAAATAAGCAATTAACAACAGCCACAACAATATCCACAGACACTTTGCTCAGCAGACTCTGTACTAACTCTGATCCTTTCGGTAAGTTCATAAAGTCGTTATTACTGTCTAGGTGAACAGACAGATGCTTGAAAAGATTACATAACTTGTCCAAATTCTCATAGCTCACATGCAGCTGAGTCAAGATGCAGACTGTGGTCTCTCAGATTCTCAAATCACTTTCTAAATTTGATCTTTCAGATTGTCAAACAAACATAAGCTTGAATAATTGGACAGCAAGAAGTGAATCTAAAAATCCTGTCCCACGTCTTGCATTTTGCTAGGACGAGATAGAGGCTAAGTGATCTGTCCCAGGTTAGACAGCTGGTTGGTGGCCATATCAGGACCAGAACAAAGTTTTCCAGGCACAATTTGCTTGTTTGTTCCCTCCTGGCCCCAAAGCATCAGGCAGTCATACTCATTCCTCAGGCGGACTCCGTGCTCAGGCCCCCTGAGTCCGTGTGGCGATTCCTTCTGTTTGGATCTCAGTAGGTGATATCAATTAGCACGCAAACAGTTCGACCCTAGTGGTGGCTGATGGAGGTAGAGTATTTTATTTTATTTTGTTTATTTATTCATGAGAGACAAAGAGAGAGAGAGAGAGAGGAAGAGACAAAGGCAGAGGGAGAGGCAGGCTCCATGCAGGGAGCCCGATGTGGGACTCGATCCCGGGTTGACGGAGGTAGAGTACTGACATTGAACAGAAGACTCAGCTTCCTCCATAATGTATGACTTTATTTTGCACCCAGGATTATCCAAGGGGCCTATACGCTTGCACCACTGGGATTGGGCATCAGAACAATTTGTGTTTTGGTATCAGCATGAGCATAGATGGGTGGTGTGCCCTGGATCCTGTACCCTCTGAGACACAACTCCCACACCTGTACAGTTGAACCAATAAAGCCTACATCTGTTCCCTTGAGCTCAATTAATGTCAAGGAGGAAAATCAGATTGTGGAAATGGACTTAACATGGTTCCAAAGAATCCTGAAGTTAGGGGCACCTGAGTGGCTCAGTGGTTGAGTGTCTGCCTTTGGCTCAAGTCGTGATCCTGGGGCCTTGGATTATAAGTATAATATATAATGATATGTATAAATTATATACATGAAATGAGGGGTGCCTGAGGCACGCAGTCTGTTAAGCATCTTAGTTTCAGCTCAAGTTGTGATCATAGGGTCATGAGGTTGAGCCCCACGTGAGGCTTGATGCTCAGCTTGGAGTCCGCTTACAACTTTCTCACCCTCTGCCCTTCCCCCCTGTTCTCTCTCTCAAATAAATAAGTAAAATCTTTTAAAAAATTTAAAAAATATTACTTTTTTTTTTTAATCATGTGTTTTGATGCAAATGCCTCTAAAGCCAGCATCACCAGTTTGCTGAGTATGTGGTAAAAACAGAGAACAACAGTTGGAGACTGTGCTTTAAGTCAGTGCTGGGTAGTTTTCCAAGAAAGCTTGGGAATTAGTTGTGTAGCCATGATATAAAGCTTGAATAATTCTTGCTGCTCGCTGCACACATTTCTAGTACTTACCATGAATACTCAATATTTCAGTATTTATCGACCTAACTTTTCTTTCCCTTTTCTCTCTCTGGCTGTGCAGTGAATATAATGTTGCCAATTTTGAGAAGAAAGAATTGTTATACAATAGTGATATGAACATCAACACAGTATTGTTTGGACCTTACATTTAATGCATTGCGTGGAAGAGCTTTATGCTGTGATATAAAATATATAGCTTTTCGTTTTGCTATATCAGGAAAATATAATAATGCCTCAGTACATGGCTATTGTTCGTTTGCTCACTCCAGCATTGCTACTGGGCAGTCATGATATTAGCCATGGAGTGGAAGGGATGGAGACTCACACCATGGGAGATACAAATACAATTCAGACAATATGCGTCAACTAAAATAATCTTATTGATTTGTTTCCTTTAGCTTTCTATTCCCAAGGATGGAAATACACTGTTTTAACTCATTGTTGAGTGTTAGCCCTGGAGGGTCCCTATTTATATTCCTTTCCATACAAATAATTCTCTTCAACGAATTCAATTCTCTTTTGCCTAACTCAGTATTTTATTTTTCTCTCACGCTTATTAACTTCAGCATTCTTTTTTATTTTTTAAATATTTTATTTATTCATGAGAGATACAGAGAGAGGCAGAGACACAGGCAGAGGGAGAAGCAGGCTCCATGCAGGGAGCCCGATGTGGGACTCGATCCCAGGGCCCCAGGTTCACGACCTGTGCCAAAGGCAGACACTCAACCACTGAGCCACCCAGGTGCCCCTAACTTCAGGATTCTTTGGAACCATGTTAAGCCCATTTCTACAATCTGATTTTCCTTCTATTGATT
Organism: Canis lupus familiaris; assembly: GCF_011100685.1. Classification (NCBI taxonomy): domain Eukaryota; kingdom Metazoa; phylum Chordata; class Mammalia; order Carnivora; family Canidae; genus Canis; species Canis lupus. Next base: position 2,889,607 of record NC_049238.1, read on the forward strand.
GAGCTCAATGGAACAGAAGTTATCACTGTGAACTAGAACTTGGGGTGTGATTTGAGAAAGACTTATCTTTGTACTTATTCTGAAAGTGCTCATAGATTTGTAGGTAAATAGACATAAACACACTTTGGAGGCACCTGGGCAGCTCAGTCTGCTGAGCTTCTGACTATTTCATCTCAGGTCATGATCTCAGGGTCATGAGATTAGGCCTCACACTTAGTTTCCTACTTAGTGAGAGGTCTGCTTGAGATTCTCTCTTTCCTTCACCCTCTGTCCTTCCCCTCCCCCCGCCTTAATAGTTTTTTTTAAAAAGAAATAAACACATTTTGATTCTAGTATAATATCACCTTGAGAAAAGAGCCAACTGAAGTTGGTCAAGTGGATGAGTACAGTGGTCTTGATGAGAAGATGCTTCACTTGGGATTGAAAGACACGTAGGTGTGATTCAGGCAAAGAAATGGAAGGAAAGAGAAAAGAAGGAGGGACAACATGAACTCACACAGTGTGAGGAGTTACAAGACACCTGGTATTTCTAGAATATCCAGAGTGGGGTGGGGAGTGTCAGGAAAGGAAGCGCCAGGGGGATTAAGTGGTTGAACTCAAGGCCTGTATGTTGCCTGTGAAAATTAGGGGTTATGTTGATGGGTGTTTCTCTGGTATGTATCTCCTAGAGGCACCAATGGATAAATTAAAATGGAATCTGTGAGTTGCTGCTACAGTCTAATGTACTAGGGGTGAATAGCTACATAAGACAAGTGAAGACTGCCATTTTATCTTAAATTAACAGGAAAAAAGAGTTTGGAATGGGAACATATAACTACATAATTTGGAATTTTGCCAGAGTAGCAGAACTGAAAACTCCAAACCCCAATAGGCCTTGTTGTAAACTGGTGTGTGTGTGTGTGTGTGTGTGTGTGTGTATGACGTAATGACAACAAATGACCAGAAATCCAAATTGAGTATACACACACATACTAGAATGTAGTGACAAGTGTTGGCCCAACTTGAAATTCAGTTCTTTCAAAATCAGTGTTTCCATTTCTCAGATTTGGGAACTGGCAAAAGCACTGTCAGTGATGTAAATGAGGACTTCAACATTTGAAGAAAATATCTCCTCATACTTGGAAGCCAAGAGCACAGCAATAATTCCAACCAGTTGAAGCTTCTTATGAGAAGCCAGCTCAACCTGTAAAAATGGGTTCACGGGTTCATGATGGCGATGTCCATGTACGGAGTCTCCTGCAGCAGCCTCAACTTGGTGTGGACCTGCACCAGTCAGTCCTCCAGGATGGCACCTATGGCTCAGTTTATCTCTCTTCCATAACAAGTGCGGAGTTGTGGATTGCCTTAGATACCTTAGATCCACTTACCTGGTAGATAGCCTTAAGTAAGCCAGTCGGAGAAGGACAAACATTATATGTTCTCATTCATTTGGGGAATATAAATAATAGTGAAAGGGAATATAAGGGAAGGGAGAAGAAATGTGTGGGAAATATCAGAAAGGGAGACAGAACGTAAAGACTGCTAACTCTGGGAAACGAACTAAGGGTGTTGGAAGGGGAGGAGGGCGGGGGATGGGAGTGAATGGGTGAAAAAATAAAATAAAAAAAAAATAAAGTTTCTGGCTTAATTCTTAAAAAAAAAAAAAAAAAAAAAAAGATGGTCACCGGGCAGCCCCGGTGGCGCAGCGGTTAAGCACCGCCTGCAGCCTAGGGTGTGATCCTGGAGACCCTGGATTGAGTCCCACATCAGGCTCTCTGCATGGTGCCTGCTTCTCCCTCTGCCTGTGTCTCTGCCTCTCTCTCTCTGTGTCTCTATGAATAAATAAATAATCTTAAAAAAAAAAAAAGATGGTCACTGCAGACCTGAGGGTTCTGCGTGTCCTCATTATCAATATCTTTAATTTTACAGAGCAAGGCATTAGAGGAAGCTTGGCCTCGGTTCTCTTCTTTCATGAAGATATTCTCCAGTGGGAGGGAAAGACCCTTTGCAACCAACACTTCCATCTGTCCTGGTTTCACAGAAGCAGTAGGTTTCAGCTGCTCATTGGCCTTAATTTTGGTCGGTTGAACAGGTATTTTGGTGTTCTGAGCTGACTTAGCTACTTTTCTGTATATATATATATACACGGATAGTGTGTGTTTGTGTGTGTGTGCATGCGTGCGTGTGTGTGTAAAGCTCACAAAACCCAATCAGGTCACCTGCTTTGGCACCATGGTGCCCCTGCCCCTCATCCTTTTGCTTCAAGAGAAGGTGTCTCACTGACAAATGTATCTATCAGTTACTTCAAGCAACTCCTGAGGCATCCTTGACCTGTGGTGTAAACATTGACCAGGCTTATCTCTATCCAACTTGGGAAACACAATGAGATGAGGACAAAAGATAAGAGAATTGTTTTATTGAGGGTCTATTGCAGAGGCCACAATTCTGAGCTTTGAGTCTCCCCGGTCTACTTGGCAGGCAGTGCCCTGGGGGACATCGCCCCCTAATGGTGTGGGAAAAATAAAATACTCTGGGTTTAACTTAGTTATAAAATGCCAAATTCCAGCTTATTTTAATTAAAACATGTATATTAACATAAAGAGATACAGCACAATGAAAGAATATCTTAATGGCATATTTAGAGCTAAAAATTGGGCTTTAAACTTTGTACTGTATAGATTAAGAATGGCAAAATAGCACTTTTATTCATGACTAATTTTTTGTAGCTTTGTAACTTTTAACTAAAATCATACTAATTTTTTATTTTTTATTTTAGTTCTTTAAAATTCCTGTCTTCAGAAATTTTTCTGTTTCTTTTGTGTTCTTGTTCTTCAAGATGAGTTTATTTCTGAGACATTCACCACACATTCCTTTGAAAAGACTTGAAAAAATGGTCAACTGTTCTAAAAATAATCTCCATGATTAATCTTTAATATTTAAGTATAATACAGAACAAGTTCATTTTTTTTTTACAAGTTCATTTTTTATTACTACTTTAAGGTATGGACCTTTAGGTATAGAATCTTAGAGAGCTGGACTTTTCCAAAGACTAGAATTGGAAAATCAGATTTTAAAAATTTGATCTGTAAGGGAAATACTAGTGGGAAAATAAAATGATGCTCTAGAGGAGGATTGCTGTGTTTATATAAATATTTATTAACAAATAAAGGGTAAATAAACATATAAAACTCTTAAGAGAAAGTGGTTTTGTAAAACCTCTGGCCCAGGAATTATTTTCATCTTCTGTGTAACTTTGTATGAACTTACTTTTGATTTGAATATGTTCTGACATGTAAGCCAGAACAGCTACTGAATTGGTTGACATCTGCAAGAGAATTATTCATAAGTTGATTTATTAATAAAAACTTTTTTCACACAAACATCAAATATTATTTTTGTGGATGCAATGTATTTTGGGTGATCAAGTTTTCAAAGGTGAGTTAAAATTAGTTCTGCTCCCCCAACTACTACAGTAGTACCAAACAACATCTTAGGAATCTTCTTTAAATATGGTTTCCGTGATCTAGGTGGTGTATAGGTGAACACACAACTCGTGAGAGCTGGGTGCCTCTAGAGTAGACAGACGAGGCAATTTTCTGAGGAAAATCTCAATTTCTTCAAATGATCACGGATTTCACAAGTTCTTATGACCTAAATGAAACCTTGAAAATTAAAATTATAAAGAGATTCATAAAATTTGATATATAAAACTATTCTTATAGGGTTGGTGAAAAGCATGCTTAGTACAGTAACTGTTAAAGTCCCAAACTCACATTTGGATTCTAAGTTTTCGGAGTGGGGACTGATGATGTGTCCGTATCGTTAGACGGTCAGAGTTAATTGGCTGGTGCTCACACTAGAGGCTGAAAGATTGGAAGATTTTGTAAAAGTTGTTTTGTTTCTTTATGGGGATGCTCCAGTGATAGTTGCCTTAGCTTTCTTTGTGGGATGCTATTTCAGTTATTTTGAAAAAAAAAATCAGTATCTATATAGCATCACTGAGAAAGTAGTACTATATATTAAAAGATTTTTAAGAAGAAACCTTAATCCATGAGCAATGGCAAGAATAAATGCCCACCACTCTCTGAGCTGCATCTCAACAGCTCTAGTTGATTCTTTATCTCTGAAATGGTGCTTGAATCTCTGCCAACTTTTTATTCAATGCTAAAATGGAGACTAACTCCCAAAGTACTGCCCACTGAAAAAGCTATTTTAAAAGAAGACCAGATTAAAATAGGGTTGTTTTATTTGGTGCTTCAAAATATTTCTGAAAGGGGATTGCTGCATCACTGTATTTTGACACTACACTCTGTAGTCACATCCATCAGAACACAAGGCTTTCTTAATACGTCTTTTGTGGGACCCCTGGGTGGCTCAGTGGTTGAGCGTCTGCCTTTAGCTCAGGGCATGATCCCGGCATCTGGGGATCGAGTCCCACATCAGGCTCTCAGCGAGGAGCCTGCTTCTCTCTCTGCCTATGTCTCTGCCTCTCTCTCTCTCTCTTATGAATAAATAAATAAATCTTAAAAAAATACTGTCTTTTGCATTTGAATTAAGTTTACCCACATGTAGCCCCCCATTAACCCTCTTCCACTGCTAACAATTAGCACCCTATCCCCTCTCTTACTGGAGTGGCAACAGGACCCTTGTCTGCCCCTTGATGGCCATGTGCGGAGGTTAGTCCTAATTAGCACGGTGTCCACAGGACGGTGGAACTGTGACTGTCACACGCAGGAAGTGCCCAGGATGCGTGGTTTCAAAGGCAGGCTGTAAAGAAAGTGCAGCACTTAATAAAGTCACCAGAGACCAGCCGACACACTGATTTCTGCTGCTCTTCCTCAAACTGGCCTCTTCTCAGGAAGTGGGTGTTATCCCTGTGTTAAATGTGAACCTAAGTCATCTCATCATGACCTTTGAACAGACTGCCCCTTAATTCCCAGGGGGGCCAAGGCGGGGTCCCATTGGCTTGTAACTGTCACTCGAGTGAAGACAGCAGGCCGTGGTCTTTCTGCTGCAGTGTCCCGTAGACGCACGTGGCCGGAAGGCCAGTTGCCAGTCTGATGCACTGTAGTTGGATAATTGAGGTTTCCTTTGGTGCTAATTTAAATAAGTTTAATAAAAGCAAAGAGTAACAATGCACAGCCCCATCTGTTCTTTGTGTGTTTGTAGCTGTCATTTTTTACCTCATAATCTTAAACCAAAATTATAGGTTATGGTCAGTTTCTGATCTAAGCACCTAAGAGCTGCCTCATTACTATGAACTAATGAAGACTTATTTTGGGGCATCTCGCAAACAGTGTGACTAGCGAGACAATTTTTGCCTGTAACTCCCTTCTCTGCTTGGGATTTTCTAAATCTTGTCTTACTTGGCAACCTTTTCAAGTGATTCCTAAGGATTCCTGAATATTCAGCTCTCCATAATTCTAGATTGAAACTCAAACAACTTCTTCAGCAGCTCAGACCTTGCGGGGCTGGTCTCTGGGGACACCTCTCTGGAGAACTTCCTGTCCAGACAACAAAGATCCCCATTCATTCTTACTGCTTACCTTCCTTCAACAGCACAGGTGACCACTCAGTAGTGTGGGGGGTGATCAGGGCCCAGCCCAGTGACTCAGTGCTGTGTCATTCTCAATCTCCAAGACACAATTTTTAGGCTTCCTCATCACACAGTCTCCTATTATACCAGCAAGCCGAGTCTTACCCCATCAGCCCTGCACACTCAGCCAGAGTCGGCACTGCTCCCATGTTTCACATGGACTGAGATGGAGTACGTCCGGGTACGTGCTGCCCTGTTGGGTGGGGCTACCCAGACAGTGTCAGTGGAGACATCCTAGTCCTGACCATCCCGATCTGACCAAGCAGTCTGGGCAGATAACCCATTAGACACCTGCTGACCATCTCTTTCATTGATCCTGTTTTGAAACAATTCTCTTAATGATTGCCCCATATTCCTTATCAGTAAAATGAGGAGTGTAAAATCATTGTTTTAGTTAATAATAAAATGATGCATACATAGGACATAGCATGCAAATCAAAATGTGATATTGCTATTGTTTATGTCATTCCCTTTTTCCATATATATATATAAATTCTTTATATATATATAAAATATATATGTGATTATATATATAATATATAAATATATATATATATATATATATATATATATATATATATATATATATAAATTCTTCGACCTTCAATAGTATCCCTTGAGTTCAAGACCTGGGAGGACTGATAATTTGTGTTCTCTCTCTGACTAAAGCTCTCTTGGACTCATTTAAATCCCAGACTCATTCTCACTTCAGAAAATAGAACATTGAGCCAGAGATTTCCATCTAGATTCCCAACCTTGGTTCCTGCCAAAACGTTTCCTTGTTCACCAGCAAGAATCCTCCCACCTGGAAGTCGAGGGTGGTCCTCCAGTTGGTTTCCTTCTCCAGGGCTCTGGGATGCTCCCAGCGCATCTGAGCCTGGACATTTCCACCAGACTTGCAGGTTAGGAAACACCTAGGGGATGTCCCCTCTCCTCCTCCTGGGTCAGCTTTCACCCTGCCTCCACTCACAGGGCCAGCAAGGTGGCCAGCAAGGTAGTGAGGTCTCAGCTGTGACAACTGTACCCATGACCTAGGAGATGGAAGCATAAGAGGTGGACCCGAGCTCTGCTGGACCAACAGAAAGCGCCTCTTGTGGGGAATTTGAAGATACTGTCTCTCTTCAAGCTCAGCCTATGCCACATAAAGCTGGGCCTGTGGCCTGGGCATGTTTCTCCCCCTTCCACAGGAAGCAGACATGTTTGGAGAGGGCAAGAGGGCCGGAGGGAGAACAGAATGGCATTAGCGGAGAGCCAAGAGATGGACACCAAGAACAAAGACCTTCTGTGACCCATTCCTATATCCTTATAATAAGGTGTCCTTTTCAGGTCAACTTCCTTCAACTGGATTGTGCAATTTACCAAAAACACAGTAACTCCCATCAACTGTTTCCCCTGCTTTCCTATGTAGTTAATAAAGTTCCCTCCCTCCCAGGGTTTGCATGGGCTTCTACTGGGTTGGTATAGAAAGACTAATTCAAAACAGTTATTTGTGTGTGTGTGTGTGTGTGTGTGTGTGTGTGTGTGTATGTGTGCGTGTGTACCCAGTGAGTATAAAAAATTGGTTGTCTACCTGAAAGAAATATTTCGTTTTTCTCACTGCAGATAATCTGGGGGGACTATATATCTCAAGTATTTCTTTAAGAAATATAAAAGGACTACTACGGTGGAGATTTTGTTCCTTGAACAGCAACCCTTATATGCTTAATTCGATGTGGAGGGCAGTGGCTGACTTCTATGTATAGTTTTTGTTTGTTTGTTTGTTTTGTTTTGTTTTGTTTTTTATTTATTTATTTTTATTTTTATTTTTATTTTTTTTCTATGTATAGTTTAAATTCTACAGGGAGAGCGTGAAATAAAATTAAATACAATGAACTTAGATAGAACTAAATATGCATGCATAGTGTTTTATCTCATTTCTGGAGATAAACGGAACATGGTCAGGGATATATCGAAAAAAATTAGGCTTTTTGAGAGAGATAAAAATGTCACGTCACTTTTGAAAGCAAGGCAAACCACTCACTCAATCAATTTTTTAATTCTCTTTACTTCGTTTCCTTGATCTTGCCACTAAAATTTTCAACAGTGATTTTTAAAAAGAGCCAAAGATTTCAAAGTAGCATAATGATTGTAGGACTACCTCCTCTGTACAGGGTGCTGTAAGAGATCTTTTGGAACAGAAGAGGAAGTATTCTATAATCCTCTCTCCTAAGACTTTGAAACAGTTGAGTTGCTGGAAGAAATGCGGAAAAGTTGCTAAGCATGACCAGGAACCAGAAATCACAATGTTATTAGTTCTGCCCTGCATCCAGGAAAGGCCAGGAAAGGCCTCACCAAGGAATGAACGTGGGAGATACTAATCTACTTGATTACCCTCTCTATGTTCTAGATGCATCCTGAGAAGATTATCTTTCAGCTGTACTTTGGAGAATGACAATTTCAAAAAGATCAAGTTCAGGAGAAAAGTAGTAGATACCGAAGAAACATCGGGTAAGATATTACAGACTACCTAATGGGAAATGATAGTTTAAAATGTTTTTCTTATCATAAAATGTTGTAACTGATATTGCTGATGGGATGAATGAATGAACGTTTGTAAAAAGCCTAATATAGGCATAAAATTACCCATATCCCTACCATCAAGAGGTGTGTTATGCTTCTCTCTATTTTATTCTACATATTGTCCCGGGCAAATTGAGATGGTGTACATCTGTATTTGTGTTGTCCTTTTGGTTAATACATTAAGCAACATTATTAAGTCAATGTTAGTCTAATGTTTGCACCATAACTTCGAATTCTAATACATCTTGAGTGTATATCCATATTCTTACACATGATTCTTTTTTCCTATTTTCTTAACTTTTCCACAGGAATTGCTATAACTTGCATTAATACCAGTACTATATGAAAATATTTTTTCAGTTACCTTCGCAATTTAAATAGCAAATGCCTTATTATTGCTTTATGTTCCTTCCTGCGATTAACCTCAGGCAGGTGAGGTTATAAATAGATATTTTGCATGTTTACAGTTTATATGGTTGAGGACATGTTCTATTAAATTGTCTCTAAAACTTCATGTGAGTGCCTGTATTTCCTAAAACACTGATTCATGAGAGCAGCCTGTCCTGGAATCATTGTAGATTTAAGGATATGTATGAAGGTCTCCTCTGCCTTAAATCACTTTTTCTCTGCAGACTAAGCCCCTGAATTTCATAATTCAAGATAATACATACAGTGTCGGCATAATCTGCAGAAAAGTCCCATTAGGACATAAAGTACTACTCACTTAATACTCTCATTATTTAACCGATATACATTTATGTCTAAAAACTGTAAGTTCTTATGTATAAATCCTTGGGTGATAAAAGGGTCTGGGTTTAGAACCTGCTGTATGTTAGAATCTCTTGTTGCATATTGGAAACTGTAGGCTTCTGAATCTGAATAAGACTTGGACACGAAGCCTACATAATGAAATTGGACATTGAGTAAATCATATAATCTCTTTGAAACTCAGGTTGTTCTTCAGTCTAAAACAAAGTACAAACACCCCTCTCATATTTTCATGAGTAAAACATATAACAAATGTAACGTTTACTAATGTAACAAAATATGTAGTAAGTCATGGTAGATATTGGTTGTCTCATGAACTCACTAAATGGAATGGCTCCAGTATAAAAATATGTTATTTCATTTTTGTGATTTGTCAGAAAGAAGTGCTCTTACCTTGTTTCCTTCTCCTTTCTCTTCCATGGTATGGGATATTATCTTTTCCCCTGCCTCTTTTTCCTCAAATTGTTTATTAGTTATGTTTGCCAGCCCTTCTTTCTGCTAAATCCATATTGTTATAGTTGCATTTCAGATACTGTGACTTTCATTTATAGAATTTCCATGTGTTGTTGTTGTTGTTTTTAATAGCTTCGTTTTCCGGTTAAGATTCTTTGTGTGCTCACTCATTGTGACTGTCATTCCATTCAAGTCTTTGGATGTGTTCATAGCAACTGCTTTAAATTCCTTGTCTTATATTTCCAGCCTTTGGAGGTCATTTTAGGGTCTGTTTATAGTAACTTTTTTTTTCCTTCACCAGTGTTCAAATTTTCTTCTATTTCCATAAATCTCTTACTTTTTTTTACTACATGGTGAACATCACAGAGGACACATGGGCATGTTCCTTTGAGGAGACTGACTTTCATTGTGGGAGGCAGTTAAATCACTGTCTGATGGCTGTGAACTTGTGGAAGCTTGCTTGTTCCTACATACTATTAGGGCTGATATTGGGAAAGTCCAAAGTGCTTCCTAAGCTCCTCTGTCTGGCATGTGTCAGATTCCAAATCATGTCTCCCCTGTGTGGGCAGAAGCTGTGATCTTTGTTCTGGTTCCATCCTCAGTTTGCTGCTTTTCTCTCTGGGTTCCTGGAGTCTCAACAACACATCTGCAGTTTAGCATCAGCCAATGATATTATATACAGATTTTGGGACTTCTTCTCTGTGGCTTCCTCCAGTCAGGGATTTTTTTTTTCCTGATTCTAGCCACTCAGACATCCCCAAACTTGGTTCTCTGATGCTTCCAGCCAGGATGACTATAGCTTCTGTTTGAGTTCCAGACCCATCCTTACATGGGATCTACTGGAAGTTCTCTCGATGAAAAAAGCCATATAAATCTGGATCTCACTCAGGGACTGTGCTTCATTTTTTCAAAAGCCAAATACCCCTCAGTTTATTTTCAGTGGTTTTAGATAACAGATGTAAAAATACATTTTGAAACGTATGTTGTGCCCCCATGTTGTAGGAATTTCAATTTACCAGACTGTCAGCCACCTGGCCTTGTCATGTGCCATACTTGGAAGGTGCTGGGGAAGGTGAGGTAGAGAGAGAGAGGCCATCCATGGCTAAAGCTTATCCTTTTAAAGCAACATTTCATATGCTCTTTGTTTGGTGTATATGATCACATACATGATCAGTAATCACCTCACTGACAGGAGAGCATCTGTGATTAAAGGATGCTTTCTTGTAATTTTGTTAAACACGATGTCTGTAAATCATCAGTCGCTATGTTGGTTACACATTAATTTCATACAGATTGCTTACTCACAGTTGTGGAGCAGACACAGAAATAGTACCTCAAAGATATTTCAGACCTTTATAAATATTTTACCTCAAAGATATACATAACTGTTAGCATGTTAACACAAATAGTTAGTGACTAGTAAATATCTGAGAGAGAGACGTATCATCTTGCAAACCAAAACTACAGTTTATGTCTCCTGTTTGAAAAGTATTTGCCCTCAAAAGCCTAGTTTTATGATGCCAAATGTGAAGAGCAACTTACTCCTGTGGGTGCTTCATTTTGAAAACAGTGACTATGCTGATCCCTTGCAAGGCCAGCTATTTTAATCCTTTATTGGCCCTGGTTCTTTGTGAGACCCAGAGGGAGAATGACCACCACATGTTGCCTTGGGGTCTAGTCTGGCCTAAAGTCTGTCTAGGCTGGGTTTCAGGTTCATGGGACCTAAGGTTCTGCTGGCACAAAAGACTTCTTTTGAAGAACATCATATGGACTTAACCTGGTAGAAACAATGACCTTGTGAATCGTTTGATGATCATATTTTGTGTTTTAGGTGGATCTCATCTAGTCTCAGCTCTGGGGGAAGTATTGGATTCCTTGTGACACTGCTTGGCAGCCAGGAAGCCACGTCTGAAAAAATACAGGTTAAATGTAAATAAATACTTCTGAATCTTTCAACAGGGTAGCCATTTATTTAACTTTATTTCTTTTCATGCTGGACCTGGAGTTTGAGATAATTCTATGTGTGTTCTCTCTCTCTTTCTCTCTCTAAAATCAAGAGAAGAGAGGAACATATTTTAAAATAACAATTGTGGGCAGTATTAATATCATTAATGAAAATACCCTTAGCAGATCGTTTGTGAAACCATATAGTCAACCTTCCAAATAGAACTTCATTGTTAGGAGCAAAATGGAAACCAGTTCCCTGGTTAACAGGAGTTGACAGATGGGAATGTAATGAGTTTCCTTCTCTTCTATCATCATAGGGGAAGCACCTGAGGATCAGTAACCACATTATCCAAGTAAAAGTGCAGAAAAAAACAAATGAAAATCTTCATGTGGTAGTGTTTCTCTTTAAATGAATATAGAGGATCTCCTTATTAAAGCAATCATTTTGTTTGATGGACAAAATAAACTTGGCCCATATGATGAGTGAACTTCACTAACAAGAACCTCTTTTGAATAAAATGGTAATTCTGTAGTTGTGTTTTTCAAATCATTTTGTTAAGTGTCAAACACTGAATTGATTAGCACATGATAATATATGAAAATTAGGGAGCCAAAATGGGTGCCATTGTAAAGCTTTATCTTTAAAATTATCAGAGTCTGAAAATTCAGGGTTGTGTGGCTTCATTGTTTTCACTTAGAATAAGCAAAGACTACTGGAGTCTACATTAAATTCTATGCCTAGACAGGGATATCTCTTTAGTATCATTTTTTTCAGAATCTTTAAAAATATACAGCAAATATTGCAGATGGAGCCCACACACTCGATCCATCAGTAGTCCTATTTTATTTTACCCACTTTGAGATCCCACTATAATGACAGCAATAGCATATATTTTTTTAAATTACAAAGGTGGAAAGAGTAGAAAGTGGATCAGTCTATATGAAAACATTGCTCATGTAAGGAGCTTCTCCCAGGCACACAGATTGGTGAAGCCCCCTCCCCAGGTCTGGCACTGAAATATGAAGGGTCATCTAATGATCAATCATGATTTAAGGAGAGTTTCTAGTAATAAAAAGGGATAAAAGATAGTGGTGCCTGGGTGACTCAGCCAGTTAAGCCTCTGTCTTTGACTCAGGTCATGATCCTGGGGTCCTGGGATCGAGCCTCACATTGGGCTTCAGCTCAGTGAGGAATCTGCTTTGCCCTCTCCACTCTCCCTGCTTGCTCTCTCTCTCTCTCTCTTTCTCTGTCAAATAAACAAAATCTTTAAATAAAGGAGGATAAAAGATAAACATAAAAACTAATTATTCAGAAAAAGCAGGAGTAAAGGAGAGAGAGAGAGAGAGAGAGAGAGAGAGAGAGAGAGAGAGAGAGAAGATGTGGGAAAAGGGTGGAGGGAGAGAGAATCTCAAAGCAGGTTCCATGCCCAGTGTGGAGCCACACACAGGGCTTGATCTCATGACCCTGTGATTGTGACCTGAGCCAAAATCAAGAGTCAGATGCTTAACTGACTGAACCACCCAGGTGCCCCCCAAAAGGTATTATTCTAAACAAAATATTCGGACAGTTCTGAAGAAAATAATTCAGGAAAGGAACAATCTAATATTGAGAAAGAACTATTTATCAATTAAACATATAATTGCCAGAATAAAAACATAACAGGGATTTTGGAAATTAACATAAAGAAAAACTTCACCATGTAGTAGAAGTAGAGGAAGCCACAGAAAGTTGAAGAGAAGAATATTTATACTGAAGAGGGAATGAGAGTTGTCATGGTCTGTATCGTGTCTTCTGAAATAAATGACCGAAACTCAGAATGTAACCTTCTTTGGAAATCAGGCGGTTGTGGGTGTAATGAGTTAATATGAAGTCATACTGCAGTAGGGTGGTCCTACTCCAATGTGACTGGTGTCCCTATTGGAAGAGAAGAGATATGGCGATAGGGACACACAGGGGCAGGCCATGTGATGACAGACACAGAGACTGGAGGGATGCAGCTATAAGGCAAGGACTTTGAGATTCCTGGCAAACACCAGAAGCTGGAAGAGGAGAAGTCAAAATCTCCTCTGAAGCCTTAAGGAGGAGAGTGGCCCTTGAAGGGTGGCTGGTCCAGAGAATGTTGAAATAAATATAACTAGATGGCTGAGGGGAAGATGGGGAAAGCCACCAAGTAAACCTTCATTATCGAAGGATGTAAAGAGATAAAGTCTATAGGGTAAGCTAAAAGGGTAGCAGTGTCATCTAGAGAAGTAAGGAAAATGATAGAACAGAGAGTTAAAAGAGCCAAAATTGGCTAAATTTAAGAAATGAGAAAAGGAGTGGGGCTAGGGAATGGAGGATATTATTTGTTATTAAAATTTTATTTGATACTTATATTTAATCATAAGCATGATTTTGATTAAAATATTCATTATACAATACTTATATTAAAATATTTACTGCAAAGTACTATTAATACAAATGTTTTAAAAATTATTATGATAAAAGACATTTTTGCCAACTGAACTTGATGTACCTGATTTATAATGGTAGACCAAATAAATTCACATTGGAATATGAATTCTACATCAAATTTAGACTTCTCTCAAAGAACGAAAGGAAGGCTTTAGATAGGAGGAAATGTCTTCAAGAACTATCATCAACTATCAACTATCTTCAGTTTTTGAAGAATCAGATTGTAATCTGATTGTTTTTGAATAATCGGAATGAAGTGGCATTCAGACTGACTTCCCAGAGACTGATTAGCTATTAATTTGATTTTCCCCACTTGTCTTGGGAACATGACAAGACAATGAGACTATGCTTTTCAGCTTCCCTTGCGGAGAAGTGTGACTACTGGAAGGGAACTGTGCCATCTCCACCTGGACACACAGCACCCTTCGCCTTCCCTCTCACCCCACGGCACCTGGACACCAGGCCTGGAGACACACACCTGCATGAAAGCCATGGGTTGGAGGAGGCCAGAGCATCTTCACTAGCCAAATCTGACAGATTAGGAAATGTGATGAAGAAAGTGTTGAGACACCAAGCACACATGTGGCCATGAAAACTCATCCCAACAGGAAGATCACAAGAGGAGGATGGCCTTCGGAGTTGAGTCCAGTGGTTTCTAGCCGCCATTAACTTGAGGGAGAGAAGCCGGAGGATGAGCAAACCATGGAACAAACCAGCAGCAGAATCTTGTCTCACATAGAACTTCGACACGTCAGGTGCCGCAAGAATGGAAACCAAGGAGGTGTAGCAGATGTTTACTGGCTCCTGCTCATGAAACCCCAAGCCTGTGACTGACTCTTGTGACATCTAAATAATATCTGAATGCCTGCACTAGCACCAGCAGGAGTGGAGCTATGAAACCCGTTCCCTCCCAGGAGAAGCATTCTACTCAGTACCTGCTGAGATCATTCTAGTAAGGAGACTGAGCGAGGGAGAGTCTCCTGGAGAAAGATGTGGGGGCAACAGAGAAAACAGAAAGATGTCTACACAGGATGCCAAATCTGTGCATGGTCAAGGATTTCTCCCCACCCCAGGCCAGGGCCTGCCACCAAAGCCATGGGCTGTTCCTTGTCTTCGGCTGTCTCTGTTCTAGGTGAGGCTCTCCCAGCTTTGCTGCTGCCCACTGTTTGTGTTTGGGGTGAGCATGGGGGGGCTTGGTTGGGTAGCTTTTATTTCCCATCATCTCCTCCTGAGTTAGTAAGCCTACTGACACTAGCCACCGTGCGGTTTAATGCAGGCCTTTATTCCAGCCATTACCTTTTACTGGGCAATTATCATAATTTTGATGAAGACACTAAAGGAATATGACTTCCACTGAAGCATGGTGGAGGAGCAGGGAAGGTTGAGGGTAGAAACCCAGGCTTTTGTCCTATCTCCATGGCATTGGCTGTGCGGTGTCTTCACCCAGGCCTCCTCTTTCTGGCAGAACTTGCCATGTTGAAGCTCCCTGAGCTCTTTCCCAGACAGCCTCTCCAGTGTGTATCCTTCTCCCCATCTGCTCAGGGCTCACCTAGTCCTTGGACGCCACACACAATGTGCTCCTGGTACTGCCCCAGGTCTTTACCCACTCTGGGCCCACTCTGATGTGCCACTGCCCCACTGGGACCTCCACAACATTGCCTGATAAAGGCACCCCTGCCACAGAAACAAGGTTTTAAACACGAATTTCTGGATTCAATTCTTTTCAGACGCTGTATCAAAAATGTTCTTGCCCCACGCTTCCCAGATGACACAAAGGGCAGAAGTTATGCTATTTGTTTCCCCAGCTCCCTCCTTGTGTGGTCACATGTTGATAGGAGCCAAGTAAGGCAGCTTCCGCAGCCTCTCCCTGCCTCCAGCTCTCTGGACTCTACAGCAGTTCTTTCCCTTTATCCTTCAGGTCTAGGAGTGGATATGCCTCCCACTTCCTGACCATACCCCTGTAGACAGACCTTCAGTAAATGGCTCATTGACCAATGTGTGTCCATATGTCCTGTTGGCACCTTGTTGAGAGAATGAGAAATTGAGACCCAGTGATGTGGTTTATCTTCTAGTTTGGCGGATCGAGCTGGTCTTGATTTTTTTTATAATGACGATTCAAACTTATGATTTTCCAGTTGAAGAATCTGAAGATCAGATAATCTAGCTGAGGTTATAGAGCTAGTCATTTGCATTCTAGATTCCTTATTCAAGACTAGGAACAAAAACTACGTATCACACAGCCTCCTGATTCTTAAGGCCAATGTTCTTATTTCACATTTTCTAATATGATATTAGATGATCGAATTCCTGAAATTTCATTATAAGATAAAATTGCTGTGGTTCTTAGCCTATCACCCACCGGCCAGTAGATTACAACCCCATGGTCAAATCTGGTCCCCCACTTGTTCTGGGAGATAAAGTTTTATTGGCTCACAGCCACGTGCACACTCATTCATTTACATATTGTCTATGCTGTTTTTGTGCTTCCATAGCAGAACTGAGAGTTGTGACAGAGGCTCCCAAAACCTAAAATACTTACTTTTGAGTCTTTACAGAAAAAGTTTGCTGACTCCTAGTAGGTCTCATATGACTCTTCTATTTCATGACATCCAGAAATGAAGTACCAGGAAGTAATAACAAACTTACAGAAATCTGGGGGTCAGGTTATGCCCTCTTGTCAAATGCAAACATTTTAGGTCTTTCTACTGCTTCCAGCTCCCACCACTATCTTTGTGCACAGTCCTATTACAGGGCAGAGCTAGCTCATTCATATACCTCCATGGCATTTTCTCAACAAGTACAGATGTAGCAACCCAGTCATATGGCTTTCCAAGTGAAAAACATTGACCATCACAAATATATTGATGGAGGTAAGATATTGAAATTGAGAACTTAAATTGGGTGTGATTTCAGTCTTGGAAGAGAATTTGACCAGGAGTTCCTTATTTTTTGAAATTGTAATCTCCTCTACTTACCAAATCTTCCAGTTTTCCACTGTGAGAGGTGAATAAGACAAGACCCAGGGCTCCATGTCTGAAACCCAAGCAGCTGTTTTGGTCAAGTTAAAAAAGAAAAACAGAGAGGGAGAGATAGTAGACTGCACTGAGAGTTGAAGAAAGGGAATCACCATCGTGGTTTATTTATAACAGATTAGTTATTGAGAACTCCATTCAGTAATTTTATGTTTTGTTCTGATGCCCTGCATTATTTCTCTTATTTTGTCTATATCCTTCAACTCCTTTCTGGAATTAGAAATAAAAGAGGAAATTAATAAATAGGAATGGCAAAGCCTGTGACCATGTGAATATCCTTTCATCAAACAATCCAGTAGGTGCTCCCCAGGTCAAAAGAGACCATCCTCCATTTCCTTCAAAGGTAAGAACTTTATTCTTAACACCCACTTTCAAACATTGCATTGGGCATAACACTCTCTCTCACCTGTCTTTACGAATGAGTGTCTTTTTTACCAGAATGATATTTTCTCTCGCCAGGATGGGTGGAGGGTGGAGGTGCGTTGGTGTTTCCTACTGCTCCGATGATGTACCTGTGCTGCTTCTAACAATAGAAGCCACCCACAAACTGGCAGAAACCTGTGCGTCTGCATCTGCTCGGAGGCCCACTTAGAATATACAGATTCTAGAAATCAGCTTTAATTGTGGGCCTCCAGTGAATAGAGTCAATTTCCATGACTTGTAGGGCCTCTCAGGCACTATAATAAAATAAGTCATCAACAGACTTGACATTATCCTTTAACTATTAAGTCCAAATTACATATTGTAACAATAAAATGGCACGGTGGAAAGAGAAAGCTCTCTAGTGAAAAGATATGTGTTTAAATTCTATTGTTAATATTTAGTGGATGTGCTACATTGGGCAAATCACATCTCTGAATATACTTTAAATTTTTTTACCACCAAAATGATAATGACCCATAAAACTTGGTATGGGAAGCAGATCATTCGATATATCAAAAGTGACTTATAATGTAGAAAACCATATTGTATTAGATCAAGCAAGAAATAAATCAACTTTATTATGAAAATTACATACGTTTATGTTTAAAAAAATAACATTCAGCTATACAATAAATCATACAGCACAAAAAAAAAGTATCTTCTTCTTATCCTAGGGGGACCCAGGACCATTAACACCTTTCCAGAAACTTTTCTCTTCCAAAGACAATCTTTTGCCAGAGACATGATTTGCCAGATGTTGTCCATGCTTTGATTAATATAACTTAAGTAGGGCGTTATTTTGCCGTTTTACAAAATGCATTTGTCATTAATAAAATTCTTCCCAAATGAAAGGCATTAAAATGTATGCACTTTTTTTCAGTTAAAAAAAACAAAAAGAACTCAATAGGACTATGTTTATGATTTGGTTTCTTATGATTCTATAAATAGTCCTTATGTAGTTAAGGAATCAACAAGTACACACACAGAACAGCAGTCCTCCAATGACACAAAGGGAGATTAAGACAGCAGATAGAATTAAGGTTGCCAATCACAAGACCTTAAGATAAGGAGATTATTGTGGATTATCGCAGTGGGTCTATTGCCATCATAAGGGTCTTTACATGTGAAAGAGGGAAACAGAACAGTCAGTGCCAAATGATGTGATGTTAAGAAGGATTCAATTGGCCCTGTTGGGCTTTGAAGAGGGAAGCGGGCCATGAGCCAAGGAATGCAAGTGGCCTCTAGTTTGGAAAAGGCAAGAGAATGGATTCTTCCTGCAGCCTCTAGGAAACGGTGCATCCTTTCAACACTTCGGTTTTAGCCCAGTGACCTCTATGTCAGATTTCTGATCTATATGACTGTAAGACACTCTGTCTCTTTGCGTTTCCCAGCAGCCCTAGGCCTAGGCAGTGAATACATGGAGTTACATGAATATTGCACTTGAAATTAAGTACGTGAATACCATGCAAATCTTAGAAATGTGACGTAACAACAAAAAAAACGCAATAGTTATAATCAGCTATACTTGAGTGAAAAGTCCCATAAAGTCTACCCTTTGCAACAATTTTCTGCCTTTACTTCTTTGGTGTTGCACTTTTTATATTCTTCTGTCTCTGATTATTTCTCTTTATTCCTCTGTGTTTTTTTTTTTTTTGTTTGTTTTTCTGGCCTCTTAACTGGAAATATCATCTATCCACTTCTCATTTCAGTGGCTATTCTTTTCATTGGTGTCCTGTTCCATTCTCAAGCGTTGCACAACCCCTTCTATCTTGATAGACTCAACCATGGATCCCCAGCTCTGCTACTCTTCTCCGATGGAATTCCAGCCTTTCCAACAACCTGCAGGCAACCTCTTCCCCACCACCCCCAGTCTACTTCAGGAGTCTCTGGAAGCAAAAATTCAACATGCCCTAAATTAAAGCCTCAACTTCTCTGCTCCCTGTATCTTTGTTCTTCGACATCTCAGGGAACACCTTGATCCTCCAGATGATTGCCCCCAAGTCTCAGTTTTGCAGTTTGTCTTTCCATACCTAATCAGCCACTAAATCACACTCTTGCAAATTCTTAAATGACATTTTTTTATTTTCTATCATAAGATTCCACCAGCAGGGCTTTGTTTCAGCTGGTCTTTCTGCTTTGTCACTTCTAATCCTAATCAGTGCTATATTCTAAGTGGAGTGTAATCAGGAAAGCATTACTTTTTGGTCCTCAGATCTTCATGGATTGCCCATTGCCCTCCAGATAACAGGCCAGCTCCTCATAATGACATTCCCATTTCTACAGTTTTGAGCTGCCATATATTTCTGTATTTGCCTCCAGTTACTTTCTTGGTACATCAGAGATTCCCAAACAATTTTGTCTCAGGACTTATTTGTACTCTCAAAAACTGCTGAGGACACCAAAAATCTTGTATTTATGCATGGTATATTTATGGATAGAAATTAAATATAAGATTTTTAAATTACTTATTACTTTTAAATTACTTACTTGTTAATTTCATAACATGGAGGCTTTCTACAGTTGTGCGTGAAAATAACTAAAATTATTTGAAAGAAATTAAATTTGACTATAGAGCAGAAGTCAAAAAGTATGGTCTGTGGTTTCCTGAGCCTCCCTAAGTTTCTATCAAGGGTGCTATGAGGATAATGATCTCATTATATTGATGCTTAAATGCTTGATAATGATAAATAATTATATTTTCCAAACTAAAAGAAAAAAATAGTAGGAAGAGTGACATCACTTTGCATTTTGGCAAATCTCTTTAACATCTGGCTTCATAAATAAAAACTGATAATCATATATACTATTCATTCAATGGATTATCATATGTTCATTTGTTTAAAATATATCCAGAAAATTCAGTTTCATACAAATATGCAGTTGGCAAAGAGAGGGCTATTTTAATTACCTTTCAGATGTTAGTAAATGGTTGTTCTACTTAAATGCAAACTAAAACTTAATTTTCTTCAAGTGTATTTGCAACATGGAATCCAGAACATATCCATTATGATTTTGTAATATGTTACCTTAAATTGTTTGGGTCTAGTCTGCACTTTGAATGGATCATTTACTTACTATGATTTTGTAACATCACTCATTGGTTATTTGGAAAATACTGGTTCACTGAGTTATGTAACACTTGCAAATGTTGACACATTTCATTAAATAATATCTAGACTCCACATTAATCCTAAAAGTCATTAAGCAATGGGAAGCTGTTAGGTTCATGGTGGCAAACATAAATTTTCCGAACCCTCCTGACTGTTGAGTGGGGATGAATACAGAGATTTCCTCTATGCTCTGGAGCTACTGCCTTGGTTCATGCACAGTAAGGCTCCAGCAGTTTATAGGATGCTGCCTTTGCACTGTCCGTGTGGACGTCCATGGAGTTAGAATGGTGAATAATGTCTCAGTGTTTTGGTGAAAATAGTTTGTCCTCACAGCACCCTTGATAGAATCTTAGGGAGGCTCGGGAATCCACAGACCATACTTTTTGACTTCTGCTCTGTAGTCAAATTTAATTTCTTTCAAATAATTTTAGTTATTTTCACACACAACTGTAGAAAGCCTCCATGTTATGAAATTTGAAAGAATTACTTCCAGTCCAATGGCAGTTGGAGAAACAGGGACTCAACTCCTTGTCTCTTCCTTCCTTCTTTCTCAATGTAGCCTCATCATGACCTCAAGGGTCATCGTCTTGGCAAGCAGAGAATTCATGAGCACCTTCTGCTGCCAGTGTCTCCCCTTCATCCCCTCCATATCATTGCTCACTTCCCTCTGTGGAAACAACCCTGAGCCCCAAAACAGAATGCTTCTCATACTCACATTGATTATGGCCATAATCTGTGACTGGGTTTTCACCTACCTTTCTCCGGTAAAGTCTCCCCCAGGAGAGGGAGCATGTCTCCTACACTTTGCCTTCCAGAAAACAGAGAGATGGTAAATAGTTATTGAATTTAATTGAACATTTTCCCTGAAGAAAATCATTTTCCTGGAGTGTTCCTTTCTTCCCAAGTTGCTGGCACATTCCATGCAAGTACTATGTACCTTCCAGTCTTGAGAGCCTATTCCTCATTTAGCTCTTAGGAAGGCTTCTTGTTAGAAGCTGATTTTTATTATAAAGAGTTTTAAACTGGGATCATCCCTGCTTTAAAAGGTATAATTGGATGAAATTATGGAACCGCTTCAACGACCCTTATTATAATCTATCACTCAGCCATTTCTGGCTGCCCTGATGCTGGTGGTCAAGTACATTCCTCTAGGGGGTCTTCAACAGAGCTTATGTGATTGCCTCCTGAGAATTTTCAGAGTATTCTCTGCATTCCTTTCAAGCGATGTCACATGTGTGATCACTCTTACTCTCTTGGAGTCTTTACAAATTTATGTACACTTGCTGGTGACCTTGTCCACAAGGCTGGGTGCTTAGAGCATGTAAGAAGCTCCCCGCCAATTCATATCAACCATTATGCCATCATTTTCATAGAGGCTGTGCGACTGTCGATGTTGAATTAAGAGTCAGTAAAGCCAATCCAGCATGGATTAATTGTTTCCATTTCTGAAGATTCAGAAACTACTCATTATATGGTAAATGGAAGCTTTTGACTGACCACTTCAGGGGTAATAGTTGTGTCCAAGGGAGTGAGTGTGTGACAGGCAAGAAGAGGTTATGGTTCAGGAGCCCAAGACTTGAGGAGCCACCCCAGATGTCATGGGGGAGATGCAGAATGTGAGGGGCCACCTCGCCTCACTCATGCAATGGGTACTTTCATAAGGAAACAGTGGTGGGAAGATAGGTTCAGGATTCAGAACAAAATCTCTATCTTTTATAAAGTGGCCACCTTGAAATCAATTTTCCTTCTTCTTTTTCTCCTACTAATCCACCAAATTGGACACTTGGCACCAAAATGTGAAACAGAAACTGTCCATCCTTAATGCATAAATAATGACAAGTTTCGCACACAAATTTTGGATAGAGGGAGGATTTAAAAAATTCCTAAACATTACATGAACAAGATGTTGTATATACAGAAAATAGGCAGTACAAGAATGCTTCCTGGTTTATGAATTTCATCTTTTAGTATTTTAGTATTTTAGCCTTGCAAACTCTTTCACACCTGTCATCTTATCTCACCCTACCCTATGAAATAGATCTCGTCTGCATCTTAGTGATAACTTTCTCGATAAAGCTCCCATAGTGTGTCAAGTGGGGATGCTCTTAGTTGTTATTCTGGAGTCGGACTACCAAGCACTGGTTGGTGGCTCCAGATTATTAGATGCCAAATGTATTTGTTTGTTTTTTTTTTTAATATATATATATCACTTGCTTCTTTGAGGTTCAGAGGTGAATACTCTGGGTCTAGCCATGGATTTTAGTTTTTGGCAGTAGAAAAGGGGAAAAGAATAAGGCACAAGAGATCCACTTTCTAGAGGAGCCAGCCCATGTTGCAGGACATTTTCTGGAAATGATAGTAATGACTATTTCTGATAACATGCACTTGACCTCACATCTTGGTCTGCAGAGGAGACCAAGAATTACCATCTTTGGCAATGTGCTTTGCCATCCTAAATAAGGGCGAGGCTCTATTCCTAAGAAAGAATGCAATTAGAAGTCACTCTGCATATAGCCATTCTGCTACAGAGCAGAAGCTAGAAGCCACATCTTCTCTCATTTGACCACATTGTATGTGAACTCACACGGAGGACAACATATATTTTTACCTTAAATAATGTTTACTTCTTTTGAGTGCCTTTCATTAAATATCCTTATTTGAGAACTTATGGAAGAACTTTAAAATTACAGGTCAATTTTCCAATCCTTTCATGATCTAATGCCCACATTAGGCTCCAATGTTTTCACTTCTATAGAAGTCATTGTGAGATCTTCCCTTCATTCTAGACTTCCCCTGTGCTCACATGAACTCTCCACACTACTTGGAGGCCACTTCTCACTACCAAACAGAACCTGTTCTCCCACCCCATCAGACTCATTTACGATTTCTAATGGTACCTACGTATTCCAGTGTTTCAGGGTGGAATGACATGGGTGGAATCCCATGTCAGTGGCTTCCCAAGATCTCAGAAGAGGCAGACATAAAGCCTTTCTGAAAAAAAAAAAAAAAATCCTCAGATTAGAGATTCTGGTTTGCCACAAGTTAAAATCAACCAAATATGAGTGACCATAATCAAAGTACAGTAAACATTACAGAAAGAGCCAGCATCGTGCATGAGGGTCAGCTAGAAATTCAAGCATCAAATTTGGACTCCTTAGTATTGAAATTATAAAATAATTATTACTTAGTATTGTAGATATCAGATATGTATATATTTTTCTTAAAAAAACCTGTTGAACTGAGGAAGCAACAGGAAATTATTCTAAATGACATGATAGTTTTGAAAACCAAATATATGTAGATGTATGTAAATATATGTAGATATAGATACAGGTACAGTCATAGCTAGGGACATAGATGGATGGAGAGATCTAGATTGATCTAGATGTGTGTGTGTAAGATACATGCATTTATATTTATGAGACTCCATAACTCAATTAATTGTTAAACAGCTGATCAAACCAACAGGAAAAATCATATTCAGAGATAAATCCACAAAAAATGACCCATGATGCAGCTCAAAGCCACAGGAGTCAGAAAATACGAAGGGAAAGTAATGAGCTAAGTGGATGGTGTGAAAAGTTCTATCAAACATCCCAGCAGGTGATATTATACAGAACAGAAGAATGGCAGTAATGAAGGAGGTGATTAAACTTTTTAGGGCTAATGAAATACATAAGTCCACAGTCAGACCGCAGTTACAGGAAGAACAACCTGTCCCAACAGGATGCACAAAAGGAAAACTTTGCTTAAACCAATTAGAGTGAAACCACAGAACTCAAAAGTCAAAGGGAAATTTTAAATAGAGAAAAGACAGATTTCTCACCAAGAAAAACCAAGCCGGTTTATATTACACTCCTCAGTCTAATCACAGGACCTTGAAGAGAGGGGACAATTTGTCCTCAAAATGAGAAGATGAAAATAGGCGTCAATTCTCAGTTATGCATGCAGAAAAGGATTTTCTGGCCAATGGAAAGAAAGGGAAAGAAGTATTGCCAGGGACTGAACTGTCAGTGGCAACAGCAGGTATATAGGGACTTGGGGTCATTGGGGGAAAGAATCAGCATAATTGATTCTAAAGCTATTTTATTATGTAAGATGGGCTTAAGAATGCACTTTACAATTGGTTAATTATGCATGCTAAAATTAAAGAGTTAGATATATAAGAAATTGATATTTTATATTCTTCCAGGGAAAAAAGAACTGAAGTAATGTTTTCAAAAACTCGATCACATATAAAAAGCTGGATGATGACAAAATGCATTGGAAAATCATGACAATAGAAAACACAAAGTAACATGGGTGATACAAAATGTTCATTAATGCAAACAAATGTAAATGGGTAAAACTCTAGTGCAATCACAAAAACACTTTGGATTTCATAAATGAAAACATTCCTGAATGAAGTTCCATAATGTTTGCAAGAGACACAATTTAAACTGCTAAAAAATTGGTATAAGGGAAAAACAAAGATGTATATGTATAATTCCCCAAAAGTCTGAGTAAATGTCAAGATACAAAGTACTTGTATGGATAGATTCATTATAAAATTAATTAATTTTACAACTTCAACAGGAACCACAGCAGGGAGGAAGACCGTGGGCAGGACCAGCCACATGGCTGTGGCCAGCTCCATCTGCAGAGCCTGTGCTCAGAGGGCCCCTATTGGGGCTTTAGTGCTTTGTATTAACCAGCTTCAAATTTTTAATAACATTAAATTTGAGGTGTTTGCTAGATGGGAGGGGCAAGGAGGGCAGGAAAAATAAGTAAAGGATACTAGAATGTATAGACTTGCACATAGAAGATAAATAAGTTGCAGAGATGAATCGTACAGCGTAGGGAATATCGTCAATAATACGGTGATAGCATTGTGTGGTGGCGACGTGACTACACTTATTGTGCCGAGCATGAGCATTGTCATGGGCACAGCTGTCCAATCACTATGTTGTCTACCCGAAACTAATATAACATTGTGTGCTTGCTATACCTCAATCATAAAATAATAATTTTAATAATAGAATTTTTAAAAATATTAAATTTGGAATTCTTTTCATAAACCGAAATCCAATGAAGCAATGGAGCTTATGCCAGCGACCTGGGACTCCAGCTCACACATGCTCATGCCTTCTACTGATTTCCCTCTCTTAGGGATAAGTTCTCAGGCCCTCACCCCCGTCCCTACAGCCCTGGTCCTCTCCCCTGTCTCCTGGGTCATAGTAGTGGGGGATGTTCACATCCTGCCATTACCCTCTGCCCCTAGAATTGGATGGGGCATGGGCACGGGAAGGCTGGGCATGTACCCCGCAGCATCTAAGAGCAGAGCAGCAGGGCAGCACAATGGTGCATTTGGCAGGTGACTTGCTGAGGCCTCTGGTTCGCCCTCATTGCAGATTCCTGTCTGGCTGCTGTAATGTTGCAGTGTAGCAGGAGTCATCCTTCTCCCATGGGCCAGGGTGGCAGGCTTGTAGGAAGCAGGCATCAACCTCCTCACCAGGGTCCTACACTATCCTTTGACACAGGGCCTTGCTTGGTATGTCATAGTGCTTCGTGGATGTGATTAAATGGCTTAAATGAGCAAAAATGAGCACAAATGAAAATATGGTACAATTACAACATAAATTCCCCATCCAGCATAAGATGTTAATGTGCTTTTCCTCTCAGTTAACAGGGTAGGATATTCAAAGGTTAAAATGATATAGAAGAACAGAAGATAAATATCAACAAGCTTGATTTATTAGATACCCAGAAAATATTGTACCCAGCCATTATCTAATGCTGTTCCAAAGCACACATAACACATTCACAAAAATTTGCCAGATGCTAGGCCTTAAAGTAAGAATTAGCAAATTTCAAAAATAGAAAAATGAGACAATATAGTACAGAGCACATTTCCTGAAAGCAAAGCGATTAAGTCAGAAGTTAATTAAACATAGAAAAACAGAACTAATAAAAGCCCCATGGGCTCCTTGGAGAAATGGATCATTCTAGACCTGGGTCAAAGAAAATAAAAATGTACCTAGATCATCTAATATTCCCCCATAGGAAAGATGTGCTCAGAAAACCAAAGTTTTATGGGGTATATTGAAGGCACATAGGAGGCAACCTGAAGCCTCCAAAGGCCAAAGTTAGAACAATCAGAGAAAAAAAGTACATAACACAGCATTGGTTTACTACCAGAAATATAAAATACATACTCTGAACCTGTACTGATACACAAATGACTGAATAAATAAATGATTATGGGAGAAGAGAAAAGTCTTCTGTACAAAATTCCAATATGTACATGGATATTCAGCCCTGTGGGAGGTGGACTTGATCCCCTACCTCACAGCCCATCGTCTACCCCGGGGGCGGGGGGTGCACACTTCGTAACTTGCTTTAAAGAACCGAGTGTAGAAGGGGAGAGAAAGAGAGAGTCCATAGTGAGGGAATCTGGAGGTGCTCAAGGGGAACATCTCCCAGGATGCCACGTTGATAACACAGACCCCCGGGGCAAATGTGATGAGAAGGACTTCTTTTCTACGTGACTCTTCCCCCCAAATCTGTAACCCAAGCTGACCATGCAAAAAACATCAGGCAAACCCAAATGGAGGAGTATTTTACAAAATACTTTGGCCTCAAAACGGCTAACATCTAAAAAATAGGCGAAGTCTAAGAACCTGTTATGGGCTGAATAGAGTGGTGATTGAATATAATATTGCATCAGATGGGATCCTGGGACATAAAAGGAACATTATTTTAAAAAGGAAAACTCAAATGATATCTGGAGTTTAGTTCATAATACTGGATTCACGTTAGGCGCGTATTTGTCACAAATGTATGAAGTGGGCATATGGCAATTCTCTGTACTGTACTTGCAACATTTCTATAAATCTAAAAATATTAAAACTCTTCAGACATTTTTAAAGGTTAATTTAAGGGACACCTGGGTGGCTCAGTGGTTGAGTGCCTGTCTTCAGCTCAGGGTATGATCCTGGGATACCGGGATCGAGTCCCATGTTGGGCTCCCTGTGTGGAGCCTGTTTCTCCCTCTGTCTGTGTCTCTGCCTCTCTCTCTCTCGGTGTCTCTCATGAATACATAAATAAAATCTTAAATAAAATAAAATAAAATAAAAGTTAATTTAAATAATCAACAACCCTCTGAGATGATTCATTGAAAAAATACACAAATAATAATGCTAGTGAAAAAAGGCACAAATAAGGCACAAAATAATAATGCTAGTGAAAAAGGAGATAGCTACATATTCAGCTGACTTGAAAAAAATTAGAAAATGCCATCAAAAAGTTTAGGGCCTTATTGGTATATGAAAATGCCACAATTTCTGTATATTGATTTTGTATCCCGCAACCTTACTGAATTCATTTATCAGTTCTAGTAGTTTTTTTGTTGATTCTTTAGGGTTTTCTATATATAGTATCATGCTGTCTACAAATAATGAAGACAAACAGATGGCCGACATATGAAAAGATGCTCAACATCACTCATCAGGGAAATGCAAATCAAAACCACAATAAGATATTACCTCACACCTGTCAGAATGGCTTAAATCAAAAACACAAGAAATAACAAGTGTTGGGGAGGATGCGGAGAAAGGGGAACCCTCCTGCACTGCTGGTGGGAACGCAAACTGGTGCAGCCACTCTGGAAAACAGTGTGAAGGTTTCTCAAAAAGTTAAAACTAGAGCTCCTCTAGAATCTAGTAATTGACCTAGTGGGTATTTACCCTCAAAATATAAAAACACCAACTCAAAGGGTTACATGAGCCCCTGTGTTTATAGCAGCAGATATGGAAGTAGCCCAAGTGTCCACTGATAGATGAATAGGTAAAGATGTGATGTAATGTTATTCATCTACAGCAAAAAGGAAATCTTGCCATTTGCAACAACATGGATGGAGCTAGAGAGAGTAAGACTAAGTGAAATAAGCCAGCAGAGAAAGATGAAGACCACATGGTTTCACTGCGATGTGGAATTTGAGAAACAAAACAAGCAAAGGGAGAGAGAGAGAAAGGAAGAGAGAGGCCAAGAAACAGACTCTTAACTATAGAGAACATACTGATGTCACCAGAGGGGAGGTGGGCAGGGGATGGACGGGGACTGATAGGACCCTCATCATGATGAGCACTGAGTGATGTCCAGAACTGTGGAACCCACTACATTGTACGCCTGAAACTAATGTAACCCCGTATGTTAACTATACTGGAATTAAAATTAAAAACTTAATAGAACACTGTAGGGTAATCATCCTGAAAGTTTAAGGGAAATAGGCAAATTTCTAGAAAATAGTTAACTTAAAATGGATGAGATGAGATATGTAGAGAAACAATCATCTAGCATTAAAGAAGTTGAATCAGTAGCTTAAGCGCATGCCTACAAAGAAAACAAGAAGCTGAATATCTGTAGAAGCGTTTTCATTAAAATTTCTCACAAAAAGCAGATCATTCTGTCTCATGGGAACTCTCCCAGAAGGTAGGGAATGTGGACAACATATCTTTATTTTATTTTATTTTTTTATTTATGAGAACAGCATAACCTTCTTTCCCAAAGCAGACTTGGGAAATAATACTTTCGTAGCAAAGGAGAGGTAATGATTGGCCAAGTGTAGAATGGACCTCAATTAATTTTTAAATCTTTAAGAAAACATGGCAATCCAGATAGTTCACTTCACACCCCAACACTGTTAACTTTGGTCACATTGGGTTTACCCAGGATTACACGTACGATTTATAGTCAGGAAATCCGTAAATGATTTCTACTCTCTTACCCACCTAAGGAGGGGAAAATACATTCAATTAAGTTATTTGGGTCTAAACTGGACCATGCTAGTCCAAGTGACCCCCTTCTAGGCTCCTCCTAAAAGATGGGAGGAAGCACTGGGCCCTGTGCAGGGACAGCAGACCCAGAAGCAGGAAAGAGTCCTTTCTCCCAAGGAGCTTGCAACACACTTAAGGACACAAGTCACCAACAAATAACTAGTGACATATGGGTTAAATACCAGCTCGAGAGAGAAATGGATGTGTCACTGAGTAAAACAAAATCAAATGTTAACTAACTGGCGTCTTTGCCTCTAGACTTGTCCCATCAGCTCCTTTCCCTAAACACGGGAGATGGATGATTGCTGCTAAACATACTTCAGAAGCCCCTGCAGTAAAAAAGAAAGGAAAGAAAGGAAGGGAAAAGAAGGGGAGGCGAGGGGAGGGAAAAGCAGGGAAAAAAAAAAAGAAACAGAAAAAAAAAGTTTTTATCCCTTTCATACAACCTAGAGTGCAATTATTACCTGCCGAATAGATGCCAAGGACTCTGGTCCAGTTGAAATATACTGGTTTAGTAGTAGTGGTTGGGGACACTTACTCGAAATTCAGGAAAGACACACAATTATCAATCCTTAGAAAATAGCATGTATCTTGACCTTGAGTTACACGGAATGGTGCATTTTTAGCTACTAATATAATATGACGTGACAGGTGTCAGTAGCAAGGAAACAATTGTACCAGTGACATTATTTTAGAAGTGGTCAGCACTAAGGGCTTTCTGTGCAGGAAGTCCGAAGAATTTAGAAGCCAAATGGATTTACTTTTCTTCAACTAATAAATGCAATATATCGTCATTATGGAAGGAAAAACACACAAAATAAGAAGATGGAAAAAAAAATCACGTATAATCCCCCTATCCAAAGACAACTGCTCTTTTTACCTTGCTACATTGCATTCAAACTCTCCCTGATTTATGTATCTCACGGCATGCTCATTTTTTTTCTGTCTAAGGGGAGCTAGACAAATAGATGTGATGATAGGTGTGTGTATATGTATGTGTGCAGCAGGGATATAAAATTGAAGGGGTTTCTTTTCTCCCTTTCTTTTCCTTTTTTCTTTTAACTAAAAAGTCATTTAAAATATAGATCTGTGGTAGAACTCTACCAATTACAAGGAACAGGAATGATGAAGCCCAAGGCTAAAATTGTAGCCCCTGTCACTTGCTTATATCTTTAATCAGTAATTAAAGGGTTTTGCTGATTCCATTCAATAGGAGCTTCTTCCTTAATGGCCTGCAGCCATTCAGCGAGATCAATGATTTAATCATGTCATCCTGCCACCAGCTTGATCTGAAATCCTTTTGTAGGATCCTTTACAGTTTAAAGAGGCTTATTTTCGGGTTAGAATGATCTGAAGGGTTCAAGATTAAGGTCTAAGAAAAGCTCGTGTATTTACCTAGTATTGATCTGAAGCTGGAATATACATACTAAAATCTCTTCGTCCATGTCTAGGAAGCACTTTCCAGGGCACGGCGAGTATGATGTGCTCCATACAAATTCCCGCCTTCTAAACATTTTAGGGCCCCGACATTTACTCTTGTTTGCTTTTATGCTCTCCCACAAATTAGGTTATCTTTAAAAATGCATATGCTTGCCATCAAAAGACAACTTCATCTTAGTGTGGGGTTGATGCTGAATTTGCCTTTGCTCAAATCATCTGGGAAAGCCAAAAAGCTTCCAATATTTTTATATAGTTTGAGAGCATTATTTTTCATAGGACCAAATTTATGTCTTTTACTTCAGAAGCGGTTACTATTAAAAAACAAAACAAAACAAAACAAAACCATGCATAATGGATCAGGATTATCATAAAAAAATGATAATCACAAGGAATTTTGTGCTTTTTGTCAATGTCATATATGAGCAAAACTTCATCACTGTAACCCCTGAGGCAGCAAAAATTATCTTCCTTACAGTAGTAGGTAAACCAGCAAAACTGGTAAGATAAAAGGGAGATGTCCCAATTTGGATTTAGGAAATCGGGCTTTCCTGACTTTGCTTCTAATGAAAACCCTTCTCATTCCATTCACAGGCCTATTATGTGAATGTGTGTTGCTTTCGTGTGGTATTTTTATCACCTAGGAAAAAAAAGATATTTTTTATGTAACAGTCATAGATGTGTGTGTGTTTGTATGTCCATGTATATAAATACACATGCATCTGTATATAGGAACATATATATGTTTATATATATAAGCACAAATTTAAAGTTGCGCAGTATTTGAAAATATTATCTTAGGAAATTTTTGCCACATGGGGACATCAAGAGTTGTGTATTAGTATCCCCATCTTACAAATGAGGAAAGACAGACTCGTACAGATAAATAACGTGCCCACAGCGGTCTCATGGTAAAATGTCTTCTGTTCCTTTTCATGAGCTCACAGTCTTGCGATCAACCACTGGGAGGTGGCCTTGTGGTTAGTTATCCTTCCTCAGTTTACTCCAGGATTACATGCATTTCCTGAGGTGTGGTTGCTCCACGTGGGCCCACCATCAGTTAAATTCACTGATGATGACAATGTGTTCTAATCATGAGCATCACTTATTTAGCCTGGGTATTTCCTCCAATAAACCACGAGTCCCACGGACTAAGTGCTGTCAGCCTGACTCTATCCTGCTATTTACCATGACTGTTGTTCACCGCCACATAGATCTCAGGCGTCACCTATGTCCCCGGCCTCCTAATACAAAGCATTACCTCCAGGTTGCATTTCTTCATTAAACTGTCAACAGAAAATGATCCTCCCTGTGTGTTTACTTTGTGTGATGAGTCTGTGCTCATTAGAAGGTACGTTTTCTGTTTGTCTTCTTTTTTTCTGGGGATTCTCAGCACAGAGAACAGGGCCCTGTATATAGCAGTGCTTGGAAGGAATATTGTAAACTAAAATAAAATTATGTTTCGTTTTTTTTTTTTTTTAAGATTGTATTTATTTATTTGAGAGAGAGAGAGCAAGTGAGCAAGAGGAGGGACGAGTAGAGGGAGAGGGAGAAGCAGATTCCACGCTGAGTACAGAGCCCAAGGCGGGGCTCTGATCCTACCACCCTGAGATCGTGACCTGAGTTGAAACCAGGAGTCAGATGCTTAGCAACTGAGCCACGTAGGAACCCCATTTTTGGTTTGTTTTGAACGAATATATAAGCCTCTAAATTTTCTGAACCGAAAAATAAGACCCATTTTTGATGCCTGCTGCCTTCACCTGCTGTGTCTTTTTGTCACTTAAAGATCAGCTATGGGCGGCACCACTTCCATTTCTTCACAAGAACAAAAGGAGGCTCCATGGAGGAGGTGCTGTGCACAGAACTCTTCGTGGTTCTTGAGATAAGTATTATCACTCACATTTTACATATATGCAAAATGAAGCTCACACATTTTAGCAACTTGCAGGAGTTCCACATGTCATTACAAACAAGCTGAATATAAATCCAAGGTGACCCTCCAAGCCAGGTTGGAGAGATGCTGAAGGCATCTGCTCTCATCGCCTCGCCCGACTGCAAGGTGTGCCTGCGGGTGTGGCCGGTCCCTGCAGCAAGGCTCCCATCCACTCATACACAGCCACTCATTTTTGCATTTGGATTGTCTGAACCAAAAACTATTAAATATTACCAGTGGAGGTGTTCTTATTACTTAAAAATTCCTTAGGAATATTCAGGTATTTAACTGTTGCAAAGCCTTTAAGTACACCCAGCATTCCTTAGATGGTTTTTCCTTTGGTCTAAACTCACTGGAATTGGAAATTGGCAAATCCAGTTGATGCCACCTCTTATGTCTCTTTCAGATTTCAATGTTGTCTCTGGAAAACCTTGCTCTGAAGAAACAAAGTCAGCTCCTGATGACCGGGATTCGTCGGACTGATTATATGAATTATACTGATGATACTTTCTACTGTTTATTAATTATTTTGGTTTTCTTTTTTTCTCTTTGGTGGTGTTTCTATCATTCACCAGCCAACAAAGTACCTAGGAGTTTGCATGGGGGTGGGAGGGTTGTGGCTCAGATGTTAGTGCTTTTTGCCTCCAGCCAAAATATCTTCCCGGGTCCAGGTCCACACTTGCGAGAGCAATCTCAGCAA
The DNA here is from genome assembly GCF_011100685.1 of Canis lupus familiaris. Taxonomy (NCBI): domain Eukaryota; kingdom Metazoa; phylum Chordata; class Mammalia; order Carnivora; family Canidae; genus Canis; species Canis lupus. The sequence continues at coordinate 2,922,812 of NC_049238.1, forward strand.
AGTAGAAGCTGTGCACATGGGAGTGACTGCAAGAGTGTGAGGTTATAAACCATATATTTTAAGAATTCGTTAAAGAAATTCCAGCTCTTTAGCTTGATGGAAAACAGGCTGAGGAGAACATAAAAACTAATTTCATGTGTCAAGGAAAATCAAGTGGAGTGAAGAATTAGACTTATGTTCTCAGGCCTGAAGGATTAACCAAGACCAAATGCAGCTCTGAGGGAAATTTTAGCTTCAGTTTAGAACATAATGATTAAAAAACCTAAGTTGTCTGGAGATGGAAAAGAGGAAGTGACTTTTCTTTTAGAAGAAGAAAAAATTACTAGCAACTGTCACATGCAAAGCAATGTGCTGGTCATTTTTGGTTTTGTTGTTTCCATAACAAGCTAATCAGGAAACTAATTGTATTCTCAGTGTTTGGAGGTAAAAACAGACTCACAGAAGCCAGGGGAATTGTTTGATTTATCCAGCCAAGGGATGACCCAGCCAGGTTCAAGCCTCGCCCAGGCCACCGCCTCTCCTGCTCTGTCATTTCTCAAGGGCTGGTCAAGGTAGGTCCCTGATGACCATGTCTTCCCGAAGGAGGATTTCAGAACACGGTGTGAGTAGACCTCATGAATGAAGGTTTTGTGCGACCACGGGTTCTGGCTCCTAATGACCCCGAGGGCTCTGGCGTCTCATCTGAAGCTTTCCTGGAAGTCTGCTTGGGCCGAATCAACCTGCTTCAGGGACAGCACTAGCCCGGCTGGCTTCTGATTAAACAGGGGAGCAGCTCAGTCATCAACCCACCATAAAAACAAGTCTAATTCCAGGTTAGTAATTTTGCCAATTGAAAAAATAATTTTATTCAAATTGGGTTTGGTTTTGTTTTGATACTTGAGGCATAATATCTAAGAGCCATACTGGCTCAAATCTGGCAAAAGGGACGAATAAAATCTGATCTAGTCTAGGTTTCAGTTTCACCTCTGTTTTAACAAATCAGCAGTTTGTGAAAGTAACAACCATTCCCTCACCGGGATAATGAGCCAAAGAGGGAGACATGGTGGTAAGTCTATTCCATGTTTGATTAATGGACGGATACGGGCTTGCTGTTCTTCAAGGAACATTTGGGTCAAGTTGAAGTTTAAGGGGAAGAAAGCCCATATTTGAACCAAAATTGTTATGTTATTGAGAGAATTAAAGACTCTTTGGGGAGATACCAATAGCTCCAAATGTCCTAGGATATGTCAGTGAGAAGAACCACAGCAGAACTGGCTGGAATCTGGGAGCCACAGTGCAGAGGGCCTCCCAACATACGCAGTTCAAAATCTCAGAAGCCAAACACTTCCTAAAATTTCCTATGAATTATTTGTACAACACTCGGCCTGTCGAACAAACTCATACACTTAAATGTGCTTCAGCTCGCTCTGCCAAGTACTGTGGGGAATGTAAGGGAAGGGACGTGGGGTCTTTACTCTTAAGCACCTGTGCTAAGGCTGGAGGAAGAAATAGAAAGAAGAGAACCAGGATATGTCAGCAGTATAAATGAAGTGATAAATAATTGGAAATTTGGTCCTAGCATCAGGAATGTCCAATAATGGACTGTGTCTTCTATCACATGCTGTGCCAAGCTCAAGGATAATTAAAAGTGGGTATTATCATCATTTTGCTGGTGAAGTAACAGAGCCATGGCAGGTAATTTGCTGAAAGCCACTCAGTGAGTGATAGCACTGAAGTCGTGAGCGAGAATGTCTTGACCCCCAAGCCTGTGCTCATTGCAATCCATCATGTCTTGAGGAGCATCTCCAGCTGGGAGGGTCACAGACTATGCTGACGTTGACTGCCAGAGGCCAAGCTGTAGACCTTACTCTTGATGGACATGCTTTCAAGTGTAGACTGTCCTCAACCTCAGAATGATCTCTATCCCACATGCTGTTACCTGTGACTCTCTTGGGCATAGACGGTTCTTTGCATATTGTTAACATCCTTGAAACATTTGTTTAGTGCTCATTTTGTTGTATGGCGCCCACACAATGTGCTCCCTACAACCACCGTGCATGTCTTCCAAAGTAACCGTCACCTTTACAGACAGGTGTTTAAGATGGTGCTACATGGAGCTTGTTTTTTTTTTTTTTTCTTTCCAATTTCTTTTTTCTTTTCTTTTTTTTTTTAAGATTTTATTTATTTGTTCATGGGAGACACAGAGAGAGAGTCAGAGACACGGGCAGAGGGAGAAGGAGGCTCCATGCTGGGATCACGTCCTGAGCCGAAGGCAGATGCTCAACACTGAGCCACCCAGGAGCCCCTTCTTTCCAGTTTCTTGAATAAATTTAAAGAGGTAGAAAACAAAATGAAATTTTTAAAAGCTAACTGAATTTTTAAAAAGAAAAATAATCTCTTGAAACTTCCAAGTTCCTGTTCAGAAATTATTTTTGTTTTTCTTACTGCTTATCCAGACCTTATTTCACAGTATTTGTTTACCCAATTGTAAATGTAATCACATAACAAGTTCAACAGATAGAATTGAAATATAAAAAGAAAGAAGGTGGAATCATTAAATTAAGCTCACTCTAAGTCATTTGTACAATGAGTGAGCTTGGCAGGAGCTGCCTCTAAACACCAAAAACCTCTCTCAGGAAGACCTGAACAAGCCAATTTGATAAAAATTTAAGAAGACTTTTTTACTTATGGGGGAATTTCATAAAAATATTCATTTAAACTCCTCAGAGTTGTTTTTTTTATTTTTTTTTTTAATTTTTTTTTTTCTCAGAGTTGTTTTTCAAGGTAGTTTCCTCCTTGCCAAAAATCCGACAGTTGGCTTTGGAGATACCTCTTATCAAAATATTTGATAAGGTATTTTTTTTTGATAAGGTATTGATACAGTTTTGTCTTTTAAGTCTTCCAAACAATGCCACCTATTCTTTTAATTTACTCGGAGTAAGACCGGAAATTCATGAAGACTTAGCTACCTACCTTCTAATGTACCAGAAAAAAGGACTCAGCCAAGTCCAGTCTGAATCAAAGACAAAAATAGCTTCCCTGGCTGTGTTTGTTGCATTTCCTTCTAGGGTGTTCCCTGAAATTCTGCAAACTGGTTCTTGTGAAGAAAGCATAAAAATTCCCTTTATTGGAGAGGGAAAAAAAAAAATTAAAGAGCCAAAGCCATGAGCAGGGAGGGGCACGAAGGAAAGATGGAATCACAAGTTCACCTGAGATGCGAGCTGGTTAAGAGCACTGAGGGGGGCACTTGGCGGGATGAGCACTGGGTATTATGCTATATGTTGGCAAATTTAACTCCAATTTAAAAAAAAAAAGAGTTATAAAAGGAGTTCAAAAGTAAAGAAGAACAAGAAGCCAAAGAAAAAGAAAAAAAAAGAATGAGAAGTGGTAGCATGGGAAGCTCGCTCTCCACACAAGAGCGGTTTAGTTGAAAAAGACCAATGTGTGCATACAGCACGATAATCATCAACTTTGAAAAGAGCAAGGTGTATCAAAAGTGGAATCAGGTGACCCATAGTATCTTCATACAGCTTAGTTTGAACAAACACCTGTTAAATGCACACCTGGGCAAGGCCATATGCTGGGATTCGGGGGTGCCAGCATGGAGAGCATATTCTTTACTTTCCGTGAGTTTCCAGGTTAGGAATGGGGAAAGGAGATGCTGACAGCTGATGCTACTGAGATGAGTCACAGAGGTTAGTAAAATGCACTAACAGGTTTCAGAGCCCAGCACATGACCTCATGCATTGCAAACAGAGGAGCTAGAATGTGGCCGAATGCAGAGCTGGGAGAGAGAACTTAATGGGAGAAATGCAAAATAGTTTGACCAAGTATTGGAGAAGGTAGGACGAGGGAAGACCTGCCAGGAAAAGTTGGAACTTACCTAAATATTCTTCATATTTCCATCTAACAATCAACTAATGTCAATCTATTTCCTACGATCCTGTTGGTCTTTGAAAGATGTAAATATGAGTATAAGAAACGATTCCTGCCCACAGGTGCTCACACTCCCTTTGGAACAACTATGCACATAACCGATGGCACATTTCTGCCAGGAACTCTTGTAGGCTCTTGGACTACATTAACTCATGGTGACTCATTACTACCATCTCTCATTCAGATGAGCAAACTGAGGTGTAAGATGTGTAAGGAGTGTGGCCAAGATCATACAGTCATTAAGGGCTGGAGTTAGACTTTAATTAAAACCATATGGGATCAGAAAAGTCCCTTCTTTTACATTCACAAACACCAACTTTTACATATGTGTGTTTACTACTATGTAGTCATCTTGTGGAGCTGTTTGAGATGTATAGGTGCAAACACTCACACAAGCACAAACCCATGAGCAAGGATGGAACATTTGATGGTTTGCTATAGGATTAAGCACAAGCTTAACATTCAGGACCTGACCTCCTGGGACCGCCCCACATGCCTACTTTCACCTCCTGTGACTGCTAGTTATCCTCAGGTCCAGAAATGCAGGACGATTTGCCCATCACAGACCCACTGTCAGTTCTAAGCTGTGGAGTTTTATTTACTCTTCCATATGTAACACCAACCCTACTTACCTCATGAAGTTTCCTTAAACATTTTGCAACAAAATACTTAAGTCCTTGTTTCTCCCCAACTATTGAGTATGTGTCATTACTGTATCTTTGGGTTATGCTTTCACTGTGTTTTTACTACTGGCTATGAACTTTCAGAGGATATATATACTTGCTTCTCTGTCCTCACCCAATAATACAGCCCCTGATATAGAACCAGTGTGCATAACAACCTAGGTGAAGGACAAGGGCTCCTTAAGTCCTTCCTTACTGGGGGATGATGCTGGTGATGGCCAACGCTCTCCAGCCAAGAGACTGAATGTTTGCTTCAAGCTTTGGTTTTGTCACTACATCTTTTAGGTCCTGAAATGCTGCCTCTTCTTCCATTATTATTATTATGTATTATTATTATTATTATTATTATTATTATTATTTTGTCTTGGTGGTTTTGTCTTTAGATTTAGTTCAATCCAATCAGTCTGAAGTCCTATAAAATTTCAGGAACTTTAAAAGGCTCTAGGGGGAAGAAGAAGAAGAAGAAGAAGAAGAAGAAGAAGAAGAAGAAGAAGAAGAAGAAGAAGAAGAAGAAGAAGAAGTTGATTCTAATCCCAAGAAGTTGATAATCTGGGAGGGGAGGCACATGTGCAAACAGAGCGTGGCATCCTCCAGGGAAGTGGATGGAGGACAGTGATGGACCATCTGAGGGGATTAGGGAGAGCTTCTGGTAAGAGTTGACACTTGAGCAGCGTGTCGAGGAATGAACCATTAACCAGGTTCCCAAAGCGGGTAGAGCAGTTTCCATATCCTCGGGGCCTCTGTGTAGACCAGCCTCCCACACCCCAAACACAGAGATTTTATAAAATACACTCAGTGAATCCATATAGGCATAAAAGTGATTTTTGCATTTTAATTTTTAAAGGCATTTTAGGGGCACCTGAGTTGGTTAAGCATCCGACTCTTGATTTTGGCTCAGGTCATGATCTCAGGGTGGTGAGATTGAGCCTCTCATCGGGCTCTGTGCTCAGCATGGAACCTGCATAAGATTCTCTCTTTCCCTTTACCCCACCCACTCCCCATCCCAGCTCTTGCACACACACTCTTTCTCTTTAAAAAATGGGTATGAACATTTTAAAAATGTTTAAAGGAATTTTATAGATCAGCTCTTAAGATATTAGTTATGGTTGGCTATGCACTCCCAGTAATCATTACAGGTAATTTAGCTAAGCAAGCATGGAAGTAAGAAAAAATAACACCTGAACTGGTATAAACATAATGAACTTTTTAAAGATTAAGAATTATAAATATAGTAATTTGTAAAGTTGATGTAATACATATGTTGAAGACACAGCGTTTGTTGATTATAATTTTGCTGTTTTTAATTTCAAATTTTGGATGTAACAGGTTTTCAGCACACAGACACCTAGGTGACCCCTAGGCTTTGCAGATCCCCACCTAGACTGCCTCATGAGTGCTCGGGATGTACCTGGAGGCTGGAGGGATGCGTGCACAGCACAAAGAGAGTGCGTGATGGAAAAGATGGGCAAAATGGCTTTCTGCATTAGGAAACCATGGAGGTTTTGATATGACCATCGAACAAGTATAAGAGGCATTTTCCCCAAGCTCACAGATTGCCTCTTTAATGATAATATCTGGCTAATATTAGAGTTTTGCTTCTCTTGCTATAAATATGTAAAATTTGCTTTCTGGATGGTTTCCTTTGCTTTTTGACTTAACTGCATTTTCTCTCACACACTATTTTCTCTCTCTCAGAGATTCTAAGCATTCCAGGGCTCCCACCAAATTACACATGTATATTGAGTGCACATATTTACTTTGTCTATTGACTCAGAGTCTGTGTCAAGCCAGGAGTAGATGCCTTTGTCATGAACCTGCTGCTCCATTTCCCACTCACTGCCTGCCACCGTGTCCTGCCCATTCCCGCTGACCTCATTTCCTGAAGCTCTATCTTTGTCCCCATCAGGAGACAAGGGTTAATGGCCTTGCTTCTGGAAACCCCACTGCTGAGGTAGGAAAAGGCTTTCTGACTTTAGAACCCTAGGAAAAGGGTCTCCATAGAAAATAAAGCAAAATTATTTTCTAACTTTCTGTTTTCACTGCCTTAAATAACCTTCTAGCCAGGAAATCTGACATAATTCAAATGATATCAATTTAAGACTCATCTCTTGACTTTTTAGAACATATTTCGGAACACTCTTTCTTTGAGGCAAGCTGTGTTTAAATGTTATTACTGTGTTTAAGAATATGGTTGTGTCTCACTATTTAAGAAGAGTCACTTAAAATAAAAAGCACTCTACCTGTTTGGAGTGTGTTAAAGTTTTGGATAGTAAAATGATATCTACATGATTTTTGTTTAAATACTGATACTCTCCATGGCATCTTGTGATAAAATGGTTAGAATGGTTGTACAATATTTTACTCAGATATGCATGTTTTTGGTGATTTTGTGGCAACATATGATGTTTTAGAAGCAGCCTGAGTTGAATGATAAAAGAGAAAACAATGGTTGTGTAGCATGTACACAATGATCGGCTATTGATTTATTGCTATTATTTTCAATGCTCTGTTTATAAAGTAACACAGAGTTATCAGTGCAGTATTGAGGCCTCTCTTTATAGTGGGAATTCTATGTAAACAGTCCCAATTGTTACTGAGGAATGATTCCAGAAAGAGGATTGATCAGAGATCACTCCCATGTTGTCTGTGGAGAAACTTGCCGTGGAGGGATCATTTATTGCCCTCAAGAGTGTTCTTTGATCCTGTCATTCTGTCTTCTTTATCCTTTTATAATCACACACATTCTCCCTCTCTCTCACTCTGGCCCCTCTCAGCCATTCTCAGGGACCACTGGCATCACAACAATCGGAGGGGATGTGTGATGAAAACCATGGGAGCTCATAGAAGCAAGAAGCCCCCACGGTATCCTGTCCAGTCAAGGTCCTCACAAATGTCAAGGGGACAGGAGGCTAAGCCATTTCCTCTCATGATGACAAAGCAATCTGCCTTCATGAAAACAGTCACTTTGTGGTATTACCAGCACATTTCAAGAGCCATGTTTGTATCCAGGGGTGAAGACATAAAATTCAAATTATAAGTTTTACTCATGTAATGTTTTGCTAATATAATTTTGTACCTGATTTTTGAAAGATTGATTCGATATATTAATAATTTCAAAATTTTCCAGCTTAAAATGGTTTGCAGAATTTTAAAAAATAAGCATAGTTTTAAGTTAGATTTAAATGTTTAAAAATAGCAGTGTAGGGGATCCCTGGGTGGCTCAGCGGTTTCACGCCTGCCTTTGGCCCAGGGCGCGATCCTGGGGTCCCGGGATCGAGTCCCGTGTCGGGCTCCCGGCATGGAGCCTGCTTCTCCCTCTGCCTGTGTCTCTGCCTCTCTCTCTCTCTCTCTCTATGTCTATCATAAATAAATAAATCTTTAAAAAAAATAGCAGTGTATTGAGGTATTCGTGGCTCTCATCATCAGTCCTTCAATCCTAGAAGAAATAAACAAAATGACTTTTTTTTTTTTAATGCACAGAAAGATTAGTTAGAAAATTAGAAGTGCAACTACTTGGCATAGCAATCAATAACAATGTTTGGAGAAGCAAGATGGCTATAATTGTGCAATGAATGTAGTTCAGCTCTTGGAGCACACTGTCAGGAGTCAGATCACTCCCAGGTGGTGTGCAGACATGAGGTTCCAGGTCTTTCCAAAAGTTCCCTTTACCTCACTTTGCTTTAAAAAAAGACCTACGTCGGTTCCTGTTGTCGCTAACTCAACAAAACCTCGGGAGAGTGTTCACTTTTAGGGACAGAAAAGCTGGAAGGAAAGGCACGCAGTGTTGGGTTGGCAGCGAGCAGTTGGAGCAGCAGGTGCACCGGGCATGGCGGAAGCGCCCCTGCCCTCCCTGAACAACACCCAGCACCTCAGGTCCAGCCCAGCTCTGAGCCATCTGCAGGCCCCCTGGTGGGATCCTGGCTCAGGGTGTGCATCTGGTCACAAGATAAGTCCTAAGCTCTCAGAAAAGCCTGAAAGAGGTGGGTTTTTAGGGGGGTGGGTGGGAGGAGTGGGGTCTGGGCAAAGTTCAAGCAGTTTTCTGTGTAAATTAATGCTAGTCGCTTCTCCTCCTTGAGCTGCGTGGGCTTACGGGGGCTCTGGGAGGAAAGCCCTGCTTTGGGGCAGCAGGGGACACCCGCACCCGGTTACCTATTGGTAAAAATCAATAATGTGTTCACAACTAGGCATCCGCTGACCTTCCTCCTACTGGATCCATCGCTGCGATCGTGAGCTGGAGATTTTTCTCCGTGTGACCCACGCGGACCTCCTGGGGCTTCCTGCCCACACCTTACGGCCCCTGCGCACAAACCACACATGCACATATCACCCTTCCTGCTTGACCTCTATGACTTGGTGTAGCGAGTCACACAGTGTGGCGAGTCCTAATTCTGTTCCTTACGTGCGTACCCCACACATCTTCAAGGTCCAGTCTGCACCCTTCCTCCAGCTGGAAATTTTCACGGCCACTTTTAAACAGAATACCGTCCTTCCCACCCACTTGCGGCTGCTTCTCTGGGCCACCCGGACGCCCCATGTCGCGTGCTGTTTTGCAGCATCATAACTGATGGGCCCATATTTTGCTACATGCTCCCCAAGGGCCTTGCTGGTACGTGAGTCCTTGCTCGTGCCGTGCTTGTGGTGGGTCTCAGGATATTGCTGTTGGGTGCTGCTTGTGTTCATACAAGTGATTTTAATAATCCTCACATGTGAGGTTTTACCTGTATTAAACTATCCGAGAGTTCCCACCTTCACTGACGTATTCCTCATATGGTTCCCATGAGCCTTGGACTATGAAACCAGATCATGCAAACTTAGCCAGAAGAAAATTTAGAACAGTGGAGAACCTTCCATATCACACATTGTTCAGTTTCAGTTACCCTTTTGAGATGCACACACGAAAGCCCAGAGAGAAACGGAGGTTTGTTCAAGGCACCGAGAAATGGGATATCCTTGTAACCTCAGGGCATATATTTACTCTCAGGGAGAGTAATCATTATAACTCTGGTCTGTAGATTAGACCTTTTGTATTGGTGATATTCTCACTATGCACATCCACATGCAGAGAGCTGGAGACCATGAGGAAGCTTTCTTGGAAGCCAGTCCACCAGGTACGTAAGCACGTGTACTGGTGACTGCCACCAAGTGCAGAACCTGCAAGTGGAGAGATTTGGTTGAGTGCAGAGGCATGGGAGAGACACAGAGGGTCATGGAGGGTGGGCTTGGGAGTTGAGGTGAAGGACAAAGGGCAGAAGGCGTGCCTTACCAAGGGGTCAAAGAATGGTGTCAGCAGGCATAGGATTCCCTGAAAACAAATAGTCGGCTTTGATTTTTACCAAGGGCTGTCCTAAGCCCAGATGTTAGGACTGGCTTAGTCAGTTTAAACCAGGAAGTTTTGCCTAGATGCCCACTCTGCAGGTGCACACTCATCACTCAGGGGTGAGAGACGATGAGGGCTTACAGATGCTGAGACAGATGCCGGTGGAAGACTCTTGTGCCGAATCTCCTGGTGCAGTAGAGGCAGGTCTAGAGGAGAGGGGGCCTCACAGTGCCCATGGTGGCACGCCCTTGTCAGATCTGGCCGCTCCTCTGCCCCACGAATACAAAGAGCGGAGCCAGACAGGGAAGTTCAAACTACAGAGGATACTCATTCATCTTTTCATTCCATCCACACATGGTTATTGATTATCTACTTTGTGCCAGCTTCCATTTTAGGGAGAGGGGATGAAATAGTAAACAAACTGGGAAAAAGAATCTCTCAGGGTGCCTGGTTGGCTTCAGTTAAGTGGCCAACTCTTGATTTCAGCTCAGGTCATGGTTTTGGGGTCATGGGAGCCAGCCCCGGGTGGGGCTCTGTGCTCAGTGGAGAGTCTGCTTGAGATTCTCTCTCTTTCTCTGCCCTCCCAAATAAATAAATCTTTAAAAAATGGGGCGGGGGGGAATCTCTAATATCACAGAGCCTACATTTTAGCAGGAGAAAAAGGCAATAGATGACTCATAAGTTGTAATCATATGATGATAAGTTTGAATTTGAGAGCACTGTTGAGATTTACCTGAGATCTGTCAGGTGCATGGAGTCAAAGCACCAGCACCAGGGCTATCTGCTGTGAACTGTGGTTATAGACACCAAAGGTTTGCATGACCGTCAAGGAACTTACACTGTGGTTTGATGTACAAAACTCATTGCAACACCATGAGTTTCTTTGTTTGTTTTACTTCAATATATTCTTTATTTAGAACATCTCCCATCCTCTAAAGTTCATTTGGAAAAAAATTTCTTGCTCCATATATAAATTCATCATTGATATTAGACATGGCCAACCTTAAATAGACAGTGTAGTTGTACACTTAAAAGTGAAAACCAACAGGGCTTTGAGATTCTGAAAGTGCTTTTCATATGCAATCTCCTTAAAAAGTCTACCCAGTTGTAACTATCTTATCTTTTGTTTGCTTAACCAAAACTATAAATAAGCCCTGATTCTGCATGCAGGATCTGAAAAACCTGTAAGAGACTAAGGGAGTATCTAGCTCAGTCACTCCCACTGTCAGGGCCCAGTGTTGCAGGGTTCCCGGCTGATCCCATGTTGAACCAGATGCTCTTTCTTTCCCTTGTAATCACCAAACTCTGCTGCTATAAGCTCATTGCCCTGACATTTTTTTCTCACGATGATTGTCTACACTGAGTTGCCAATCCCGCCTTCTGAGGGGCGACTTTACATTCAGGAAGGCATGGTGGTTAAAATTAGCAGTAGGAAAGAAGATTGTCCCGTGGGCTCTGCTGGGCTTTCTAAAGAAACGGAAATGGGTGCTATCTCTCCATTACCATCAATGTTAATATGTTAAGGAGCCAGAAGATAGCGCTTAGCAGGGATGGTGGCCACTTTTTACACTGGCTGTAAAATCATGTCTGATTGGAAGAACATTACCTATGGCTCATAGCGAGGAGCACAGAAGCTCCTTCTCTCCCACAAGATAGGCCTCAAGTGCCACAAATACAAAGTATTTATGGGAAAGCACCAGAGAGTCAAGAGTAGAAAAATCCACATTATTAAAGTTCTTTATCGTTTCTATGAAAGATGTTAGATGAAAGACGGTGTCTGTACAGTATTCTTTCTTAGAGTTAAGTATATGGCACTTTCCTGGAGGTCGACAGATGAATGGATAAGGAGACATGGTCTATATACACAAGGAAATGTTACTCAGCCATCAGAAAAGATGAATCCCCACCATTTACATCGATGTGGATGGAACTGGAGGGTATTATGCTGATTGAGGAAGCTCAGAGAAAGACAATTGTCATATGGTTTCACTTGTATGTGGAATATAAGAGACAGCACAGAGGATCACAGGGGAGGGGAGGGAAAACTAAATGGGAAGTCATCAGAGAGGGAGACAAACCATGAGAGGCTCCTAACTCTAGGTAACAAACTGAGGGTCGCTGGTGGGGAAGTGGTAACTGGGTGATGGGGTAACTGGGCAATGAGCATGAAGGAGGGCATGTGATGGGATGAACACCAGGTGTTCTATGCAACTGATAAATTATCAAATGCTCATCTGAAACAAAGTATGTGCTAGATGTCGGCTAATTGAATTTAAATAAAAAAAGTATTAAAACCTTTATAACTTATTTCAGAAGAGGTTTATACTTGTTTCCTTCACTGTATAAATCAACATTATAACAGGTAGACGTGAATGGTATTTGAATGTAAACCCGAAGGAAGTCCCCAGATACAGTGTTCCTTATTTCACATTGACATTTGATTAAATCAGGCTGATGCATTGAGAAGGTAAATGGTTCCCTTGAAGCATATTTGGCGTGCTAACATTTTTGATTTGAAGTATTAATTACCACACGCTAACGCACAGCGGCAGAGATATTTGCTAATCCGACACGCAGTCGTTTTCAGATTCTGATTTCAGAAGGACAATGATTGGAGGGAGGTCCTGAGACAGCATCCCGGGAGCTCTTTAGCTGACATTTCTGGGCACCAGGAAGCAAAATCTTTAAGAGTCATGCACAGGTAAGGATGCCTCACATGGTGGGATGAGTCATGCGATTTAGTGAGATATCTGGCGAAAAGTGTGAGACGTGAGACGGAGGGTGGGGAGGGGAGCGTGGGAGCACGGTGTAGGTGAGCAAAGAAAGCGCCCCGAGAGGATGGGTGTTTGGCTAGAGGGATGACCCAGGCCCATCAGATAAGCCCTGCTCTGAAAGCACCGGCTCCCTGGATTCTCTACCTTGGGCTGCGTGTTTCATTTAGGATTTATAGCTCCTCAGCCTGGGACAGAATTCACAACATGGGGACAGGAGAATGAGAGCGGCTTTTATGAAGAATAGGAGCAGCATGTGCAGGGTTTAATTAAAGCCACTCAGGAAGCAGAGAGCTAACGCAGACCCTGTCTGCTTTCTCAACAACTTTAACCTACCGACTGTCTCCCTAACCTATTATTAAGTTGCATAATCAGAAAGACGTGTTCCTTCTGTAGCACCGAGAGCATGGCCTTACAAAGAGGAGTGTGCCCGGTGATGTGCGTGCACGTGAGTGTGCACACACGCAGGGAGCTCAGGGTGCAGAGCTAGGAAATCTCACCTCGGAAGTTGTCCCCACTCTCTGTTCCTGCTCTCCCTACTAGTCTATCTAGGTGTTTATTCTCTCCAACATTCAGTATTTGCAGATTCCTCACCCTGGTGCTGCTGTGCGGGTCCCTAAGGGGCACCTGCAGACAGCCCGGCCACCGTCCTCATGGAGCCCCTTAGAGAGACAGGCAGACGTGTGCAGAGCCAGACAAGCTGTCACAGGAGATAGATGTGGGTCCTTTGTAAGCACAGAAGAGGCCAGTTGTTGTCTCGGTTGGTTTTGGTCACTGTAACAAAATAGCACAGCCCAGAGCCTAAAAGCACAAACGTTGATTTCTCCTTGTTCGGAAGGCTGGAAGGCCAAGGTCAGGGCACCAGCACCATCAGTGCCTGGTAGAGGGTCCTCCTCCTTGTGCACAGATGGCCTGGCCGCCTCCTGCTGTGTCCTCACGGGGGGGAGGGGAAGGGATGAGGGGGCTCTCAGGGGGTCTCTTGCAAGGGCACTGATTTCATTCACGAGTCCATAGCATTCAGTTCATAACACTTATCATAATAGACTTTCTGGATGAGATAATCTTATTTGGATTTTAAGAGAAGCAGCTTGCATAATAGAAATAGCCATGATTTTATAGGGACTTGTGTTTAAATCTACCTATGAGTCATCTGATATTTGGGAAGAAAATCTCTCCGAAGCTTCTGTTCACAGCTGTCCAGTGCAGATGCACATATTCCGGAGCGGGTGTGTGCATTAAATGATTCGGATGTGTGACAGAAAAGGTAGAGGGCGCATGGTAAGTACTCAATAATGCATTGTGGAGTTAATATGACTTAGAATTCTAATGGATAGGGGTTAACAGCTAGGTAGCGTAGGGGAGGGGAAGAGCATTCTCAACTCAGGTAACAAGCCATGCAAACCCTCAGATGAGAGAGGGTTGGAGCAAAAGGGCCAAGGTTAGGTACGCTGCCTTCCACACAAGTTGGGGGGGGTGCTGGGAGTAGAGCTGAACCCTCAGGGGGAGCCAGGTGGTAAGGGTCTTGCCTACCACACTGACAGGAATGAAAGTTCTTGCAGGGACAAGAAGTAACTGTGATCAGACTCACGGTTGAGGAGGGTGCTCTGGGAGTTCAGCATAGAATGGCCATGGTTGGTGAAGCCAGGTGTGGGACAACAGTTAGTCAGTCATGGGAGATGTGGGCGGGCATCTAGGTCAGCATCAGAGACACCTGTGAGGAGCAGTATTGCAAGGTGGGGTGTGGAGAGCGGTGGAGAAAGACATCAAGAGGGACTCCTGTGTCCAACTCGACCTACTGCTGGTGCCCGTGGTTGAATGGAAAGGAGACATCATGAGTGAGGGAAGAAGAGTGCTCCACTCTCTGCACAGGTGGAGTTAGAGCTGTGGTCAGGTGTTCAGGTAACAGCACATGCACACGGAGCACAGGAGAGGGAGGTCTGATTATGAATGGAGACTCATAGATGGGCGCTGTGCCCGTGGCCATTGAGATATGGGGCGTGGCTGGCACAGACTCATTTTGGTCATATGATAGGATCTTTGGTATGACCACGGGGTTGAGTCCAGATAAAATTTATGTCGAGAGGACATATCACAACAAACATTGACTTGCAGTCACAAAACCGATTCAAGGTTACCGCTGAGGTTACCAGACAGCTTCAGAACTTTTATTTACCCTTTTTTCATTTTGTTGCTTAAGCCACTTGCTTACAAAGGACCCATAACTGCTGAGTTATTACTTTTTGGTCTGGAATATCATTTCTCATTAGTGGTATTGAATATATGGGTGTTTATTTATAGTTGTATTAATAAAGTAATATTTATTGTGGAAAAAAATCTGCTTCCAAACCATACAAGTCGAATAACTGATACCCAAATCTCTTGACACAGACAGAACTCAAGCCTGGTGTGTCTCATGCTAAATCCCATACCTCTTAGACTTGGCCTGGCTGCTTTTCATGTCAAGTTTGACAGGGCAGGAGTTATAAACCAGAATCTGTAGTCTCTTCCTGCCACAATGTATGAATGTGTGTCTTGGTCTGGGCCATAAATTTGACTTTTTGGTATGAAATAGCTTATAAAACAATTCACATATGACTCAAAATTCTCGGGATGTTTGGAGGATTGGTATTCTGGTCAGAGATTGAGTGGAAGAGGAGAAACCCAGAGAAGTAATTAATGATGCCAGCCCATCAGTTCTAAAGCTTGGCAACGTGATGCTCTGCGCTTGTGGCTTTAGGACGCAGCATTTTACACGATTTAATTTTCCTCCATGCACTCACTGTATTTTTGAGAGCACCAGAAAATAAATCAGCATAGGGATCGAATCTATCGCCAATTTTCGATAGGCTGATTCTGTAAAGATCCCCTGGAATTCGAGAGCCACCAAGAATCAGAGGAAGTTGAAGGATGTGCAGAAAAGCCACACCTGCATGAGGTCTTTGCTTCTGAGCACAATTTTTTACTGGATTGATGACATGATCTACATTATAAGAGTGTCATTTTCCCAAGGGATGAGGCGTCGTGTTCTCAATGTTAACAGGCCAAGTTGGCAATCTGGATCTGATGTTAATTAACATAATAACGAAAAAGAAAATATTTTAGCCATGTTAGCCTGTGTCTCACTCAAAAATCTAGATCATGCAACAACAATTCATTTCTAGTAGTAATTTCCACTACGAGAGAGTTATATCTTCCAGTTGTGTACAAATTAAAAAGCTGTTAAGACCAAGAGATTCATGCACTATCACTGACTAAGGGTGCCCATTACTTTTATCTGCGCCTGGATTACGTCTTCCTTCTCGTGCCTTCATGTGTTTAGAGATCAGTTGGCTGTTTGAGTAACAAATTCACTGCACTGGAAGGTGTCCACCCCTTCTGGTGCCAATATGACTAGGTACAGCTTGCCAGGTGTTGGGTGGGAGCCCGGCCAGAGGAGTCGTAGATAGGGCAGGAGGAAACAAGGCAGCAAAATTTCCCTTTGGGTTCAGTCATTTATTGACGTATTTGTGCCACGTGTATATGTTGTCACTGTAATGTAGAAATAAACGAGGACAATGTTGGGATTCACCAGCTTTTCTTCCAAATATTTATAAGCATTCTGAAATGAATTTAAAAATGTGAATGGCAGACATATAAATGTTTTATTAAATTTCCTTGCTGATATGAGTTGAATATCCTTTAAAGGTATTGGCATCTGGTAAACCAGTGTCTGCCGGGTACGGTCTCCACGATGTACTCATCTTCAGAGATTCCTTTAAACAAGCTCTACTACAGCGTTTCCATCAAGAAGCACATTGCCTCCTAGCAGGTATCTGGAGACATCTGTGATTGCCTCGACTTGAGGTAGAGGGGGTGCCGCTGGACCTAGTGGGTCGAGGGCAGGGATGATGCTGAACACCCGACAATGTACAGGGCAGCTCCAACCCCAGCCCCCCACCCCAGTAGAGAATGATCCATTCCAAATTGCCAGTGTGCTGTATGCATTATGTCTGGGCAGGTAAATTGCCACACAGAATTAATGCTTTAGAGCCATCCCTGTTAGAGTTTAAACTAAGAGTGCAGGAACCTGATAACAGGGATAGAAATATGCTCCATCTTAATAGGGCCAGATTAAATAAAAACTTCCATCTGGCTTCCATGCTGAGGCCTGCAGAAGCCCTAAAGAATATATTTATTGTGGCTTGCGCATGATCTAGCAGTGGAGAGCTCCAACTGAGTATTTATTGAATTTGGCACAAGCACTAGTTTTTGTTGGATGTTTGCATATAATTTTATTAATTCAACTTTTACCATATTCCAATATTTTTGGTTAATATGGGACTTTAAAATTAGTGGGCCATCTGCTTTAGATGTTGCAGGGTATTCGCTGCCAAAGATTTGAAAAGATGCAAAGTATGAGATGTGCATATTGTCTCAGGAAAATAAATAAAATAATTAAATTGCTGCATTTATTATTGTCCAAATGAATTTTCAAAACTCTAATTTTTGATTTTCTCTAACAAGCCTTATGAGCATTTAGACCAATACAAGTGCATTTGATGTGTAGTTTCTACAGAGATGTCTGTATACATGTTCTCACATGTATGAATTCCTCAACATCAAGAATATTTTTCAATTAATACAGATTTTAATAATAATGTGGGCGCATCATATATTTTTAATTTGCTGAGACAAATATTCATAGACAAATCATGTGCACGTGTATTCCTTACAATTTACTTACAAACGTCAGAAATGTCTTGTTCGAAATGCGCATATTTGGGGAATGAGCTTGAGGTGTGCCCTAGCGCTTGAACACATGGCTCTGCATGGAGCTCCCAGAGGTTTGGGAATTCTGATAAAGTCCCTGCTCAATTCTTACTTGGATAGATGTCACCCTGAAGCCTTCTTAAACACAGCCCCTGGCCACTCTCTATCTGCCTCATGGTTTTGTTTCTCTTCAGTGCGTTTGTTCCTTCTAACAGTATATTATATATATGTTCAATTATTTTCTGTTGTCTGTCTTCCCTACTGTATATGTATAAATTCCCTGAGAGTTTGTGTTATGTCCCTTTAAAAAAAAAAAAACTTTTTTATTTAAGTAATTTCTACACCCAACGTGAGGTTTGAAATTGTGACCCTGAGATCGAGTCATGTGCTCTTCCAGCTGAGCCAGCCAGGCGCCCCCGTGTTATGTCCTATTAGCCACAGTATCCCCAGAAACCAGAGAGTGTCTGGCACTAACTAAATGCTAAAAAAAAAGGATATTGAATACATTTTAAGGTGAAATTTTGTAATTTTTATATACATCAGCAGTAACAATGTTTTAAATACATCGATCACTTACTATGTACCAGGCCCATAGTGCCAGGGTCTCACATCCTATCTGTCATGACCCACTTGGACAGGTGATTAGAAGCCCCAGTTTACAGATTGGGAAGCTGGCAATCAGGTTTCGTATATGCGGATCTCAAACAGGCAGAGAGCAGGTAACATGTGAATCCAGTACTTTAATTCTGGAGCCTGGGATTCTAACCACCTATGCAACGAGATTGACCAAGTTAGAGATCAATTGGATTTATCAACATACCGGAGGTAGTAAAATTTTATTTGCTTTTACTACACTATTTACTGTGCACTTTATGAAGAACCTGTGATACAACAATGATCATGTAGTAGGATTTTATTTATTAATTTATTCTTCACTTAAACACAACTAATTTAGCTCTGATCACCAGTGAACTCTCCAGTAATGCGTCTTCCAAAGAAGTGTGCAAGCACTGTGAACTGAGTATCCATACACGCATATATTTGACGTCAGGACCCCCTGACATACGACTTTCTTTTTTGAGCTCCTTTCATGCCCTACTGAAGTTGAGGCTCCGTAGGAGGGTTCTGGGTAATTCTGATCACCCTTGCTAAAACACTGTGTGAGGAGAAGTTCTGGAAACATTATACCAATTTTACTGAGAGATATCCAGCAAATATGTGATTGTTGTAGGATTCTACCATCACATCTATTGTATATTTCCTTCCAAACAATTTCTGGTCAGTGATCAATTTCCCAGATGCAAACTGTTCTCTCTTGACAGTGTCCTTTGTTATATGGATCCTAGAAAGCCTGGGGATGCTGTGAATACTGACCCCTGCCTGCGTTGATGCTACGTTGGAAGCCGTCCGTGCTGCTGGTGTCTCAGGATCATGAGCAACAGTCTAGGAGCAAACAAAACACTTTATTTGAGACAAGCAAAGTGAATGCTGTTTCTTCCCCCAGATCCAATCAACTGAAGTTCTTTCTGATGCTGCAGTATTTCCAGCATGCTGCAGATGTGAAAAGATGGATGTTTAGAACAGGCTAGAACATTTTGACTTATATGTCTGGAAAGGTTCATTTAATACCTTATTACATGTTCTTTTATATATTCACTAATTGACATCAAAATTTTAATTGCTGCTATCCCCGAATGAATGCATCATTGCTTTCTGAATTCTGAGGACTACTGTTCCTTCGCAGTGTATGGTTAACTCAGTTTGATACAAAATTGCCAAAGCTTTTAGTTTTCATCATTGTTCTCTGATTCAAAACAATTTTAAATGAATTTGTAATTATTATTAACTGCAGACCCTGTTGAAGCTGAAAAAAGAAAGGGTATATGGGAATACAATTTTCAAAATTATCCAACTTTGTCTTTTACTGCGGCGATAAACCTTGTCAACTTAACCCAGGGGAAACAATGATGTCTTTTTAGGAATAATCCACATTTCCTTGATGATGCCTCAAGTCAAAGTTGTGTGTACATCAGCGATCCTCAAAGTGGTGTCCACGCTCCAGCCTGCTCTCCAGGGGGACAGTCCCTGAGAAACTTTCAGGGGTCCTGTGAAATGAGAATTATTTTCATGACACAAAGATGTAATTGGCCTCTTTCACTGGCCTGACATTTGCTCTGGTGGGTAAAACTTCTAGTCTCTTAACTAGAATCAAACTATACTTACTACTAGTTACTGTATTCACCTCCACACACTAGAGAGAGATAGGAAAAGCCAATTTGACTTAAGGATCTCCTTGAAGAAGCAGTAGGCATTATTATTTTATTATGGTAACTAAAAGCATAGCATTTCTGCTGCATGATGAAACGCTATGTTTATCTCAAGGAAAATCACTCGTGTGACTGAGTTTCAATCTGAACTAACCACTTTTTTTGTCCTACAGATACAATTTTAATTGAAAAGAATGACATAGAGACAAATTCAGGGTTGAGTGTTTGACAAATGTGTCTTGGAAATGAATAAAGTACTTGCCATGTCGAGGAAAAGAACTAGAATATTTGTTGCCTCTGCGATAAATGTTGAGCTTTCAAGTGAACATTAAGACATTTAGATAACTTGTATCCATAATAACCTAAAATAACGTAAAGATCATTCAAAATGTAAGATAGACAAATGGATTGTGCAAAAAGTTTATTGGTGTGGTTTCAGATTCCACTTTGCAACCACATATCCAACCACCACTCGTTGAGTTTGGGTATAAAAGAAGGGTATCCTCAATTATCTGAAAAGGTAATTAGCATGCTTCTCTTTTTTCCACTCCTTACTTGTGTGAGGCCAGATTTTCTATATATATTTAAAACAAAATAACATATATAAAAACAAATGAATGGAAAAATGGATAGAAAAATCCATCAGTTTTCAATCAATCCAGGTACTAAAGTGATTTGTAGCAACATGACAAGACATATATTGAAGTTGGTAACAGTTTCTGGAAATACTTATCCTTTCATTAACATAACACAGATATATATCTTTCTCAATTTCCATGGCATATAACAATAATAAACTATGTTTAGTGACCTTCTTGTTATTGTTGTGACACATAAATTGCTTTTTGGAATACCAGCCAACCAGAGAAGAAGAAAGAGACACAGGACATGCAGGAATCAGAGATACAGAGGGAACATGCATTTTGTCTTATTTAATGAGAAAATTTTTGCTTTGTTTTGTTTTTTAATATTACTTTGAATTTCTTTACAGCTCTTAGAAAAACCACAGACCCTGAGCCTTCCCTCAGTAGAGAATTGCTACTTTGTGATCAAAGTTTAGGATTTTGACCCTGGATGGGCATCACACTTTGCTGGGGAATTCTACGTTGGCTCCTTTTCCATCTACAGCAACCACACAGGGGCAGCAAGCTGGCCAAAAGTTGGTGACTTCACTAGGTGGTGCCAAGAACACTTTGGGCTTAAACACAGAGGACTAACCCAGGCTTTTATTGTCTTCCCTTTACCCCTGGTTTTTGGTTTGGAATATATCATCAAGAGATCTCATGGTTTAATTTTATATTAGCCAAACAGATAGACTTTGAAGGTATAGATATTCATAAACAGTCAAATGACTGTCTTGAGGTCATGTCCAGGCTGCCGAGTGCCCACTCTGGAGTCTGAGCAGGCATTCCAACAATGTCCGTAATCTCTCAGGGAAGTGTCTGTACATCACTTGACACTGCTTCAGTGACACTAAATGACACCATGCTGCCACTATGTTTAGCCGTCTGACATCCCAGTTTCCTCACTTACAAACAGCGAAAATCTCATCTATCTTGCTGGGGTTTTGTGGGGATGAGCAGAATCGACATCACTCTTGGAACATGGTCATCTCTCATTAAGGGGTAGAGGTTATCCAACAGGGCCTGGCGCATTGCTATCCCCTCTTTTGAATCTCTTCATGTTTGTCCTCATTACCTTCATTACACTATTAAAAATTGTAATTCAAAAGGGCTGGATTCCATTTCAGCATATGGGGTATACTGGGTGGAAACCTACCTTCATTAGGAGGTAGGGATGGTATATGGCTCATGGCATCTGAGAATGTTGCAGTGTCAAGAAAGAATGATTTAAAAAGAGTGGCAGGAACATCAGGCAGGAGGACTGGCATGACACTACTGCCAGCATGCACCTTCCAGCTCCTGAGAATAGGCTGCTGTTGAGGATAGAGAGTGTGGGGAGGAGGCGGTTATGGGAGGGCAGGAAGAAGTATGTGGTAGAGACTCTGGGACCCACACTTCTGCTTCTCTACTCCCTTCAGGCTCTTGGGGGTGTGTGGGGAGGATTGTGCTGTACTGCTCCCCTGTAGTGAGGCAAAGCCACATGGCAAGTTCCTGCTGCTAAGCTGTGAGTGGAAAAGTGTGTGTCAGTTGAAGACAAAAGTGCTTCAGTATTTTCTCCCCAATGACAGCAACCAAGGAGGCCCTGGGCTTCACATGGGAAGCCACAGGCTAGTGGTTCCTCTCTGAGATGGGGCTCCTGAGTGATTGGGTGGAGCAGAGACCCCTGCCAACTAATCTGAGACATGTATCATGAATGAGAGGTAAACCTCTGTGCATCAAGCCACTCAAATTCGGGAGGCCATTTGTTATTGCAGCATAAGCTAAATTAACCCGACTAATGTATTTCAGTGATTTGGGACATGGGACTGAGTGGTCACAAGGCTGGATAAATTAAATGCACAAAAGGGTTTGAAGCAGAATAGTTGGCAATGCCTTTATGGCAGACATGTCAAAAATGATAGGAATGTACTTCTTGAAAGGTTACAAGACAGTAAGTTGAACTTTTGGAAGAGAACGTGTAGCTGATTAAACAAATCAAGTTTCTTCTGGGATAATGTGTGATTTGGGAGAAATAATATTAGCCTTAGATGGATCCAAGTGAATCCTGGTGTGTCCATTCAGTTGCGTGAACATGACAAGTTACTCAAATTTCTCACCCTCACATTCTCCTTCAAATGTGAATAATACTTTGAAACTCAGGGGCCACTGTGAAGATAACAATAATAAATGTATAGGAACATCTTTGATGTTCAAAATGTATTAGTTTCTATCTTGATAACCGTTACTCCAAACAGATGACCAGAAACTTTACCAAGAATTTTTTTTGTAGTAATTCTTTCTTACTATTTTTTTTAAAACAGAAAGTACAATTTTGAGAGGATGTTTGGTTAGGCACAAGCATAGGTACAAAATCTTTACATGTAAAATTAATCATTTGCTTCCATCTGCAAAGGACTTATGACCAAAAGTTTATTTCTTTCTAGAAAACTTCCTCCTAAGCCACTCTTACAGCTGCTAGTTTTGCTGTGAGTTTATTTACAGCAGGTGGCCTTGAAATTTTTGGTTCTATTTCCCCTCAGAGTAAAATGTGTTGCTGTTTTTACATTTCCCATCATTTGAAAAATAAAACATATACTCAGATACCAGGATCCTTTGTTTCTCTGATTCTTTGCAATGTCTGGGTAAACAGCTCACTTCCTGCTCTAGGCTACCAAGACCAGAGGAAAACAAGCTCCCTGCACCCTGGCTCCATCAGATAACAATGGATTGTGGGATCCATTCCCCACCTGAATTAGGGAAATGTGGAGAGACTCCAGGTGGCCTGGATGCCACTTGCATGCATCACTTCACTTCAGGATGTGGGTCCTGCCACTCAGTGGGCCAGACAGAGAGAAGACAGTAAGATCCTTTGAAACCATCAGAGTTGGTATAATGTCTGCTGTCCTGTCTCCAGGAGACAGCCATATCTCAAGAGTTCCTTGTGGGAAATGTATAATTCTGATCTCCAGAGCGACAGCGTAGGTAAAGCATGGCCCATGCACACCACATGGCTGGTCCAAAAAGCCCATAAAAGACAAAGTTGTCCTACTTTGATGTGTGTTTCACCCTCATTGAAAAGAATACATTTTTGAAAGGGCCTTTGCTGAGGAGGAGAACATATAACCTCAGGGCAAACAGCTCAGAACCTGTTTGTAAGGAGAGTGTGTATTTCTAAATCAGGTAATCTCGAGTTCAAACCCACGGCCCGCCATTTACCAGATGCATGAAGTATCTCTAACAGAGTCTTGCAGAGGCTGAGGAGGGACAAAAAGAAGTTGGACCCTAAGTCACTGCTAAGGTTAGCATCAAATAACAAGAGCATGAGTCTGGAAGTTCCCCATGTGCACTGCAGGTGCATGTGTGGAGCTCCAGAGAGGATGGGAACACAGGGGACAGCTAAAGCCTCATGATCAGGTGTCTCTGGCTCTTCTGATTAAGTTTAGTTATTACCACGTACCATCCATTACGTTCCAGATTTAAGTTGGAGACAACTTTTTACTTCTTTCAGAGATTATGAAATAAAATGAGACTATTGAAACTTAGAATTACAAGGGACTTATTCAAGGGATAAAGCTTTAATTTTCTAGGTATGTGTGTGATATTTACCTTTTGAAGGAGGTGGAGAGGCAATGCCGGAACAGAGGAGGCTCTAGCACTCAGGCGTGTCCTGCTGCCTGTGAGTATGCGGAATTGAATAATATGACACATGAGTTGTTCTGACAAAATTGCCTGAAACTCTACCCAGTGGCATCTCCTAGAAACAAGAATCATCTTCCAGCCAAATTATTGAGTGCCTAGTAGAGGTTTTGTTATTTATAAGCATAATCCTAATAATAAAATAAATAGTTTAGCTGCACCTAATAAGATATTATATAGTTACAGATTTATTAAAAATCATA
The DNA here is from genome assembly GCF_011100685.1 of Canis lupus familiaris. Classification (NCBI taxonomy): domain Eukaryota; kingdom Metazoa; phylum Chordata; class Mammalia; order Carnivora; family Canidae; genus Canis; species Canis lupus. The sequence goes on from NC_049238.1 coordinate 2,947,015, forward strand.
CTTCAATACAAATTTTAATTTTAATGGAAACAAATAAGAAAACCATAAAAACGATGGGTTACTCCATGATGGGTGAATGATGCATGTAGTAAGTACTTGGATGCCAGAGAAGGAAGAGATTTAAGCTTTCGCACAGTGTTTGGCTTGAGAGAATAAGAATCTCTCAAATGTGTTTGTGGCCTGAAGAGCATGAAAGGAGAGAAGGAAAGACGTGCTTCTGGCAAACCGGGCGCCGTGGGACTCCCCTGCGAGGCTGCACCGGGGCTGAGGCTGGGAAGGAGGTCACGTCAGCATGTACAGAGGTGGTTGGAGTGGGTCTGAATGACGAGGGAGTCACGTAAGCAAAGCTTCTGCATCCTTCAGGTGGGAGAAGGGATCATCGTGGGTTTGGTGCAGCAGCGGGGAACAAAGGCAACTAGCCCATGGATTAAACATGCGTGCGTGGAAAAATGCGCATGAGGTGTCTGAGACTTTTTTTTTTTTGAGTGGCTCTAGTTAACGACTCCTCTGATTTAATATGAGCTGTTAAAAAGAATCACTGCTTTTCAACCAAATTATCATACCACTAAAAATGTTCATCAGCCTGTCAGTGCTGTGCCTGCAACTTGAACCCTCTGATGATTTAACTTTCCCTTCAATATTCCGTCTTCTCGTCATAAAAGTGTAGATAAATAACTCAAGTGCAAACAGAAATTCTTTTAACTCTTTTCAGGGAGCCGCTGTGAGGGGCCAGGGTCCCTATGCACCCCGACTCAGTAGAACAGCTTAGCATGAGAATATTGGCTGAAAAACCCAAGCATTCTGTACTAGCAGATGGAGTGTGTGGCCATTTTTGAAAAGGAACAAATGTATGAATTTAATTAGGAAGGGATTTGACAAGCTCCTTTCCTTTGGTTGCATAATTTTGGAGACAATTGGGATAAAGTGCATGGTGGTCGTTGGGTTTGTTTTGTGTTTTTTTTTTTTTTCTTCCTTTCAAAGATAATACCATTGCAGCATTTTTTCATTTCTTCCTTTTTTCCGATTTTCTCTATGCCTGCCTCCTGAGTTTAGGAACTCATAAATGATATTGTTTATGCAACTTTTTTTTTTCCAGATCTGTGGCAAAAACTGGTTGTGTCTGTGATTCTTTTAACAGGAGACCCACTTGGCATGCGTGCACTTAATTTATGGCTGGCCGAGTGCTAACAGCAGCCTGCCTCTGAGACCACGTGCCTCACACCACCTTGGGCAGTTTGTCAAGGGTGTTGTGGAGTGGAGGAAATGCAATCTTTTCAGGGGCAGGTCTCAGTGCATTACATTATTTTTATAGGGGATGTTTTAGAGGCACAATCCTTGGCCTGGCAATATATTAAAGGAAGAACTCAGGACAAAGGAAATATCCTTAATCTCAGCCCAATTTTTGCTACTGAACAGCACAAGTTCTGCAGGGGTCTGTGTGCAGAGACGGCTTGCAGAACCCTTGGTAGGCAGCAGCCTTTTTGTAATGTTCTTTACCATAAGAGGAAACAAATGGGAAACCTAGGGCATAGATGTGCCTAAAATAAAGATGCATTTGACGCAGCCATTTATTTAATCTGTAAAATTGATATAATTCCAACCCCACCCACATTTCGACCTGTGGGTGATTAATTGCAGTGATATGTATAGAAAGACTGTAAGCCCCCAAATACAAAGGGTTACTGCATGATGTGAGACTCCCACAAGCCATGGGCTTGGAGGGCTCTGGAAAACTCAGGCAGTGCCACCTGTTCCTCTAGCACTCCAGCACCCAAAACTGAATCTGTCATCTTAGGTCTCTTGTTCTCTCTGTGACCCGTATTTCTTCATCTGTCATTTGAAAATGGTCCCTGATGGGATTGAAATGATGCATGGAGTTGACATTATGGGTGGGACACAGTGAGTAGACCCTGTCAGTGGGCTTTCTAGTTTCCTCCACATCAAGGGAATGACAAAAGGGTCAAGGTAATGATACAGCATACCCCAACCTACCCCTCAGAACAAAGACAGGAATTATTTTATGCATTCATTGAACAAATATGTATTAAGTAATTGCTCTATACCAGGCTCTTGCTCAATACTTCAAAGAGCAGGACAGATACAATTCTGCTCTTCGGAGACAGAACTGACCAGAGGATATCTACAATAAGAGAGTAAAACAACAAATACATATAATCAAGACTGGGAAAGAAAACAGGACATCATGAAAGGAAAACACAAGATGTAGATGGTGAGTGGTTAGGAGGACATCACTGTGATAGTCATGTTTGTGATGTGACTAGAAAGCATAGAAGAAACCAACCAGGAGAAGAACAAAAGATGGGGAACATTTCACAATGAAGACTCAATGTGTGTATAGGCACTGAGACAGGAAAGTGAGTCCGATTTCTGAGGAAAACACAATGGTAAGTAAGGTCTTCTAGAGACCAGATTGCACTGTGTGTCCTTGGGCATATTAAGAAGTTTCAGTGCAAAATGTGCCACGAGGTAATTTTGTGAAGTTTTTGAGTGGGTTTTTGAGTGGCTAAGAAGTTGGAGAGAAACTGATGTATAGGAGGTTTGCAAACACATGATCAACAGGACATGTCAAAGTCAACAAAAGAGGCTATTTAGTAATGCCCCAAATATTAAAGCAAATTTAGAGAAAATGATTTGAGTTTGGAGCTATTGCCAGAAACAAGGAATGCTGTGGTTTGGGGCATTTGGGAGGCTCAGTCAGTTAAGGGTCTGACTCTTGTTTGATTCCAACTCAGGCCCTGAACTCAGGGATATAAATCGGGCCCCATATCGGGCTTTGTGCTCAGCACAGAGTCTGCTTGAGATTGTCTCTCTCCCTCTGTCTCTCTTCATTCCCTCTCTTTCTCTCTTGCTCAAATAAATAAATATTTTTTTAAAGGAATGCTGTGGGGAAAGGAATTTTAAGAGGTAAAAGTATGGATGTGTTTAAAAAGGTAGAAATTAGGATTCAGTTTCAGACATTGCAATTTTGAAAATCAGGGAGGCATATTGGTAAGATGTTTACTGGGCACTAGAAATGGACTCTAGAGTTAAATTGTCTGAGTATGAGATGTGCATTTTGAAGTTATAAGTACCCAGGTGGTACTTAAAGTCATCTGAGGCAATGTAACAAAAGAAGGACAGAATGTCAGGACTGAGCTCTGAGGAAGAAGATTAAAAATTTTAGTGGATTCAGACATCACCAGGAAAAATAGGAAGAGAAAAAAAAAAGCAAAAGAGAGAAAAGTAACAGGATGCAGAACCTGGAGTATGTGAAATCATGAAATCTAAGAACAGTGATTTAATAAGGAGAGATAGTCAAGTGTGTCAATAATTCCTGAGAGAATAAACAAGAAGAAACAAAATGGCTTAAAATTTCATTGTATTGAATTTGACAGCATGTGAGCACCTACTGGCTTTGACAAAAGCCATTTCTGTGGAACCAACAGTTGGAGCAAGTAAAGAAATAGAGGAAATTGAATAGAAAACCTAATTGAGAAGCATGAAGACTAAGTGGATACAAGTTGAGAAATAGGGAGGTCAAAAATTGGAAGACAGGCAGTGGGAACAGTGCAGTCATAGTGGATGGTGCTCTAAGGCCAAAAGAGAGCAGTCCAGGGATTTCTAGAACATGTGCATGTGGGAGCTTATGAGGATGAGCCCTTCAGGAGCGAGAAGGCAAACACAGGGTTGCTGCAGGGCCTCAGGAGGAATCGAAGGGAGTGGTATCCTCAGCCTCTGGGGACAGGTTGACCATCGATCACAGGGTGCTGCTGGGTGGGTAGGTTGTAGAGACATGTAGAGCAGTGATTTCCAAAATTCTTGCTACCACAAAACCCTTTATTTCATACCCTTCACAACCCCTATCATTTGAAATATTTTATATGTAACACTTATTCAGTTAAATCACTTAACCATTTTTTCCCCAAACACCAGTGAGTCAGCATTCAGCATAAGGTAAAATTTTTGCTAAGTGTTGAAGTATGCACTCTTACTAGTTTAGGTCATTCTTGGTAATCACTATTGCTAACTTGTCTGCTGCGGAAGTATGTGTTTCAGAGGGAATTCTGCTATTCAGAAGGGAGATAGATAAATAGGAAGAAGATATTTAGCCCAACATCCATTTCTGAGCAACAGACCAATAACCGAAAATGAGAAAGGCAGAACTTGCTAAAAGAAGACCAAGGGCAGAGGCAAAAGCATCTCTCAGTGGTATCCCCTGGGTCTTTGCCCACAGCCCCACACTGAAGCCGGAGTCAGTAACTCTGTGACCATGGGGGCCATCTCCCCCAGTACTGTGCCACCGGAAGTGCTGCTGGAAAGATGGCACCTATTATACGTGCACTGTGCATCATTAGGTGGACCAACTAACATCATAACCATGATACGATGCTGAGTCCCCAGGGTTGGGGATACATGAGTCTGGGGATACATGGGTCAATGCAGGTAGGGATGGCTCTGTTTAAAATCACTTTCAGTTATCTGCTTGGGAGAACTTATGATTTTCTTTCCTGAAACTCTAGTCTTTGCAGGATTATAGGTTCTAGTTCTGTAAGGGCGAAAAATTTCATTAAGAGATGTTGTGTGCGTCCCATTGAATTATAAGCTATGGCTGCTACCCAGGCACTTACTGTTCCCCATGGAAAGGTATCAGCAAACAAACAAAGAAAAAGAATTATTGTAGGGTGAGAGATTTTGAATTTTTTTCCCCTTTCCAAATGTTAAAATTAGTAAATTATATCAGTAATGTTAATTAATTATATGTAATCTTTCTATATGAACTTCTCTACAGAGTTAAAATCAAAACCTGTACTCCATAAACAGCCATTCTGCTTGATGTTTGTATAAATTCCAGAACTGGTATTTCATTTTGGACTTAAGACTTGAGCCTCAGAAGAGATTACTCAATCTTCAAGGGTTCCTTTCAAAAAATAAAAAAAAGGTTCCTTTCATTTCATAATTCTTAATATGAAGATGGTAGACTTGGAATGTGTTTAGAGTTATATACTGTAATGTACTATCTGTCATCATAGACACATGATGCTTGCATTTTTCAGTTATGATTTCAGGAATATATAAAAACCAAACTTATGGAAAAATCTTTCATTTCTGGCATCTATTATGAGCTAGGTTATTTTGGATATTAAAATGAATAAAAAATACAAAATTTCCTTTGATAGCAACTGTGAGCATATTTTTAAATCATATTAACTGACAGTGCAACATGTTCAAAATGGTCTTTAGCAGGTGTTCTCATGAAGCAAAAGCTGCGTTGCTATAAAAAGTAAGTAACAGGAAATGATTACATTAAAACAATGTATAACAATACTGAACTATGAAAAGGAAAATGAACCCTGGATAATCACTCGATTCCTTTGGTGCCATGGTGTTTTATAATCCACACCAAAGGATAGTTTATTTTAGATCATTTTTCTCCCAAGATTGAAGTTAATTGTTTTTCTAATTTTTAAAGGCAGACAATTATAAGTGAAAAATCATGAAAATTAAAATATACACATATATTAATATAATGGAAATAAGTTATAAACTACTATTGATGTAGTAATATATAATTTCCAATACCATGTTTTTATTGAAAGGAGGAGAAGATAAACATTCTTTCATAACCTGCTTATTTTTTCATTGAGTACATGATGTAAATGTGCATATGGAATATAGATTGACATTCTGAGTTTAAATTGCAGCCTCATAAACCATAAGAGATAACATATATTAAATACTTCACTTACCCTCTACACGTGAAAATTTAAGCTGGTTTTATTTTATTGCAGTCCTAAACATTGCTGCTTTTTATGTGTTTCTACATATAACGTATGTATTTGTCTAATTATTTCCTTTGGATATAGTCTTAGAAGTGGTTGTTCATAAAAGTCCACTATGAACCCACTCTCTTCTAAGATGCCCTGGCAGGTAAAGGAGTCCCTGAAGTTGCAAAGTGAGGTAGCTTTTCTCTTAGGGTTGCCGGAAATTGGGCTTTTCTACTCTAGGGGTGGAGTTTGAGTGGTGACATTGAGTTCCTCTGCCTGTCTATGACAGCACAAAAACCAATACTGTGTGGGCCACAAATACCACCACGTAGACTGTACTGGAATAGCGTAGAAAAGAAAGACAAATTCCTAATAACTAATTATCACCTCATTTATCTCATCATTTAACTGATTTTACTTATCAAGCATTTCAAATATACGTAATATACAAATAATATGAAAAAAGTCACGTGTATATGTAAATGATATAAAACAGAATGCTATTTTACTGTATAAATGTTATATCCTTTCTGTGATAAATATATGTAAATTTATATCCACTTATTAGCTGTAATAATAAGAACATAATGATAAAATATCAATTAATTACAAATATCTTATTATAGAAAACTATATAATTTTTTTCACTAAAAAAAAGAAAAGAAAGGAGTTTTACTTCTGATTACTAGAAGAGATGAAGAATTTTCCAAATTCCGTTTTCTCAGCCAAAGAGCTAGAAAACCAGAAAATTTTAAGATGCAAATATGGTCAGACCTTCGATAGCAGGCCGTACAGTTCTATGATCCTAGAGAGAGGGCTAAAAAATTTAAATTAGTCCCAACATCGTTCTGATTTTGTTCTTGAGATAGTGGCTGCATGCATTCCAGGAATTGGTGCACCAAAAGTAGCCTGGTATAAAAGAATGCTCACTGTGGAATTCAATTTATATAAAAAAATCTACAAAAAATAAATCCACTCTGTAGTAACAGAAATTCAGTTGTTCCCTGGGTGTGGTAGTAAGAGACTCACAGAGAAGAGAAACAGAAAAATGTGTGTGTTTGATGGAAAAGTTCTGATGCCTCAAATATGGCTCGTGTAGGCATAGTAGACATTGGCCTAACTTACCAAGCTACATTTAAAATGGATTTGTTTATTCAAAATGGATTTGTTATAATATTTAAAATGGATTTGTTATAATGTATATATAAAATATGACTTAAAGGGATTTTAAAAGATCAAAAACTAAAAATGAATAGAGATCAACAATTAATTCAAGTATTAAACAAATGTAAAGACTAATAGATTCTAAAAAATAAAAAAGGAGAAATTAGTAAATTATGCCAGAAGTTAGTAGAAACGATAAGCCTGAAATAATTTTTGAAATTTTTAATGAGTGAATCTCCAACAAGAACAAAAAAGAAAAGAAAAAAATTCTGAAATTGATTAAGGACATAGAGCCCAAACTACATAGGCATTTAATAATTCAAAGCCAATGGTGTACATAGATGTTAGCAAACTTAAATATTCATTTTCTAATATAAATTTAAATTAATGAAACAACACAAGAAACATGTTAAATATTAAACGTGGCAGTATGGACAGAAATTATTTTTAAAGTTCTCAAAGAAATGCATCAAAAAATACACATGCACATTCAGAATTATGGGTTAATTCCAATAAAACTTTATGGAACACATAATTCACATTCTATTTCAAAATAAGCCTGAGAATTGGAAAAAAAAATGGAGCTTTCTTGATTCTCTTTACGAACCATAATAAAAATGTGAGAAATGGTACAACCTAACTTAACAATATGGTTGCAGAGTCATTACAACTTACCAAGTGCTGCAAGAATAATAGGATCAATTGAGATTTATTGTAGGAAAACGCTCCTAAGTGGACATAGAAGACCATTAGGATACAGACAGAGGGTCAACAAGGTGTCAGAATACATTGATAAAATCAGCAAGTGTTTTTTGTTGTTGTTGTTGTTGTTGTTTTTAGCTGCTTTATTTGCTATTCTTCCCAAACCCTACAACTCATCTTCTTCAAGTACACAATTCAGTGTTTTTTTAGGATAGTGACAGAGTTGTGTGATTGCGCAACTATCACCACCACCTACTTTTAGAATCTTTCCAGCACTTCTGAAGGAAACTTCATGCCGTTAGCAGTCATTTCTCTTTCCTGCCAAACCCCTCTAGCTCTAGGCAACACTAATCCATATTTTGAGTCCATCTATTTGCACATACCAGGCATTGCATCTAAATGGAACCATACAAGACACGGTCTTTTGTGACTGGCTCCTTTCCTGAAGCATGTTTCAAGGCTTTTGTCATGTCACCACTTGCGTCCACAGTTCATTTTTTATTGGAGAATGATACCTGTTGTGCGGATAGTCCACACCACTTATCCATATCGGTAAGTGGACCTATCAGTTACCTTCATTTTTTGACTGTTACAAAAAAATGCTACTATGAACATTCCTGGGCAGGGTTAGGTGTGGATGCTTGGACAGAGACTTAGGAGTGGATTTAGAAAGTTGCATTATTCTATGTTTAACATTTTGAGAAACTTGCAAACTGTTTTGTAAAGTGGCTGCAACTTTCCAATCTGGTCTATTTTCATTTATTTTTCTCGCCTAATTATTCCAGCCAGACGTTCCCATACAGTGTGGGACAGCGTGGAGAAAAAGGGGGTCTTTGATGGGCTCCTCATCTTCAAAAGAAAGTCAGTCTTCGGTGTGACTACATTAGTGGTGGGACTCATGACCTTTGTTGGTTTAAAAAGTTCCTTTCTATGTCTAATTTTAAGAAACTGGTTGGACTTTCTCCAATGTTTTTTTCTGTGTCTCTTTGGATGGTCATGGAGTTTTGGTCCTTTATTTTTTTGATATCATGGATTATAACTGGTTTTCAGCTGCCACTAGGACCTTGCAACCCACCTGGAATAAACCCCACATGGCAATGCCACATGATCCTGCTCATGTTCTGCTGCAGGAGTTTGCTGACTGTTGTCAAGGATTTTTTGGTCCACAGTTTTCTTTTATGATGATATCTTTACCCGGTTTTGGAACAGGAAAACTTTAGATTCACCCAATATAAGAGTGAGTGTTCCTTCCTTAGATTTTCAGGAGGATTTTGTGTGTAACTGGTATTAATTCTTCAATGTTTGGTAGATTGGCCACTTGAATTGTGAATTCAACTGTGAAGAGATGCCATTTTAGCTCACATGTTCCTTTGTGGGAAGTTTTCCTATTAATAATTCGACATTTTCGGGCAGCCCAGGGGACTCAGTGGTTTAGCGCCGTCTTCGGCCCAGGGGACCTGGGATCAAGTCCCATGTGGGGCTCCCTGCATGGAGCCTACTTCTCCCTCTGCCTGTCTCTGCCTCTCTCTCTCTCTGTGTGTGTGTGTGTCTCTCATGAATAAATAAAACAATGCAAAAATAAATAAATAAATAAATAAATAAATAAATAAATAAATAAATAAATACTTTTAATAGTTAGGCATTTTCCTGCTATGGGTATGTTTGCATTTTATATTTCTCTCTGAGTCAATGTCAGTAGTCTTGTATTTACAGGGATTTCTCTTTTTTATCTAAATCGCTGAATTTGTTGGCATAAATTGTTAGTATTTCATTACAACCCTTTTTAATTTCTGTAATGTCAGCATCACTGTCCCTTTTTTTGTTTCTGATTTTGGTGATACACGTCTTTTCTCTTTCTTGCGCACGTGCATTTTTTTTTTTTGATTGGTCTTGCTAAAGATACATCAGTTGTGTTGATCTTTTTTAACAGCCTACTTTTTATTTTATGGATTTTTTTCTGTTGTTTTTCTTGTCTTTATTTCTTTAATTTCTGTTACAATCTTTATTCTTTCCTTGTTTTCTTAAGTTTCATTTTGTTTTTTCTGTTCAGTGTCTTAAGGTAAAAATCGTTAGGTTATCGATTTGAGGTCTGTTTTCTTTTTGAATATAAACACTTACCATTGTAAATTTTCTTTGAATTACTGTCTTAGTTGCATCTCATAACTTTGGTAGGTTTTGTTTTCATTTTGACCTATCTTAAAATATTTCATGATTTCTATTATAATTTCTTCTTTGACCAACTGGTTTTTAAGAAATGTGTTAGTTAATTTACATATATTTGTGAATTTTTCAAATTTCTTTCTCATATTGATTTCTACTTTAATCATATTATAATTTAAAAATCTATTTATCCATATCCACATCAATATTTTCAAATTTACAAGTCTTGTTTTACAGCCTTGAATAGATGTTGCCATAGAGAATGTTCCATTTGTACTTGAGAAAAGTTTGTATTCAGTTATCTTTAGGTAAAGTTTTGTACCTGTGATGTGAGTTCTGCTTGGTTTTTATAGTGTTCAGGTTTTATATGTCCATGTTAGTAATCTAATTGTCCTGTCTGTTATTTAAAGGGGAATATTAGTGCCTGTAATTATTACTGTTGATTTTTCTATTTCTCCCTGAATTCTGTCCATTTTTGATTCACATTTCTTGGAACCTCATTGTTATGTGTATGTATATATATTTAAAATTGCTTGTCTTTCTAATAGACTTTTTCATCATTATGAAATACCCTTTATCTGTAGAAACACTGCGGTTGTTTTACACTCAAGTGTGTCTATTGTAAATACAGCTACTCCAAGTCTCTCACGCGTTGTTTGCATATCTTTTTCCACTTTTCTGTTTTCAATGCATTTGTTTCTTTGATTCTAAAGTGTGTCACCTGCACAGCAAGAAAAGAAAATCATAAACTTTATTAAAATAAAATTATAAATGTATAGTTTAGCAAATACTTCCTTTCCATGATAAAGGATATCTACCTCAAATCATTTGCTAAAATCATGAAAAGTACAGACATGGCTTCTAAATGCATAACTAAGAAAAAAATGAATCCTGACACTACCTCATAACACTATTACTCTGGGGTCATTGATTTGTATCGTAAGGTATTTTCCTTTTTCTCTTTCTTTCTCTTCCTTTTTTTTATGAGATGGACAAAAAATTTAAATTAAGAGAAAACATAAGAATTTTAAAAATTTAATTCAAAATTAATTTTTTAATTTAATTTTTAAAATTTAATTTAAAAATTTAAATGAAGAGAGAACATACTTCATCCTATTTCTGGTATTCCCGATTAACACTTCCTGCTTTGCTTTTCTTCGTAGCTCCTATAGGCACCTTACACAGGATATGTTTTTTTTTCTAATTTCTTTTAATTTAATTTTTTATTTTTTTAATCTAACTGGCTTGTCAACTGTCTGTATTCTTCAACTAAAATATTAGCTTCAGGAGACAAGAACTTTTTTCCTGTTTTGTTCTCTTCTATGTCCCTAGTGCCACGGATGGAGCCTAAAACATAATAAAAGCTTAACAACAACAACAACAAAATGTGTGCAATAGGTGGAGTATTTGAAGATGAAATCAATTCTACCTTAAAAAAATAAAGAAATAGGGATGCCTGGGGGGCTCAGCGGTTGAGAATCTGCCTTTGGCTCAGGGTGTGATCCCGGGTCTAGAGATGGAGTCCCACATCGGGCTTCCTGCAGGGAGCCTGCTTCTCCCTTTACCTATGTCTCTGCCTCTCTCTGTGTCTCTCATGAATAAATAAATAAAATCTTTAAAAAAAATAAAGAAATCAACAAAAATCCTCTTAGACTATAATATTCTATAAGATGGCTAGGTTAAAGTCACTATAAAAACTAGTGAATTTCTTGCATATAAAAATTAACTTAAAATGGTTTATAGCAGCAAGAACTATATTAAATGTGTCTAAGAAAGAACTAATTGCAAATATGAAAACATTAGAGAAAACTTCAAATCGATATCAAGAGACATCTAAAAACTCAATAAATAGATAGATGTACTATGCTTTTGAATGAGAAGACTAAATACTATTATTCTCCCAATATTAATCTATGTATTTAATGAAACTGCATTCAAGATCCCAATGAATATTTTGGGAAGCTTGCGTAAAGTCCCTGAAGCCCACCTATAATAATGAATCAATAAAAACATTCAATGAAAGTAATGATATAGTAGTGGAAGTGGCAAGATTTGCCTTCTCTATATTATATTATGCAGGTAAGGATAATTAAGAACATGTCACGTGAAACTGGTGTCTCCACAGACAGGCAGATCCATGAAAGGTGTTGCAGGGTCCCAGAGCCATCCATTTGCACACAGGAATTTATAGGATAAAGTCATTCTCTGAAGTCAGTAAGGTAATGCGAATTATTACAATCCTTGATAAAATTATGTAGATTCTGAACATACACCATTTCCTAAAATTACTTATACATGAATTAAAGACCTAAGTGTGTAAAACAAGAAACCATAAAATTTGTTTTTTTAATGTAGATAAAGACTAGTTTCATCTTTTAAACCTAACTTCAAAGCTATGAAGAAAAAGATGGATACTTTTGTGTATGTAAAATTATGAACCTCAGATGGCATAACACACCTTAAAATGTACAGGAAAAGATGCACGCTGAATGTATATAGCAACTTATAAATATCTCCAAAAGACATAGAATCTTTCTAAGCCATCAAAACAAGTGTGGACACACTGAGAGAAAAAGACTTAAAATATGTTGGGAAGCCACTTTACAAGAAACGTGGAAGAGGCACAGGTAACTGTGGAGCATATGGGAACTCGGAATCCTGGGCATGTGACAAAGTCAAGGAAGATCCAATGTCTTAGATACCCCACAAAGGAGCAGGTGTTGGGATGGCGCTGTAAACTTTGGTAATCACAGAACTGTGACATCCCAACTGTGGTCTGACACCTGACCAAGGAGTACCACAAGCCATTGTAAGCTTCATTAGGGATCCAAGAGAGCAGAGGTGTTTTACGGACGAGATGTTACATTTGCTTTTGCCACATAACCAGCTGGCTTTCCCTAAAGCCTATCTTGTTGGCTAAGTGAATCAGAAAGATACACAATGCATTGTTGTGTATTTTCTTCATAACCCATTGCCGACCTGAAACACTTCATTATACGAAAAAGGAATTCCCTACACATGCAAGTGATCAGTAATCATAGAGTCCAATTATTAGAAATATAAGAAGGAAGATTTAAAAACTACTTAAAAGACAACCATAAAGAAAAGAATACCAGGCAGCCCTGGTGGCTCAGCGGTTTAGCACCTCCTTCAGCCCAGGGCATGATCCTGGAGACCAGGGATCGAGTCCCACTTTAGGCTCTCTGCATGGAGCCTACTTCTCCTTCTGCCTGTGTCTCTGCCTCTTTCTCTCTCTCTCTCTCTCTCTGTGTGTGTTTCTCATGAATGAATGAATGAATAAATAAATAAATAAATAAATAAATAAATAAATAAATAAATCTTTAAAAAAAGAAAAGAATACCACCCTCTATTGATAAAGAAGACAAAGAGAGGATCCAAGTCTCATACCTTGGTGACTGTATCAGCAATGTGCTCCTCTGAGTCATTTGCAAATTTGCATCTTAATCCATTAAAAATTTGTATATTTTTTGATTCATCCATTGTACCTGACAAATTAATAAAAGGGGAAAATGGAAGGACATGCAGAAAATTTCTTCAGAAGAATATTAACCACTTGAATAGCCAAACTTAGACAAGACTTTTCAAATGCTCTGCAGTTGGACCCATGCAGAGGTATAAGCTGATAGGCAATGTTGGCCAACCATCCAGTAGCATTATAGAAGTTTATAAATTTTCACGGAAAAATAGCCACACTGCACGGCAGAAGGAAAAAAAAAATCAGTTTCAAAATTATATGAGGCATGTTTTTTTAATTTTTTTTTTAATTTTTTTAAATTTATTTTTGATAGTCACATATATATAGAGAGAGAGAGGCAGAGACACAGGCAGAGGGAGAAGCAGGCTCCATGCACCGGGAGCCCGACGTGGGATTCGATCCCGGGTCTCCAGGATCGCGCCCTGGGCCAAAGGCAGGCGCTAAACCGCTGCGCCACCCAGGGATCCCCCATGTTTTCATATTATAAAAATGATAGTATTTAAAATGCTTTAAGATTACCACTGATATTTGTATGATATTGCTTATTTTTTTGATATTTTAAATTTTAAATCTTTACTTGAGTAATTTTAAAGTTATTTTTCAAAATACACTTGTTACGAAAAACAACATTTTGTTAAACAAGCAAAGCTATACGCTACAAGTGATACGTGTTTGCCCAAGAGGTTAGATATGAACTATTCACAATCACATAAGGGATAGCTGATGAAACTGGTTTTGTGACTCTTGCTCTATTTCTGTAATTTGCTATTTACTAGGAAACACTTACCATCACAGGGTTTACCACTGTCATTAACCAACAAATGGTCTAATTTTCTAATGCATAATATTCTCAGATGAATACTTTACAGAGTCACAAATGTCCTGATTTTGAGTCTCATTTTCATTCCTATTTTGTTCAGTCGTGTTTCCCTCCTCTTTGCAATTTTCAAAGAGATCATGCTGTCTTCATATGATGTTCAACTACATTGATAATCAAACGATCATTATGATGAGGAAGATTGATTAAAAAACTGTTCTAAAAAATAATAATGCAACGAGCAAGTTTCATTTCATTTGAGCAATTGCCTCTAACAATTTCTCTGTGAATTCCCATCTTGTCTGCTCCCACGAGAATACTTTTATTTACCACTAGAAAGGGTTGCATACAGATGCAAGATTCACTAGAAATAATAACATGCCTCCAGAAGATAAAGCAAACCCCCAGCAGTGGAGGAACTTCACAAAGATAAAACCAGCTGATATGGATACAGCATGCTGCTGTTCGAAACGTTTTCTCATCTATTTAATTCGAGCCCCCATTTCAATAGGGAGGCTTTATTGTTAACCAAATATTATAGCCAATGAAAGAGAGCTGAGGAGAGCTCACATCGATAGTGATAGCAAGGATTAAGCTAATAAAGCAACAATAATAATATCTCTGTTATTAATTAAATGCTGAGACTCGAAAGAGTAATGCAAAGTCAAAGTCCCCTCCCCCCCCGCCCCAGCTGTCAGCAGTGGTGCGGGTATCCTCAAATCTCCCCTCCAGCTCAGGTCATCTTTAAGGTTCCCTACTACCTGGCATGTGTGTGGCTGTATGAGATGATAGGAAGGCCATTTGAAATCAGGTCAAGATGCCAAACTAAATATATTTAATTTAATTATGTGATATATATTTAATTTGCTCCTATGAGTGTGTGCAAGAGATAGAAATAATGCCTTCAAGGTGTGTAACTTCTATCATGGTGACAGACATAAAACACACAGGGTGTGATGTACTATGTGGTCTACTGGCAACATACATAAATGCTGTGACCACACGGAGAAACTAGCTCTGGCACACACACATGCACATACACACGAACACATGCACACACATGCGTGCAAACACACAATGCACATGCTCACAGTGTACATAGACACATATATGCTCACGTGTGCAAGCACACACACTCACACCCATGCTCACATGCACCCACACATTCACACACAAGCACATGCTCTCACACGCACACTCCTCCCCTCTCTCTCACAGCAAGTAAGATGTTACCAGAGGCTTCACGGGGAAGATGTAACTTGGGTGCACCTGGACAGATGACACAATTTTTCCATATTCTTAGGCAGAGGGAAAGTGTTTCAAAAAGGAGCAGAGCTGTGACAGCAGCTCACGGCTGGTGAGAGTCATGTGGAATTCCAAGAAACACAGAACATGAGAGGCAGATGAGCCTGGGACTTTCAAAGGGAGTGAAGGCTCAGAAACACCCACCACTCCCTCCATAATTCCAGCCACAGACCCAGCCCCACTTTTCTTCTTAGCATTTCTCTCCATATGACAGATCATATAGTTTATTTTCCTCTTTTATCTGCTGAAACCTAAGCTCCACAGATCTGGCTTTTGCCTGGTACATTAATGAACCCCTAGTTTCTAAGACGGTACTGGCCTTGTAGGAGGTGCTCAATAAATGTGTCAAAATTAAGGATAAAGGCAAGAATAAATGTACATTTTGGGGTCAAATTCTGGCTGTCTCATGAAATAGCTGTATGTTCTTAGATGGGTAAATCTGTCTGAATCTGGTTTTCTTGCTTTAAAAAATGGGATACTAAGCATAATTGAAGTACTAATAATTAGTCTCATATGGTTATTGGAGAAACAAATTATACATGCAAGCCGTCAGCCAAACTAGCATTCAATAGGTATTAATGCAACCATGATGGTGGTGTTGGTGACAATCAGGACAATGAGGATGTCACCAGGGCATGCAAGGTTTTCACTGTCAGTGGTAGTCATAATGTGATGCTATTATTTGTCTTTTTGAGGACTGAGAAGACAACTGTCGTATAGTTGGATATAGAGTTCATGACAGGTTCCACCGGGCCACACCAACGACCATGACTGATAAACATGAGCCAGAGCTCCTCGTTTTGAAACAATAATTCATTCATAAAGATTTAAACTTGTGGCTTTGAAATTAGTTAGCAATGATAAGTTCCTGGTTCATACAAACATGGAAATGGGAAAATACTGGCTAGGGTGCTACATACACAGGCACGTTGCATGTGCACATAGGTCACTAATATCCAGGGTATAGATACCTCTCAGGCATTTTGTGGCCGGAGACTAGGTTACATCAGCCCCATTTATAGTAATATCCACAGATATGTGTGCAATGATCAGAACCATGTTTTGTGATGTATTTTGTGTAATAACGAAGGTCTTCGGCATTGATATCTGCGTGCTCCAGGTAGAAGCCCATCAACTCATGAAGCAGTCTTCCCTCCTGTTCCACACAAGCCCCTTTGAGATCATCTACCAAGGGTTCTCAAAATTCTTAAAAATTTCTAAGCAAAAAATGAGTTTGCTTAAGCAGTAGCAGTTTCACCAGTCAACAGTTCATGCTGTAAAATTCATCCAGCAGGGGGCACCTGACCAGTCATGGGACAGACCTGTGATGGACACCTGCTGCTGGTCAGGAGCCCATGCGGTCCTACCTCAAACAGATCTGCACAAGGCATCGTGCTACCTACCTGTCTCCAAAACCATCGTCCAGTTACATCTCCACAGCTCACCCTGGAGTACCTCCCCCATGAATTTGTAAGCTCTGCTTTGTTTAACTTGCCTTTGAGCAGAGAGATGTGCGTGCAGGGCACGCACCGAAGTAAAAACCAGAGTGAGTAGATGGACCTTCCTGGGGCCATTGAGAGCTTTATCAGAAGACACGGCCAGAATTTCTTACAACATCCCAGGAAGACGGCTCATTTGGAAGATGGTAGGGGTGGGTATGTACATTTGGTTTCTCGTCTCACTGTCATTTTCAGGTTCAGCTGAGAGGGGAGTCTATCAAGCCACTGATTGTACGTGAGAAGAATGTGCCTTGTTCTCAGGTGACACAGAAAAGGCCTTGCACGCACCATCCATTGTGGAGACATGGGTCTGCAGCATTGTTTTGACAGCTAACCCTCAGGTATTTATAAACAGAGCTCATCGTTGTCTCGTACCCTGAGACTCAGCCTGTCTGAAGCATGATTTCATTTGGAGGCTCTTCTCGTTCCTTTGGCCCTGAAAGGCATTTCCCTGCCTTCTTCATCTTTTCCTCTTCTGGGAAGCAAGATGCACAGACACAGACCAGACACTGTACTGCTGTAACGTGACCTCCACAAAGCGTCCCTGGGGCCGGCTGGCGACTTCCTAATTGACCACCAAGGCCTGCTCCCCGCTCACGTCCTGCTCCAAAATTAGAAGCATTGAATGCAGACAAAGCCCCAACAGTCCTGCTCCCTGCTGCCCTGCCCATTTCCTTCTGTCTTAGAGACATGCACTGTTGCAGGTGGGCAGCCTCCTTTCCAGCAGTTACTCAAAGGTCAGAAAACTCTGAGAATCAGAGAGAAGAAAATGTCCATTGGGGAATTGCTGAATGTGTGTATGTGCAGAAGGCCAGGCCTTTTAAAAGATAAATATCACAGGCGGAGAGAATGCTCAGGGACCTTTGTGCTTTCACAGTTTACTGGGAGATTTATAAAGTCCAAGCTGCTTAAACCAGCCTTCCGTGCAGCATTCAGATGTCCTCACGGTCCACCTGGGTCTGCTTGCTGCCCCACACCCACCCTCTCCCTTGGCCTGGCTTCATATTTCTGAGGTTTGGGGTTTCATTGATCCAGGTCAGATGGCATGCTCACTGCTAGAGTTTTAAACTGTGGCCATTAAGAAAAATAATGCCTTCCAGAAGAAGTTTTTAGCCAACAGAAAACACTAAAATAATTTTTTTTAATTGTCTATGACTGGAAGAAAACAAAAAATTAGATCAAGGTCTGCACTGCTACCATCTTTAGCAAAAATAACAAGGAAAGGAAGTTTCTAGGTTACAACCAGTCGCTGAAATTCAGGAAGGGGTAACACAGACAGATTATCGTTGAACGCTCACAAGGAAGTCCACTCAAAAACACATCTTGAGCTTTGGTACCTGCAGCCGTGTGCCTAACAAGTATTCCATTCTTAATCTGTCCTGGGCCTTGGAGCCTGGGAGGTGGAGTCGGCCCAAGTGAATGTGCTTGTGCATCAGGGTAGCTCATACTTTGGAACCAACACAGGACACTAGATGGGACTCTTGACTCCGTGATAGCCAGCACCTGTGTTTTTGAGCGTGGTCGCTAGAAATTACTCAACTTCGCAAAGGCCCCGTTGGCTCCCTTCCACGATAGGCATAAGGACAAGGCCCACATCTTGACCTAGTTGGGAAAATGGAATGACGGGATGCAGGCAAAACACTTACACTGTGCCTGCCCCATCCCCAGTCCTAAATTTCTGTAGAGACAGGTCAGACAAGAATAACATGCAGAACCGAGTGACGGTCATGACTGACATCCCAGCTTCAGACATCTGCAGTGATGCCCAGACCCACTAAGTTCTCTAGCCCTCTATGCCCTGATGGGGAGGAACTGAGCCCAGAGCATAAACCAGAATCCCCTTCATGCTAAATAGTGTCTGCAGAGGGAAACAGAGTCTTCCTGTGGAACTCGTCACATTATAAATGCTTAGGATCTACAGAAGGTTCAATCATGATCTCACAGTGTTGGGGGTTTTGAGGGACAACTGTAGGCTAACACACAAAGTAGACTTTTAGTGTAGTCTCTTAAACCTTGTTTCCTTGTGATGGAAAATCAGATGAATATGTCGATTTCCTTTCTCCTAAAAGTAAAAATGCCAGCAAAAAATAATTCTTCCTGTCTCTGTGTTTTAGTTTATCAAAACTTTACAGTAATTTCAAACACACTGAGAACTGGAGGATTTTATAATCATAATGATTTTCAAAAATTGGCTGATACTGACAAAGCATTTGTTATAGGCAGAGTAAAGATAACATTTGGCCCACATCCAGCCTGAGATGCTTTGGTGACGTTCTATGAACTACAATTTTTGATAATTTATCTAATATTTGAGTTCTCTTTTGGTTTTATTTTCTGGTAAACCAGACAACTTTGCTATGTATTATCTTCAGATTCAGAGGAAATTGTGACTGTTTTAGGGATTATCTTCAAAAAGAAATCTTTATGCTGCATGGGAATTTTTTGTCACATCCAAGTTACTGGAATGAAAATTCCTAAATGGTAGTTTTTTTTCTTGTGGTGGTGTGTGTGTAGGGGGGAACTCTCCTATATCACGTTTTGCTCTTAAAATGTCACTCTTGGTACAGAGTAAAGCTTTCTGGGACCTACGGCGCCTCCCCTACAACAGAGCACCACTGGGTACATTGAGGGATGGGTTTCTCCCCTCTGCCATTCCACAGTGAAACATCATTGCCATTTTAATTGCTCTGGGCCTATGTGCCAGCTCCAGACATATTTTTAATGCTCAATCAACCATGAAGCTCAGAATTTTCACTTCAAGCCCCTCATCAACAAATTGATCCCTAATTTCCATATGATTAAGACAAAAATGCCTCTTTTGTAAGAGAGGTACTTATTTCCTGGAAAGATATATATGAAAAATAAGAAACAATTCAAGTTGGCTAATGAAAAATTTAATTTCCACTGCATAGAGGTATAAAAAAGAGCCCATTGTCCATATTTAAAAGGCACAATTTGCATTTTCTCTCAAGATATTTTTTTTTCTCTCAAGATATTAAGAAAAATAGAACAATGTATTTGGGTTCTAATTCTAGTCCTCCTCGCCCGGGTGGGGTCACAGAGCTTCATGAGTTCTCTTACACCCTCTCCTTCACTGAATCCCAGCAGCTGGAGAAGATTTAAAAAAAAAAATCATGAGGAACAAATGCCATCAATGTGAAGACTATATTCTATTGTTTTGAGACAAGATATTAAGGCAGAAATGTCTAAGCATTTTCCAGAGACAGGTGCCAGAATGCAGCAAAAGAGAACATAATAAAAATCTCCAAACCACTGCCAAAGTTTTTTACTAAAAATAATCCTTTTAGAGTTTGTGTCTACAAAAATTGGGAAGAAATTTGCACCTTATTGAGCAAAATAAGGATAAGAAGACTGCAATTGGGAGTCTGTATGATCTACAGTCTCTTCTCTGGGTGAAACAGTGTAAGGAGGGCCATTCTTCCCCACCTCACTGTTGGAAGGGCTCTCTGGTACTGGTACAGCTGGCCAGTTTGCTACTGGGCAGGTGCCATGTGGTAGCAGGCCAATACTATCCAGAAACCACGGAAATGCCTAGATCCAAGGCCTGCAGAAAGTTCACCAATCCCAATCTTGCCCTCCGGCTCAGCTCAAAACCTGTGTGAGTAACATTTTGTTCACTTGACATCTTATTTAATATCAAAATTGAATAAAAAAGCAATTTATCTTTACCTTAATTTTTTTTGCAAGTTCCCATTCTTACTAATTCTTTAAACCAAAATAAAAAATTTGTAAGTCTATGAGGTGATGGGTGTTCACTAAGCAGTAGTCATTTTGTGATACATATACATCAAATCATTATTGGTGCACCTTAAATTTATATAGCATTATGCCTCAGTAACACTTAGGAAAAATAAAAATGTAACCTTACTTGAAAAGGTAAGACTCACTAGCGGTGGCAGTATTTTTGTGTATCATAGGCTATGGAACACTTCAGAGTTGAAAGGTTAGATGTAAAGTGGTTTCACTGGGAATTGTGTTCTGATGTTCATTTCCCCGAAAAGGAAAGGAAAAGCAAAACTAAACTAAACTAAACTAAACTAAACTAAAAAAAAAAAAAAAAAAAAAAAAAAGATGGAAAACAGAAAGAAAAGAAAACCATGAAATTAATTATAAACAACAAATGACAAAATTAGAAACAACACACACACACACACACACACACACACACACACACACACTGTCAATTGCCAGGCACTCAACACTGTTTAACATCCTTCAATACATAGAATGGCTAGTGACTTACGTATGTATCTGCATAATGCCTTTCTTTTTATCATAGACATGGATGGACAGGGAAGCAGGCACCAACTCAGTTTACCTACATACTTAGGAAACTTCATGATTTTTTCGAAGTGTTCAAAGATGTAATTTTTTTTTATTTCCTTGAAAAGCAGAATTTCTAGGGCTTTGCCCTTTATTAGTTCAGAGATGTATTTAATAGACCCAATTTTACTGAGGATGGGTCTCAGGTTTTGCCTTCCGTGTGGCCACCAGAATTGATTGATTGATTTATTGATTGATTGATTGATTTATATTTTTAACTGCATTTGCCCCGGAGGATCTCATTAAAGTAAGAGATGAGGACAATGAAGACCCAGACTGGTTATGCTGCTCTTCTGTATCCCAGATAGTACTCACATTCTCCAGCACACTCCTCAAGCCCAGGAAGGGCCTCAGGGTGTCATGCAGCAATAAAACAAACAGAAGCTTTGTTTGCATTGAGGGTCACTAGGAAGGTTGACTGCTCATATAAATTTCCTTCTTTTTACTTAAAAAAAAAACAAAACAAAAACAAGTGTATGTACAGAAAGGTAAGGGTTCTGCATGCCAATAAAGGGGAGGCAACTAGACAAGAGATAATTCAGTAGTTTCCTGTGACCGAGAGCAACACCCATGATTAAAACATTATACAACAGGGATCCCTGGGTGGCGCAGCAGTTTGGTGCCTGCCCTTGGCCCAGGGCGCGATCCTGGAGACCCGGGATCAAATCCCACATCGGGCTCCCGGTGCATGGAGCCTGCTTCTCCCTCTGCCTGTGTCTCTGCCTCTCTCTCTCTCTCTCTCTCTGATGACTATCATAAATAAATAAATTAATTAATTAAAAAAAATTATACAACAAACAAACTGTACAATCCAGACCTAAAACCAAGGGATTGAGACACTCCAGGAGTCTATCTTCTAGGGCAAAGCACATTGCTGGGCTGTTGGAAAGGGCCAATAAGGCCTGGCTGAAGAAATGATGATATATGACTCATGGTAGTGGTTGGTTCAAGTTGGGCTTTGTCTCTGTCATGAAGGGTGATCAGAGGTCAGAGTGAGGGCCCAGAGCTGAGCAGCAAGGATGAATCACCCAAGTTCATGTTCTACAAGACAGACTTCCTGCCCTACAACATGTGGCTTGGCAGTAAGAAGGAAGGCAACTGAAATGTTCTGCAGGTTCTAGAAGCAAGCTCCTACTTAAAGCTTTCGTGTTCTCATGAGGAGTCCCTTTGCCCTTGTCTCTAAGGATGTAAAGATGCCAACATAGAACCCATTGTGAAAAAAAAAAAGTAATACTCAAGAGCTTCATTTAACTGAGTTTAATACTTGAGTATCAGTGATGTGGCCTTGATGTTCATTTTAAATTCTTCCTGTGGGATTTCTAAGACTGTCTTACTTTCCACTCTCTTTCACTTTTTCTTGCCTCTCTCTCCTATGTAAACCCAGAGTTTAGAGCATGGCTAACATCTGGAAATATAAGCTCCTTGAGGGCAGATTTCCCTATCTTGTTGAGCTGAAAGACCCAGTACACTTTCTGGTACATAGGTGGTTTCCAAATCACATCTGTCGAATGACTAGAAGATTAGCTCAACTGAAAAATATCAACATGACAAGCAAGCTGACTGTGAAGAAAGAACAAAGGATAAGGTATGAACCCCAATTAACAGACATGTGCATTTAATATTCTCCAGCCACAAGTTCAGGCAGCACTCTTCAGCCTCCTGGGACTGGCTCCTTCAGCCACCTCCCTGACTCTCTTCTATCTGGATGGTTTGGCCAGTGTGATCTGCAGGAGCCTCAGAAACCACAGGAAATATAGCTTCTATTGTAGTCTGCTTGTGCTGCTTTAACAAAAACACTGTTACTGTGAACAACAGACATTTATTTCTGGAAGTCTGGGATCAGGATGTCAGTGTGGTTGGGTTTGGGTAAGAACCCTCTTCTGACTTTGCAGATGGCTGCCTTCTTGCTGTGTCTTCACATGGCAGAAGGATATATGATCTCTCTCTCTCTCTCTCTCTCTCTCTCTCTCTCCTGTCTCTTCCTATAAGGGCATTAATCCCATCATGAAGGTGGAGCCCTTACTGTATAATCACCTCTCACTGACTCTATTTCCTAAAAGCATCACCTTGGAAGTTAGGGCTTTGGCATAGGGATTTGAGGGGACACAGACATTCAGTCCATGGAATTTCCATTTCCTTTAAATTTAAAATATATTCAGGAGTAAGCCAGGAGAAGACTGTGTAGTAAGACTGTTTTCAGGAGGCAGGATTTATTGGTCCTTTTGTTCTGATGCTGGATGTCAGTGGAAGTTTGAATGCCAGCTTTCTGCTCAGGGTCGTGTAAGGCATCCTACATCCCTTAACTATTTCAATTTGGAACTACCGCTATGCAGATGACAGCCAGAGTGAGGAGAATACTGGTATAATAATAATAATTCACACTGATTGAGCTCTTACTCCATGACATGGATCATGGTCAATGCCTTATATGAAGGGTCTCACTGCATGTTCAGAGCCATCCTGTGGGACATGCATGTCATGAGCCACATGTGAGGACTAAGCACATGGACACAAGCTTGTGCTTTCACAAGAAAGAGCTAAATGGAAAGAGATGAAGAACCGTGTCCAGCAGTGGACTGTCAGGTGATTTGGTGGAGCCAGAAGGGCACTGTGATCAAAGCCAAAGACAAGAAGCCACTCCTCCCTCCATTTCTGGTTCTCTTCTTCCTTCCTATCAAGCTAAATTATGCCTTTTGGGTTTAATTATTTGATTCTCTTACTTGTCTTCCTTGAACTTACTTCCTGAACTTACTTGTATTCCTTAAATCATGGAATCATAGCCTGAAAAAAGGCCTGATAAAATAATCTTGTCCATATTCCCACACCAGGTACTATTACACCAAAGTGTATGAGAACATGCTTCTGAAACAGCCATGCATCCAGCATGTTCCACACCTAGTGCTGGACAGAAACACCAGGATATTTAATGTCTTAGCAGTTCCAAACATGCTTTGTATATTTATGTTATGCTATTAAGTGATTCGCTATAGAAATGAAGAAAAAATAAACAGGGATTTCTTCAAGTTAAACCAGGAAGTCAGTGGCAGAACAAAAGATCTTCTCCAAATACTTTATTGATCAATGTTACTAACCAATGTCAAGTAAAACCTTTATTTTTTAGTCAACTCTAATATAGATCTTTTAAAGAGTGTAATATTTAGTTGAAAACATTGTCAAATAATACAGAGATACATTTTAAGTATATGTGTATTTTATTACACAGTTCTTTTATATGATTACAGTGGCTTCTTCTTTTTCCCTTTTCCTCATTAGCAGGCACTTTATTCATTTGGTCTTGATATCAAGGTTAAACAGAACTCGACTACACTTAAACCTCTACATTCACAAGGTTAAATGTAACATATGCTCCATTCTTGGGCCCTAATTATCCTCATAACCATTTGTCTCATGCATTGTAACTCCCAAGTACACTGTCAGAGGGAGAAATTAGAAATTTAACAATTTTTGAAAGAATCAAAATCCAATTAGATAATCATCTGATTTATATGCTAAATCTGCAGAGTGAAGCACAATGTAGAAAAATGAGCTGTAATTGTTTTGGGAAATGTTCCAGAGACACCAGAAAGACATCATTTACAATAAATTATTATGACTTCCTTTTCCTTGTTGTTTCTTTCTGTATTGTAATTACAATATTGATTATCTCTGAAGGATTAGTTCATGAGTAAGTGAACATAACCTGCTTTGCCTGGCTAAATCAGCAAACACTACATGTTATTGATTCCTGACATTTTGTACCAATTACTAACCAGAAAGTAACTAATCACACATTCTGAGATCTGTAGATCTTTTGGATTTATGAGAATTGCTTCATGCTAATGTGGATCTCATTTTCCCCAACACGGGTGAAATGTTTCATTGGTCAAATGGTTTGTTGAGGCTGACATTTTGTCTTTTTCTGTGTGCTAAAAAATAAGAAACAAAAACTGGGAAGACCTATAAATGAGCAGGTTTGAATATTCACACCCATCTCTGACCTAGTACCTTAGATCTTTAAAGATAATTCCAATAATTTGCTTGGTATTTCATCCCAGAATCTCTTTGAGGAAATCCCCTATCAGAAGCATTGTTTACATGCTCTCATTGCAAGAACATGTATCTATGAGTTTCAGATTCTTCTTAGGAAAATGGGGGAGTGGCTGGAAGGTTGAGCATGGCAGCCAGACCAAGATTTTACAGCATCAAGGCAATGGAACACTCATAAATGTCCATTGGGAGAGTGGGTTTGCTTAGTTTGTATTTATTGTTCTGCTGGATTAAATAATAATCCTTAGTTCTGTAGCTATTTTTAAATGTCTTTCCTTTTCAAGTGAATGCAATTCTTCCAAATCAAGCAGGTCCATTGGCATTTAGTGTAAAGACTACCTCTGGGACATAAAGAACTACCCATGATCCAGGGTCCCTTATGTGGACTTCCAGAAGCCTGCAAAATACTTTTCCTCTTCAAAAGATTCCATCAGATTCACTTTCACACCCCAACCATTTCCTGGGGGCTCCAGTGTATCTTTTGAGTTCACATATTTCCACTTCATTCTTTTAAAATACCCTCAGGATAAACTGAATACACAACTTATTTAAAAACATAAGTGAATCCACCTAAGTAATTTAGCATCAGAGACCATGTTTGGTTTTATAGACAATGACATCATTTTTTTTTTTTTTTGAATAAGAACATCATAGAGTTGTCTGGCCTCAAATTGTAGGTTTTATTCCAGATCTTCTCCAACTACAATGAGCTTTTCTATTTAAATTATTTTTTCACTGGTAGAAGATTGAATAGAGCAATAATCCTCTGAAACACTCCGAGGAGCCTTTATATATAAGAAGTCTAGAAAGTATTGCAAATCCTTATTTTTTTAGGATCGATATAAATGGATGCAATTTGGTCATCCGTGCATGCACATACACACACGTATACACACACCCATGCATAAACTGGTGGCCTTAGTTGGCAGCTATGCACATTGATGTAACTCGTTTGGAGAGAAAATGGAAACAGATATCAAAGTCTTTAATATTTTTACACTTTGATAGTCCATCAATTACACTCTTAGCAATTTATTCGAAACTAATCATTTAATAGAAAAATAAAGGTATGCAATAGATATATTGCATAGTATTTCCAATACTATAAATAATAAAAGATGGAATGTTACAATGCATTACAAATCATGACTATGGAATCCATATAGAAGAATAGAAATTAGGATATATTGTTCCAAGAAAAGAGCAGATATGTTACTGATTTCAACTATGTTAGGTTGCGTATATATGTCACGAATGTATATAACATAGATATTAACATACAGAGTAAAAATTCTTATCTTTGGCTGGTAAGATTACATTAAGTATTTAAAACATAAAATCTCATTTTTGTTTTCAGTTAAATGTATTACTTTTAAAAAACTAAGGATTGAAACACTGGTATTTTGCAGCTTGATGTTATTATGAAACAAATCAATTTAAAAACACTAAAACAAACAAACAAAAAAACCTGCCCAGCATCACTGCATTTTAATGATAACGCGGCCATGAGTTTTACTCAAAGGTTTCTGAAAATGTGTCTGTGTAAGAATCATGAGATAAAAAGTACAATAAGAGGACAACATCATGTGTGCGGGGATGAAATTTGGGGTGCCAAAGGGGGCAGGGGAGCCCTGATTTCTGTGTTTGTAGAGCAGTAACTTGGACCCTGACATCTCAGGGCTGAGCCACCTGCCCCCGGGAGCTCTGTGCCTCCATTTGCCTGCCATCTGGTCTCTGCCCGGTGAGTCAGGAGTGGGAGTGGGGGAATGTTTGCAGTCCTTCCGGGAAGCAGGACCCCGGGCTAGCCGCCGTCTCGTGGCCCATCCACGAGATCATTGTTCAGAGGAAGTCCACGGAAATAGCCAATGTGAGGCCAGTGTGTGAGAAAAATGCTCAGAAGAGCTTGTTGCTAAGAATCAGAACATGCATCCTGGAAGTGTTGCAGTGGCTGTGCGAAGATTTTACAAAGAATGCAGAGCTTAGATTCCCCCCTTTAGAGAGAGAGAGAGAGAGTCCTGTTTCCACCTTCAGGAAACCCAGCTGCCTCTGAGCACCTTACAGAAGCCACCCCCCAAAAGATTTGCTTTCCTGCACAAAGGGGGAGTGATGGGAGGTGTCCTGGGGCAAACACAGGGTGCCTGTCCCTCTGGGGGGCTGGGACAAACAGCAAAAATGATCAAGCTTTTCTGTTCTAATGAGGAGCCCGAAACCTTCCCTGCCTGCTAACATACTGTTGCCTGGCGAGTCTCGGGGAAAGATGGGTCTCAACTTGTCCCACACTGGGGACCCGATCAAACCCTCAGTGATTTCTATCAGCTGTCAGGAGCCACGGATAGTTTGGCAGGACCGGGCAGGAAATCAGGCTATTAAATTACAGCCTTTCTGTGAGAAGCCCTGTCACTCTCCTCCCCGTTCCTACAGATGTTCTATCAAAGGAAGTCATTGTGACCATTTATCTTGCCGAACTTAAAATACCTTCTCCAGAACTAATTTTTCCCTCCGTACTTGAAGTCTTTCTACTCTCTGTCTTGCTTCCCTGATCTTGTATGGATCTAAGATTAATTTGCACCAGCGAGGAGTTCAACAACAAAATCAATTTCAATTGGGTCAGACGGGGTTACTCTGGGCTCGGCAGTGTGAGGAAAGAAATAGATGGTTATCATCCTGGAAGCACAATACTGGGGTCCGGTATGAAGAGAGAGAAGCAGCACATTCCCATAAAGGCAGTAAATAATTCTTTCCAAAGCACCAGAAACAAATAGGAATTGGGCTTATTTTCCACCGGAGTTTCCAAAAAAACCATACATAAGTGAGTACGTTATGCCCTTGAGGATGCAGTGAAAATTAGCAAATGAGATGAGGCACATGGTCAGTAGGACTGTGTCACAACCATTTGCCCCCCTCACCGGTACAGATCCTCTCAGCTAATTGCATGTTTAAAGCAAAAAAAGCATATATTTTCTCTGTAAGAGTATTCTCTGGTGTTGCACACAAAGCATCTTAAGATGGGACTTTAGAGCAAATCTAAAAACAAGATCGAACAATGGCTGGATTTATTTTCCCCTGTCATTGAAGTGCACCATCAGTGGGAAAGGCATTCAGTGAGGAAATTAAAACAAAGTCATGTACATCATTAGGTTTTAGCATTTTACTTGGTCATCAAGGCAAAAAAAAAAAAAATCAAGAATAACAAGATTTTCTGTTTTTTCTTTAAAAATGTTAACACCTGTAATGGTTCTTGACAGTTTAAGTAGTACAAAAATGTACCAGTGTCATGGAATATATTCCTAAGTACTCTTTTACCTTTCTTAATTCAAAATGGATCAGTGGACACCAGTCATGGAGAAATAGTCGGTTGTGGGCATTTAGTGCCATGAAGAGAAAAATGACCCATGTCTCGTTCTTGGGGAGCTGTGTCAGAACGATCCCACACCTAAGAAATGGGAGATTCATCAAGTCAGGTTATTTTCAATTGAAAAAAAAAAAACAATGTATTGGTTATGTATAAACAATATAGTAGGAAGTTGTATGTATCTTTGTGTTTCATGGCCATAAGCATACGGGGAGATGGTTGTGTGACGGGTTGCCATTGCACAGATCAAATCCAGCCCACCTACTTTAAGAAAAAGGGATTTATTCTAGGCTGTTGACTGTCAAAGGGACTAAGGTTTTGGGGTGGAACATGACATGCACGGACCAGTCAAGGGAGCCCCTGGCCCTGCCACACTCAGGGCGTCACAGCTGATGCAGGCAGTCCTGGTGCAGCCAACAGCTCCCAGAGCACATCAACAGAATGGAGGTCTCATCGCCTTGCACCCACTGGCAGATCCATAATTCCAAGTAATTCCCATCAGCAGAACTCCCAGTACATCTGCGGTCTTCGCTTCCACGAGTCTGGAAAGTCCAGCTTTTATTTTTCTAGACTCTACGCTCCTGGACAGAGTTGGATCGACCGACCAGCAGTATCTGCTACAGTGGGTGGCATTCCGTTTTTCACAGAAGAGACTAAATTTAGGGAAGATTTCAAGAGAGCAAATACCTTCTCTTGCCCCCATGTAGCAGGGCTATGTGTCCAACATGAGCCCAAAGCCTCACTGGAATCCGTTTCATGTACAGCATGTTGGCCAAGCAAATGAGGGTAGGGCACGCCGCGGCCTGAGCCTGTCCAGCAGAGGCGGGGGTGTGGGCCAAGATAGGAGGCTACCGTCCTCACCGAGCAGGAGGGCCAGGCCTCTGCCGAGGGTCGCAGGACCGTTGGGACAGGTACAGTCATAGGATGCGTTCTTCCAAAGCTGAGTGGAAGCTGGGCAGAGGAAAGGAGCACCGGGCCGCGTGGAGGAGCAGAGGCGGACGGTGGGGATGGAGCACACGTCCTGTCACAATTCAGGCGAAAGAGGAGGAGGGAAGGCGGAAAAGGTGCTAAAACGTGCAGCCCTCATGCTGTTGGGCTCTGGTCCCTCACTCTATTCGGGGACTGTGTGGGCCTCGGTGGGCTCCCCAAGGCCTCGAGCCAGGGAGGTGCATCCTTAGGTTGACATCTCAGAAAATCGGTTTCTATCTGTGCTTCTGAAAATGGAATGTGATTTTTTCCATAAAACGTGCTTACGATACATCAGAATTGGCAGCTGAGCGGGTGACCACAACCCCACCTGTCCCTCATTTGACCTGAAGGCACGGAAGGTGAGTGTCTATGGAAAGTTTGGATCCAGGGGTGCGAACGGAGAGCGCTGCTTGATGTAAAAGTGACAGTGCTCTGCTGTGTCCTGTCAACGTTTGTGATGCACACAATGCAGGGAAGGAACCACTCAGAGTCACGAAAGGGAGGAACAGATTGCACAGCAGCAAGATGTGACCAGAAGGAAGGCATCTGTGAATCTCTTCATGAAGGGGAAAATACCTGAAGGGTTGTGTAATCCTGTGTTTGGTGAATTATAAAAATAAAGCGCAGGGGCACCTGGGTGGCTCAGTCAGGTAAGCGTTTGTCCTCGGCTCGGGTCATGATCTCAGGGTCCTGCAATCGAGTCCCAGTCTGGCTCCCTGCTCAGCAGCGAGCTGGTTTCTCTCTCTCCTTCTGCTCCTCCCCCTTCTCATGCTCTTTCTCTCATAAATAAATAACGTATTAAAAAATAAAGCTCAAAACAAGCCCATCACCTAGCCCTCCTGGACACACAGGGGCTCGCTAACAGGGCACACACACAGCCCCCTGGCCCTAGGGGAGGGGACTCAGGAATAGAGGGGAGTCCAGTCCTTCAGAGGCCAGCCCCAGACGGTGAGGTCCTAAAGCCAAGTTGCTGTCTCCTTGTGGATATGAACTTTGCCCAAGACATTTCTTCATGGAGGCAGCAAGAAAGGAAGTGGGCCTCCTCGACAGAAGAGGTAAACTTACTTATTCTGTTAGTCACAGAACTTGTGGGCAGGTGCATTGTTGCATTGGAGACACACACTTGCACACAGGTGCATTGTTATTTTGGAGACACACATGCACACACATGCACACAGGTGCATTGTTATGTTGGAGACACACACATGCACACCCATGTGCACACAGGTGCATTGTTATGTTGGAGACACACACACATGTACACACACGTGCACAGAGGTACATTGTTATGTTGGAGACACACACATGCACACAGGTGCATTGTTATGTTGGAGACACACACATGCACACAGGTGCATTGTTATATTGGAGACACACTACACATGCACACACATGCACAAAGGTGCATTGTTATGTTGGAGACACACACATGCACACACATGCACACAGATGCATTGTTATGTTGGAGACACACATGCACACACACGTGCACAGGTGCATTGTTATGTTGGAGACACACACATACATGCACACACACAGGGACACACAGGCACACATACTCATACTTGTGTGCACACACCAAATGCCTAGAACCAATAATACCATAATGAGCAAAAAACCAGAGCCTGGAACATGTCCTCGGCCTGGTGCATTTACGCAAGGCTGAGGGAGCACCGACGCACAGGAGGCCTCCCTGGGGCTAGGCTTAGGGAAACAGTATTTCTGCCGCCCTGTTTCCTGGTCATCCTATGCCAAGGGGGGAGACAAAGTTTAAAGTGAGAAGGAGAAACTGAGAATGCTCACCTATGGAAATGGTGTCAGAGGAGAACAGGTAACAATTTCATGACTGTAAGGGGCCTTTTAGAGCACACGCGTGTGACAGCAGAGGTTTGCAGTGTACGAAACACTCACCTTTGTTAATCATGCTGTCAGTCCAGAGGATGCAAACAGGAGAGACAGGTGAACTGCTGTCCAGGAGGGACAGATTTGGGGTGACATGGAGAGAAGAGGAGAAAAGCCCCAAGGGACTGCGTGAGGATTTGGGAAGGGGAGGGACAGGTGCCTGTGGCCATGAGCAAATATGCAAAATAAAAGAAGAGTTTGAAAGGATTTTGTAATTTAGAATTTATTTCAAGCAGGGGCTCCCGGGTGGCTCAGTTAAGCATCTGCCTTCGGCTCAGGTCATGATCTCAGGGTCCTGGGATTGAGTCCCGTGTCCAGCTCCTTGCTCAGTGGGGAGTCTGCTTCTCCCTCTTCCTGCCCCTGTGCTCTCCCCCTCTTTCTCCTTCCTTCTCAAATAAATAAATAAAATCTTTTTTAAAAAGGAAGTTATTTCAAGCATAAGTTCTTCACTTTCTCCCCCAGGCCTTGAATGATGCGCTCACTCATGCTCAGGTAACAGGAGAGGTACGTGTCAGAGTGTCTGCAGGAAACACCGAGGCCCGGGGCTGGTGGGGAGGAGAGAGGGGACCTGGACAGCATGAGGTTCCATTTATAAAAATCACAACAATAAAATAAAACTGAAGAAATGGTTCCTTTTAAGAGAAAAATGTAAAATTCTCTTGAAACTCACGAGGCAGCAACACTAAATGTGGCAATGGCCATGGAGGTCCCTTGCCTCTTACTCCGTTGATGCAGTCAGGTAGAAACACCTGCATTTCCCCCCTGGACACAGAGAAGCATGGGGTGGGCGGTGATGCTGCCCCCCTTCCCCACCCGCTGTGCGTATGACGAAGCACCCCCCTTGTGAAGCACCATACGGTGCTCTTCCAAGTACATGATGTGAAAATGCTAAGGTACACACATGCATGTACATCTGTGTGCGTGTTCACAGGCATGCTTGCCTGCACGGCCACATACTCATGTGCACAGGTATGTGGACATGTGCACACATAGGCATACACACACGCGCGCACACACACACGTGTGTATAGTTTCAACAAACCTCGTCATCGAAACACAGCAATACACTTACACACAAAAAACGTGGAATTTTTGAAATAATCGAATATTGGCAGGAGTGCAGGAGAATCCGGAACCCCACACTCTGCTGATAGGAAGGTGAAGGTCTCTATGGAAGCTCATTTGATACCCTTTTTAGAAGAGTTAATCATAGCAGCACACGGAGAGATCTTCTATTACTGGGATTCTATCCTAAGGATAAATAAGTACTTACATACAGATCCGCCTACAAGGATATTCACTGAAACTCTGTAATAATGAGATTTCTAAAGCAAAATACTTAATAGTAGGGATTTGGTAGTGCATACCTAAAATGGGATAGTAAGGAGTCATTTAGGATTATAATGTATTTATTAGTGGAGACACATATCAAGATATGGAAGGAAGCCAAAATAAAGCTTCTGAAACCGTTGTACACTATGTGTACACTATATAGCCTAGGAGTAAAGATCCAGAGTAGTAGTTATCATAATAGCTGTAATTATTTTTGAGGTGGAGAGAACACAGGTGATTTTTATCGACACTTCACTTATATGTGTTTTCAAATATCTTACTATTAACAAGTATGTTGATGCATGACTCTGACGGGCGTATGTACTTGCTTTGCACACATATCAGTGCTCTGCTATTTGCCTCTGCAGGAACTTCTTCAACGTCCTCTTTCCCTTAACATGCAATCTCCTTCAGAACCTGGTCATCATTTAAAAAAAAAATCTTGGGGCGCCTGAGTGGCTCAGCGGTTGAGCGTCTGCCTTTGGCCCGGGTCATGATCCTGAGGTCCTGGGATCGAGTCCCACGTCGGGCTCCCTGCATGGAGCCTGCTTCTCCCTCTGCCTGTGTCTCTGCCTCTCCCCATGTGTCTCTCATGAATAAATAAATAAATAAAATCTTTAAAAAAAAATCTTTACTACAGTTTATGACAATCTATTCCTGGCAATGAAGTGTTGTTATGAGACAAATCCTGTACAGCTCTAGGAAACCACGATGTGTACCTCATCATCTTGGTAAAGGGTGAATGGTCCAGTGCCATCATTAAGGAAGGAGAATCATTGTCTGTCCTAGGTCGCAAAGAGTTAGGTTTCTAATAAGCTGAAATTCTCATCTGGGGGCCTTTCCCGTCATATGCAAGAAACTTCTAATACGTGTGCATATATGTATTTTTTCTACTATATATTTGGTCATCCTATCCCCTTGCCCACCAGCCCTCCTTCCGGCTAAGATGACGATGAAAGTGTAACCTCCTCTGGTGTAAGGATTTTATGACAAAGAATAAGGACATGTGACACTTTGTCTAGATAAAATGTCATTGAGATGCTGTCATGCGGGGGCGAATCCAAGGACACTGGGTTTGGGTCCCAACTGGGCTGTTGGAAGTCATCTCATCTCTGCCTGCTTCCTAGACTCTGACTTCTGTGAGGGACATTCCAGTGAATTTAAAAATTCTTTCTCTGGTTCCTTCCTCTGTTTTTTTTTTTTTTTTTCCTGCATGTGAGTTGGGGGGTCAGGATCAACTGACATTTCATGAGAATCTGACAATTATAAAAATGCATTTAAATATTTAATATTTCATTAATAATGAATGTAATAAATAATAGATAATTTAAGTATCAAGTGTGTGATGATCCTACTAATATTAACTCTAATTATTCTCTATGTCCTTACCCTGAAATGCGGGCTACTTCCCAATGTAGCTCCTTCTCACTCAGCAACTCATCAAAGCAAGCATAAAACAGATGAGATGCGGAGTGGTTCCCATGAGTCTGCACTCCGGTGTGAACGGGGTGAATGACAAAGAGAAAATTTTCAACCTGACGCACGAAGCAAAATTATCACCTTCACCATCGTCATATGAAAACGTGTCGCTGTATGTTAGTGCCAGCACTGTTGTACAATCTTCCGTAGATGAACGTACACACTCCATACAGCAGCCCTGGGACAGGTGTTGTTACTATCTCCGTGTTACACACGAAGGAACAGAGCCAAGTTACACATCCAGTAAAGGTCCCGACACTCTGATTCTTGGACATGATCTTCTGACATCTGTTCTTTCTTGGAATTACTCTGAAGGTAGCCCAGGGAATGAGCAGGAGAGTTTTCTTAATATGCTGTTGTCATTGGCTTGTGTGCTCCTCTTGTGACTTTATAGAGCATAAGGACACTTTGATGAAAACTGGAAAGGGCTTCAGGAAAGATCTAGAAGCAGATGGGCCCAAGTTTGAAACACAAGCCCTGCCTCTCATTAGCTTTGTCTTTCAGGGCACTTTTTTTATGCCTAAACTCAGGAAATAGCAAGTATTTCATGAAAATGAATAAAAATAACTGTAAGGAGTCTTGCCATGATGCCTTACAGAAGAGAAAAACCATAAATGTCCTACACCGCCTCCCTGCAGGCTGCCAGGAGCCCAGAGCCAGTTGTTCAGTGACCTCCCAGAGCAGGTGCCCCTGGAGTGCGTAACCTCTCCTGGTCTGCTCACGTCATCGCTTCTATCCTTCATGATACCATTCACCATTCACCAAAATCAGCCACGCTCTCCCTGTCCACAGCTCATGCCATGGACTTGGGGTCTTAGATTCATGGCAAAGCACAAGCATCAGGCCAACACTCTTGGACAGATCTGGTTATTGCCCTCCCTTAGATTTATTTTTCCCTCTTCTTACTTATAAACACATTGTTGTCATTACAATCATCACTGTGCAAAGGTTCAGTCCAGTTGTTCCCTGTGACTTGCAAGGCAGGACCTGAACCAGCCTGGGTTCCAAGGGCTCTTCTCACTGGCTTGCATCACCTCTCCCTCCAACACACAGACCAGGGAACCCACATGACCTTCACTGCTAGGAGCCGTGATGAGATTCGGCAGTAATATGGAGCAGCCCTGTAGTTTGGCATTTCTTCCCTGACTTTAATGCTCTTTTAATTCTTTTTCTCATAGACTTGAAAAACTCAAGTGTCTCATGAGATGCTTTATTCACAATCGAGATTCAGTCCTTCGTAAAACCATAACACTTGTACATCACTGTGAGTTGCCACAAATAACCAAACCCACATTTACGCATGTGTATCATGCCATCCACTACCTACCAATGACTTCCAAGTGGATATTGGTAGGAAAAACGAAAATACTTTTGAACTGACCAAGTCTTCGAGAATATACTGGCATTCTGGGTATATTCCTAGCATTAGAAAATAGCCCAGAAGGATACGATGCCATTACTGTGATAAAAAGATACATATATTTTTGTTCTTAATATGTGGTTTTATAAAGTTTTAATTTTTTTTCTCTGTCACGGTCATTTAGGGCATCTATCATGATGCAAGGCTGTCTTCAAAACAGGCTTTAAAACCCTAAACTGAAGACGTTTAACGAGATCTTACATAAGTGGTGCTCTAGTTTGCAGGTCTTCAGGAAAAGTGTACAGAAAAGCGTAAGGGACATTTCCCCTCATCTGGCTCAATGTTGATCTCTTGCAGACCGCGTGTGAGCCCTGGACCTGGGCCTGAGCTGAATGCGTGGCTTCCAGCCAATGACAACATAACACAAGGTTCACTGGCACTGTGTTTCTAAACAGAGCCAAATTAAACCGCGTTATTATACTGTTAGCAATACTACAACTTCCTAGAAAATTAAGTGTTTTGTTATTACAGGAACACACTGGCAATTAGTAGATGTGCTTGATTTAAAATTTTAATATGTGTATTCAGTGTTAATATTGTATGATCTTACCCCACACAGGCTTCTGTCTTTAGTGGTTCTGTTCTGAAAGAACAATACCTAGAGGCAGAAATGATTGACACATGAACAATAAAAAATGGTGTAAGCAGAAACAACGTGTTTTTGGTTGTTTGACTTAGAAGAGGCAGATCCCAAATAAAATATGCCTGCCTACAGGAAGAATAACTTTATCCTGGAAAAACATTTAGTAGATGGATTGGTTTGGAACAGAAGCTTTTTTTTTTTTTTTTCAGGATAGCCCTGTGAGACTAAAGAGGAAGATGTGCCAGAGGGAGGAGGCTGGCCACAGAAAGAACCGGGGGCCTCACTTGCCAGCTAACCAGAGGTCTCAGCCAGAAGCCCAACTAAAGGAGTTGTAGGGTTCTTGGTCTGCCAATGCTGGATTTTAGATGAGTGTATTCAGCTCTCTGTCTCATAGATACGGTGCCAGCCCTGACAGTCAAACACACATCTCCCCCCCCAACCCTGCTCGGGTTCCTCTCTGTCTGATTATAGGGAACCCATGAATACAAAGCAAAAGTAAAACCCTAAATCACTATCGTGATATTCCCAGAAATTCCCTTTACTCATGTCCCTAATCCCTGTGGCACAATACAACCCCAACTGGATGTAGCAACTATAAACAAATCCTCGGCACCTTCAGGAACATAGGTGATCCAGCTACAGCACAGCATGTCTCTCCTAGGGATGGGGTCCTTTAGCTGAGCAGGGAAAGAAGCCCTACTAGAGATCCAGCCTGATGAAGCTAGTTCCTGGATGTCATTTCAGGACAGGAAAGGCTGGCTGTGGAGTAGCTGCTACTGGGAGGTTCCATGGTTGCTCAGTGGGGCCCCTGGGTGATGAAGTGGATGAAGTGACCATCTTGACCAGAGGCCCCGGGTGGGGCAGTCATGGTGGGGCAAGAGTTGCCACTGGATACCTTACAAGGCCGTGCGGTCGCTGGCTTCCTCCTCATGTCATAGGAATGGGAAAAGCATGGCCATCGCAGATGATGAAGAAAGGAAGGAATTTAAGAAGTCTGAATATTGCAGAAAGGTACTCTGAGCTTTACAAGGCAACTTTGATTGACACAGAGAGCAAGAAATCAACGCAAAAGCAAATACAAACCGAAATCGAAACAGTCCTGGCACTGACCTCTGGACTCAGGGAAGGATAGGATAGGAAGAAAAAGTGTGTTTACTCCATAGGTGTAATGGCTGAGGTGCTGGGCTAGTCCCCCACATCAATTGACCTAATTTACAACAACTTTTGTGCAATAGCTATTTCCATTTTAATGGTGGAGAAACCATGATGACTGAACCACTGGTACATCGTTCTCGAGGAGCAGAGCAGAAGGCCTCACAGGGGTGGGGCTGGAGCTCAGAGACGGGCATTTTCGTCCACCTGTTCTGCTTCTATCACTGTGTCTGAAGACAAGAGAATCAGCCACTTGGTATTTTCATGTCAAAAACATGTTGTTGATCACATGTTATGACACATACGTAGTCATCTGAAAAGCAGAAAACAGGATCGGTTCGCCTCTCTTTGCTTCCCTTGTTTTAGTAAAATCTATATAGCATAAAACTGCCATTCTAACCATTTTTAAGTGTACAGGTCAGTGAGATTACTTTCATTCACAATACTCCATTGGCTTTTGTAG
Organism: Canis lupus familiaris; assembly: GCF_011100685.1. Classification (NCBI taxonomy): domain Eukaryota; kingdom Metazoa; phylum Chordata; class Mammalia; order Carnivora; family Canidae; genus Canis; species Canis lupus. Next base: position 2,984,966 of record NC_049238.1, read on the forward strand.
CCTATAAGATTGTGGTTTGAGGCACGGTCCGTGTAGTGAACAAAAACATGACTATCTAATTTTGGCTTCAGGACAGGAAATAATCAATTGTTGAAAGGGATCATTTCCAGAAAAGATGATAGAATGTTTTTTTTTTTTTCCCCAAAATTAGATGTGTAGGGCTCTTCAAAAGTCGTGTAGTTCAACCGAGATATAAACAGTTTAAATGTCTTGCCAAAGCCACACATGTAGGTGGTAGCAGATGCCGCAAGGAAGTTTTATGAGCTAAAATTTTAGCAAGACCCATAATTTACGTACTTTAGGGCAAACCGTGAGTTATTTATAAATTAGTGGGAATGAATGGACTTTGCCCCAGTCTAACTGTTCTGTGTAGACTGAGCTTGGGTGATTTCCTTGACTCAAGGTCAAGACATGAGAGTATAGAGCAACAGGATTTTTCTTTGAAAAGAACATTATAAAGTGTCTACCATAATAACTTTACTATTAGTAAGGCTTTTTAAGAAAATGGTTGTAGCTTTTCAACAGTCTGGTACTAAAGCATCGTGTTTGTGTCAGTGTTTTAACGTTATCGGAACTTTGGTTCGCTCCTTTTTCTCAACACAGGCTACGAAGTCCCATGGGACCCCACACTCGGATGGACCCCAGGCTTCATTAATGCTCTGCTTTCGTGCAATTCTTAATAATTTTATCTCTGAGCTTGTGTTTTGTATGTGAAGCCCAGAGGAAGAGTGTGGCAGGCAGGGGATCAGAGGAGAGACGAACAATGTGGTTCACCTCTATGCCTTGCCATTCTCAGGAAGCTTTGGTGATATCACCACAAGCACAGGATTCTAGAGAACCCAGGATGGAAGGTGTGGGACTTCAATGAGATGCAAATCAATACAGACTGAGTACGTTAAGTGTACTACTGAGTAAGCGGCCATTGGCAGCCTGGGCTGTCGCACTCTCTGTGAAAACCAGAATTTGCTGAAACAGGAAGGAGGTAGTGGCATAAAAGGGAACAGGAATGACCAGAGAGCCCTGTCCTGGCCTTTGTCATTTCATGTCTCCATGTTAGCCAATGACTTAACCACTGACAATGACAGAAGGAAAAGGAAAGACTGGTAGGATATGCAAACATCAAGAGGTGGCAGAAGACCAGTTGAGTCAGTTTTCTGCTGGGTTTCCACTGATTTGGTAAGAATGAAATACATATGCATGTATGAGCCATTGAATATGAATCCTGTAATTTTGGCAATTCTATATACAAGTTAAATGTTCTGACATTTGTCCTGAAAACTTTAACATTGCACGATATAAAGATGAGAGATATACGTTAAAAATTACTATTTTAAATTTTCTTTACTGCAGACATTAAAGAAGCAAATAAAAATACTGTGAGTTGAAAAGGAGACCACAGAAGAAAGGAAAAAGCTTTATATTTTAGTTCTTTAATAGCAAGATTTTTTTTTCAGCTCTTTGAACACGGGGCCCCACATTTTCATTTTGCTCTGAGCTTTGCAATTATGCAGCTGGTTCTGCTCAAAGCAGTGTCCAATCTGACATTGTTAAATGTTAAATGTGCTGATATAAAGGTGCTGATTCTAAGGAACAAGCACAAATGCCATATGAGATTCTAGATTGTTGCTTCTTTTTTTTTAGTGTTTCAGTGCACATCAAAAACACGAGTTAAGTTTACCACCAACACATCAAACATTCATATGAACAAGCAAAATACTGCTCTAAATCTGATTTTTTTAATGAACTGAGCTTCAAATTTTTATCATTCTCCCAAACTACCTCCCATATAAATGTAATGTACGACTCCATTTAGTGACGAGTTGGGCCTTTTGTAAGTCTGTCTGGGGGCGCGTCATGGTCCCAGGGTCCTACCACCTTCTGTTTGAGAACCAGTCTCACTTTAATCTTCTCTTTGTGCTGATGAAATGAGTACTCACTTAATACTTCGTTTTCAGGCACCCCCATCTCTACCTTTAGGCTCAGTCTAAGCAAAACTATCTCTGTGAAGTTTTGTTTAGGAGTTATTTTTTTAATGCATTAAAATAAATACTTAACTTAAAAAATAAAACAAACATGGAGGCACCTGGGTGGCTCCTTTGGTTAAATATCTGCCTTGGGTTCAGGTCATGATCCCAGGGTCCTGGGATCGAGTTCTGCACCAGGCTCTCTGCTCAGTGGAGAGTCTGCTTCTCCCTCTCCCTCTGCCTGCTGCTCCCCCTGCTTGTACTCTCTCTCTCTCTGTCAACTAAATAAATAAAATCTTAAAAAAAAAATATGTAAAGCTATGGTGATATGCAACTTCAGGAAATCCTTGGCCCATTTGTTTTTACAATACTATGTGTAAGAGAAGAGGAGGTCGGGGCCGAGCCCCCACCACATGCCTGTCCTCTTCCCTCTCCAGATATTTATGTAAAATTAACTGAGGCTTTATTTTTTGAAATAAAAACTTTAAAAAGGCAAAAAAAAAGTGAATATTTGCTTATGACACACAGAAATAAAAATTAGTTTGCTTTTTATTGTGTGTATTTTGTTCAAACAAAACAAAAGATAGGGTTGTACCACTTGGCAACACACCCGTCATTTAAAATCTGATGATTACTCATATTTTGTAGCTTATTTTGATGTATTTTATATTGATGATTTATACTGATGATTGGTTCGGACAAATGTCTCAGCAACAGTGACCACGCAGGGAGGTGTTACTCAGGGCACATCCCGCCTCTGGCCATGGTGGAGACCTCCGGGCTCTCTCCACACCTCCTGCAGGGACTCTTCCTTTATTGCCTTCTTCCTCCGTGAAGATCATCTTCTCCCCACCTCCTTGGTGGGAGGAGGGGTAACCATTATCAAGAAGAGAACCGCTCACATTAAGGAAAGCAACCATGCCTCTTCCTCAAAATCAAAGTTTTGTTGGACAGTTTGTCTCAGGCACATCAGCTCTTTTGGAAGGTTCTCCATGGCCTTGAACTGAAATCTTCCTTGAATACGTACCCCTTGGCCCTTACTTCAGTTTGGGGGTGGGGGAGGCCGAGTAAGCAGAGTTGTTGCATTCCACTCTAGCTTTTCGACCACTGAACATAACCATGTGCCTCCCACCACACACACACACACACACACACACACACACACACACACACACACACACCAGGCTAGGGGCCTCCTTAGCTCTTCTCCAAGGGCAAGCTAATCAATCCTTGCTCTACCGTTGCTTCTGGGCTCTGGGCACACTCGCATCTCATCCAGAGAAAAAAGTTTTCCTCCTGGTTCTGAGAAAACGCTGTAATCGTTGTCAAACTAGCTTTAGAAAGGGGTCGCTTTTGCAAACACATGTAACATGTTTTGCATTTTGCTGACGACAAGCCGGCCCTGGCTGTGAGTTGCAGAGTAACAGACAGCGGCCAGCCGGCCAGCCTCTGCTGTCTCCTGCTTTGGGGGAAGACAGCGATGTAATGAAATCCACGGACATGGTATCAGCTAATTCAGGGAGAATGGTGACCTTACTAAAAGCAAATGCAAATGCATTTTTCCCCATAATGCCAAACACATGCTTTGCATGCAGCTAGAGAAGGGGTTTTGAGAACCCCCTGGATGCCCGTGGTGAATTCATGCTGACAATACACAAGCCCGGGCTTTCCCAAGCCCATTTTCTTGCCTCACATAGGCCGTTGGCCTCTCTCTGTCTATTTTAAATGACCCAACTCAAAGCTTTAAGGGTTTCCAAGACGGATAATTGGAAGATTAACAATTTCACTCCTCATTAATTGGCAATCCGGCATTTCGTTGTAATATTCAGCTGTACACGGAGAAACCTTGATCTGCTGCATGAATTCACAGTTTTCATAAACTGGAAGCATTTCTGCCGCTGTGCTAATCCACAGAGGAAAGAAAGCGCTTTTTCGGAGCAAAGGAGTTCAACCAGAGGCCAATCTTGGAATAGATGTGAGGACGAGAGAAAGAGCAGAGGAAGAAATCTTGCTGTTCCATTGGAGAGAAATAAAAATAGCTATGAATGTTATCATTTTTAAATTGGTGCTGGGAACTAGGAGACGTGACCCAAATACCAAGCGATGGCCGGGTGCGGCCCCACCCGATCCAGGCCCGATAAGCGAGTGATTAGGGATGATTATCAGCCCCGGCCAGAGAGGCAGGCAGCCAGGGCAGCAGGCAGTGCTTTCTGCCCATCTGCTTTCTTCTCCTTTCTCTTTCTTTTCTCTTTCTTTCTTTCTTTCTTTCTTTCTTTCTTTCTTTCTTTCTTTCTTTCTTTCTTTCTTTCTTTCTTCTTTCCCCATTTATTTGTTACTATTAGAAAATCTCATTTTGATTCAGGCTAAGAGGTAGGAGTTCCCCAAGAGGACAGCCTCCATCTCTTGGCCGAAAGCTTAGCAATGTCCTGCAGCTTCTCCTTTATTCTTCTGCAAGACTCACCTTTGCAGGTTTGTCTAGAAGGGAGGTGGGGACCCAGGGCATGTCTGTCCCATTGCAGGGGCGATGGTGTGGGGTGAGCGGAGTAGCACCCATGGCAACCCAGGCCGACCTAAGTACTGTTTTCCCCATCACAGAAGAGGAGCTGAGCTTGTTGCTTACCGTTTTAACAATGGAACATCTGTCTTTTTTATTTGATTCCAGCAATTTGAGATTCCCGGCACAGTCCCCTACTTCCAAAATGACAGCTGATACTTAGAGCCTCTCTCGTCTGAGAGAATGAAAGATGGGACACTCAAATGGGGAGCTTCCCACTTTTCTCAGGGCACCGTCTTTACCTCATGCGTGCTATCGGGGGTCTGGGGTAAGGAGACCTGTGTAGATATATATTTACATACTGCACACCAGCAGTAAAGACAATTTAGGATGAAGATTAAGATACAGATTTTAGACTTAAATTTTCCTATTTGGAAAAATTACCTATCATCTGATAAGGCAAAACCACATAAATGTTTTTGAGAGTAGATGCTTGACCCAAGTCCTCCACTCTTTCTTTTAGAAGCCCGTGTGGTCAGTAGCTCGGTGTTGAAGGAGCCAGGCCTTCAATACAGACTTAGAGATATAAGGGATGGTTTTAAAGGGTACCGAGCGCAGGATCCACACCTGCACCTATTGCTGGGCTCTGGGTCTCTTCCAGCTTGGACCCACACAGTGCGGTCGGGATCCTGGAGAACTGCGGTGTCTGGAGTCCAGGGACTCATGGGAACTCAGCCACTTCGAGGGAAACAGTGAAAACTGGACATAGTTGACAAAAGGAGTTGTTAATCTGAGTGACAGGATGGAGACACAGTAGTTGAGAAGTAAGCTAAAGAGATGGGAGCCAGGGGAGCCACCGAGGGGGCTCAGCAGTGTCAGGAAGAGCCGCGTCTCCTCTGGCAGATGCTCAGCTTCCTTTCCCTGTGGCAGGCAGCTCCTCAGGGGGCAGGGAGGTAGCTTTGGAGGGAATGGCCACCGCATCAACACGCCCGTGACCGAGCCCCACAAGCCACGTGCTTACCGCGTTGATTTCAACCTGGTTGCTCTCCCAGGACTTTCTCCAGGATCGCTTGTCTGGAGTTCGACATGAAGTTGCAAGTCTCATCTACCCACACACAAAAAATAAACAAGTTTGATTACCATGCACAACTCATATCCTCTCTGAGCCTCTTTTCAGATGTGTTCCTGGTTTGGATATACGTGTCAGAATTTATTGTTTTATTTTTTGTTAAATTCCAATCCTCTAGCAAGACTGGCCACAGATCTCTGCGACACTCTGTACTGACTTTGCACCATTACATGGCAAACGTCTCCCTCAGTCAGATGGGAGTGTGAGATCCCACCAGAAGTTAAATCACAATTTTACTGGATGCCCTCCAGCCACCAAGATTTTCCTTTTTTTTTTTTTTTCATTTTGTCCTGCTGATGGTTATAACCATTGTTTCAGCCTCTCTTATTCTCTCCAAGGCCACGCTTTTTCTCCTCTGTGTCAGTAGTTAATACAACTAATATCAATTAACAGTCCCCAAATGCTTCCCAGATAATTATTCCCTCATTATGCCAAAACCAGGCCAATAAGCTGTCAGAAAACACAATAATATCCATGCAGGCCAGAGAAAAAATATATAGAAAGTAGAATTACTGGGGAGTGTAACTCTGGGGTCAGATCAGCAGCTCGAATGCCTGCATTGGCACGTGCTCCCCAGCACAGCTGCGACTTGGATTTCTGCTCACCTGCCCCTTCAGGGGGTGATGCGCTCTGGAGCCCACACTCAGTGTGGCAGCGTGCACTGGGCCTACGGGCACTTTTGTCCTCCAAGCAGCGTGTGACTGTGGCATACGGAAGGTCTCCCCGGGCAGATGCAGCCACGGGGTCACTCACCCTCTTTCTTTTTTTTTTTTTCTTTTTTATTTATTTATGATAGTCACACACATACAGAGAGAGAGAGAGAGAGAGAGAGAGAGAGAGAGAGGCAGAGACATAGGCAGAGGGAGAAGCAGGCTCCATGCACCGGGAGCCGGACGTGGGATTCGATCCCGCACTCACCCTCTTTCTTAAGGTGCGCCCTGCGGAGTTGTGGCCGCGATTCTCTAGGATGGAGGCTCGGCGGCTGAGCTCTGCGAGCAGGAGGCGAGCGGCTGGCGGGCCTCCAGCACACAGACTGAGCAGAGGCAGGGCCGCCTCGCAGTGGCGTGTTGCTCCTGCCGCCTTGACAGCTGCTGAAAGACTTTCTATTATTATCTTACTTTAGAAAAATCACAGCATAATGAATTACTAACTCGTGGCGCGGTAGCGATGTGTGAACTCCCGGGGAGGCATCTGTACGTTCAGCAACATCTGGATTACAGGTGTGAAGACGCGTGGCGGGAGCGTCCGCTCTTTCATGTCTAGAGAGACACATCCTGGGCGATGAGTCCCCAAAAGTTTGAGGAGAGCGAGGAAGGAAAAGACAGTCCGAGTTTTGGGACTCACCTCAGGCCCCCGTTCAGATCTGCGGAAGAAGGACACGCCTCGGAAAACTCAAGTGACATTTTTCGAATTTAAAATGAACCCGGGACTTGAAAGTGATCCTGCCGTTGACATCACATTCTTCCAGGACACTTTGCATTCTGTTGATGGAGAGAGTCAACTTTTTGTTCCCCCCACCCACACCCTGGGAAGGTGACAAAAGCTGAAAGCTAAGACTCTGCTCATTGAAAATGCACCTGGTGGCATGTGCACATGTTCTGGGGGGACTTTCAGGTTGTTCAGAATCTCTCTGATTTTCTGGTTGTTCAAATCCTTCTTCCATAGATATAAAAAAAAAAATGGCCAGCTGACTTTAACCTAATAGATGGCCAACTAAAAGCTATGGCACAGCTGGAACTCTGGCTCCAGTTTCCTGGATCTCAAGGCACAGCCCTCGAAGCCTCCAGCACAGAGATGATGTGGGAAGTGCATTTCCATGGAGGAGCGTGGGCTGCCACCGTGTTCCACCATGGGCCACACTTGCCCCTGTGGAGTCTCAGTGGATGCTCTTGTCACCCTTTATTCTGCTTGTGGACCGAGAGAAATATGGGCTGGGCTCTGAAAATATAACTGGACAATTAATTCCCTCGTGACAACTTGTCATCCAGTGGTTATTCTTAAGGAATTGAATCCAGAAGGAGAAGAAAAGGTGTGGATAAATGTCTAGTGGTGAGAAAGATCACCCTTAGACACAGGCGTGCAAACATTTGACACAAGACTGCAACCCAAAGGCTCTGTGACACAGGGACTTCCACCTGTGTGCCTCCCTTTGCCTTCAGGTCACAAGTACCTTTCACGATTTCTGCAAGTGTCCTTTCCTCATGGCTCATTTCCCCTTTAGATTCAGAATACAGTCAATAGTTTGTGTTTTTGTTTTGAGATCCACGCTAAGTTGGAGAGCAAACGGGCATGTGCCTGTTGACTTGAAAACAACTGCCCTCCCTTTGTGCTTCAGCAAAGGGACCGGGCCTCTCCCAGGAAACACAAGCAAGTGTTTGGTACTTCAGACATTCTGTGGGGATGATCCCCCCCCTGCCCCCCCACCACGTGCTGAATCCATTCCTTGAGAAGTTCCTTTATTGTTCCTTCTAATGTCTACTTCCAGGCCTGGTGCCCCCCTGCCACCATTCCAAATTCTATAATAATTACATGTTTTCTAGCAACCACAGCCTGCATGCATCAGTCGGCACTCAGACACCTTCGCCATATAAGGCAGAGTTGTGCGAGTCCCACGCCTTGTTAGCACCACACGGATCAATATTTCAAACAAACTGTACCATGCCCTACAGAAATCAAGCTTCACCATGTTTCGTCTGCTTGAAAATTTCCTCTTTCCACCTTCCTTCCTCCTTCTCTTCACTGCCCCTCAAATCGCTGTTTACCCTTTAAGATTCATTTCAAAGTCTATCACAAAAACCCCACAAATGTGTGTTCCTGGCATCTTTAGCAAGTGAGATGTCTTCTTTTGCAATTCCTTGTGGATATTCGCATCAACGTCGTCTGTATCCATAAACCGGTGATCTGCCAAGACAGTCGCACCCCTGTCCTGGGACAGGTAATATAGCTGCCTTGCTCACATGGGTGTCTCCTGTGGACCTTAACTTACTACACTGAACATACAGCTAGTGCATAGTGTGTTCACTCAGCATTCTCCCATTGAATCTCCATTACTACCATGGAAGGTCGGTATTGCTAGTTGCACTTTGTCCATGAAGATGAAGATCAATGAACCCAAGGTAATTTATCAAAGGTGTGGTTTTCTTCATGGGCAGATTTGAAATATGACCGCAGTTGTGCCTTTTAGATCTGGGTATGCTCACTCCACGGCCTTGTTGTGTGGGAAGGAGTGGTTCTGGATGACTGTTCAGATGACAAGTGCAATGAGCAGCAATGCCTCTACCAGATTGTCCCGGGACTCTTGACTCGGAGCTCCCAGAGCCAGAAAAGTCTTGTTAAGGACGCACTGTATTATTGTATGGTTTCCCAATAGTAACTTTGGAAGATTGTATAATTTTAACAATGAAGGACAAAAACAGAATCAAATCATGGCAAATCCCTACCAACGAGGAAGGTATCCCCTGTGGTTTGCTCATCCAGTGCCATCGACACATTTCCAGAAAGGCTGTTATGCCTCCACTTTTACCAGATACCCAGCCTTCCACAAACACATGGGGAATTCACTGAGCTTCAAAACTGCTTCAAGAGAGAGAAAAACAATGGCACCCTTTGTTGTTTGTGATCTGGGAGGTTAGTAACTGGAATCCGATACTTCACCTTCTCTTCTCTCCTTTTGTGTCTCCACCCTGCTCCTTCCTTCTGCCCCATACACTTATCAAATACTCATCAAAAGCTCTCTATGAACTTTCCAGCATTCCTTTTCCCTGAATGCTGTAAGAACTGCAATATGGTGGTTATAGAACAAAGCTGAGAAACTAACATATGACATCTGTAAGCTTCACAGGCTGAAATGTAGGTTTATGATTTCAATTTTACATTAAAAGGAAATTAAAATTTCTGCTACTTCATCACACTTATTGAATTGATTCGTTTTAATTACTAATGTAGTTTTTGGACTAGACAATGGATTTATTGTTGGAGAATCAAATATGGCCTCTAACATCCATAATTTTGCGACTGTATGTTGCTGCGTTCAAAATGAGTGTCATCATGGGCCGCCTGGGTGGGGTAGTGGGTTGAGATCTGATTCTTGGTTTCAGCTCAGGTCAGGATCTCAGCGTCTTGTGGGGCTCCTATGCGGGGCTCCATGCTGAGCACTGAGCAGGGAGTCTGCTTGGGATTCTCTCTCCCTCTCCCTCCACCCCTCCCCCGTCAACACTCTCTCTCTCTCTCTCTCTCTCGAATAAATAAATAAATCCAAAACAAACAAAAACCAAAATGAGCGTCACCACTTTCATAAAACAAATAGGCCCTCAGGTTGGAAATATTCAAAGTTAAAGTGCTAACGTGAGCTGGATAATACAATGCCATTCTCTCAAATTGTCAGGCTCACAAGTGCCTGTTGCACAGCGTTTTCCTCTCTTCCCCTTATCTGGAAAAATAGCCCTCATCAACGAGATCTGTTGTCTTTAAAGATCACAAGGATATGGATATAAATCATCAGAGCTCGCAGATATGAGTACAAAAGCCAGTGCACGCGATTCTTTACTTTCCATCCTAGAGTAGAAGAAGAACAAACATGTCATTAAGATGAATCTTAAACCAAATATCCCCACATGTTCTCACTCTGCAACCACCTCATCCGGTGAAGAAGCTGAAGTTCCAAAAGTGAAGAAACCATCAGGTAGGCTCACCCCCAAGCTCCTTCTTACTCTGTGTCAGGTGGACACACACGTGGCCGCACACGTACACACTCGGCGCTGGGTTTTCAGGGTTGGTGGCCTCTAAGGGTCAGTGGCCCTCTGCCCTGCTCTGGTCCAGCTCCAGTGACCCTGCCCCTGCCTTCGGCTCCACCCCCTCAGACAGCTGCTCATTCCCACAAGGGTGGTTTTCCAGGTGTTTCTCCAACAGCCTGTTCTCGACTGTTTACCCTAAATGCTCTTGATTTGAAATAAATCCCGTCAGTGTGTTCTGACTGGAAACTGACTTCTAAGGTGCAGACACCATCCGTGGGCCCTTTTCTGGGAATAGGACAGAACCTAAGGGAGATACCTCGATGCCGCTGCACCTGCACCTGCGCCGGCACATGCGTGCTGTGTGCAGTTGGGCACCTCACCTGTGCTGCTGGAGCCTGGCTCTCCTCTATCATGTAAAACAAAACAAAACAAACTCAAAAAAAGCATTCTACTGTCCACTTCAGGACTCTTACGAGAATCCAACTAAATTCCACGAGGAGACACAGGGAGGGATCCTGGCACCCACTCGCTGTGCCAGCAGCAGGGTCGCCGGGACCCACCGGCCCAGAACCGGAACGGCTGCTCCACGACAGGGACACCTGCTCCAGCTGTTCCCACAGGGGTTGGGCGGCTGGAGCGGGAGAGAGAGCCGGGAGCTCCATGCTAGGATAAAGGGGACCCCAGAGAAGAGAGAAACAGCTTTCCGATGATGATAAGCAAAGTGCTTCTGAGTTTAACTGTTTGGAAAAGCAATTTTGCAACTATGACATAATGGTGAAGCATGATTCTCTGATGAAAAACCTATAAAATATCATTCCGACTGCCAGCTTTGGGATGCATTTTATAATATTTGCGGTTGGTGATTTACTAGATAGGAAAGTATCTTTTTGTAATATAAAAATTACATGAGACCTATCATTCCACAAAGACTGCAGGAAAAAAAAAATTTTTTTTTTTTTTGTGATACTGGGAAAACTCATGCACCTCAACAGAATATGAGAAGACTATTACGAGGCATTCAATATACTGTGAATAATGGTCTTTTTACTAAGAATTATTTTTCTAGAAGCTACAGCTAGTTCCAGTAATATTTACTGAGGGCCTGAATGTGTCAGGAGGTGTGCAAGGCCGTGTGGAGAGGACGGGGCCCTTGTCACTTTGTCACTGAGTGCCAGGCATGGCCATTCATCACTGCTAGGACCCCCTAGCACAGCAGTATCAGACATTTATGGCCGATGGGATCATAGTGGTGGTGCTTCTTTTAGGTCTCAGAGAGATCTACGGATTCTTACTCTGTTAACATGCAGAAACACCTCAAATTATTCAAAGACACTGATTCTATTTACATAATAAGCAATGAGACCAGGTCAGGATACCCCTATTCGGGAATGCCATTATATATCCCACCTCCCCACATTGTCTGTCAAGAATTTAAATATAGGGATGCCTGGGGGCTTAGTGGTTGAGCGTCTGCCTTTGGCCAGGGAGTGATCTCTGGGTCCTGGGATCGAGTCCCACGTCGGGAGCCCGCAGGGACCTTGCTTCTCCCTCTGCCTGTGTCTCTGCCTCTCTCTCTGTGTGTCTCTCATGAATAAATAAATAAAATCTTCCAAAAAGAGTCAAAATATATAGGAAGTTGCTCTCCTCTGGTCATAGCAGACATAGTCGGCTTGTCTGCTACAACAAAGATACCACAGACTGGGATCCTTAAACAAGAAACATTTATTTCTCAAGCCTTGGAGGCTGGAAGTCCAACACCACAGCGCCGGCTGATCTGGGTCTGGTCAGAGCCCTCCCTGGTTTGCAGATGGCTGTCTTCTTTTTGTGGCCTCCTGTGGTGGAGGGCAGACAGAAAGAGACCACGCAAGCTCTCTGGGGTCTCCTCCCGAGCTCCTCACCTCTTGCGGACCTCACCTCCAAATACCATCACCTTGAGGGGCAGGATTTCAATCTGTGAACTTGGGAGGGACACAGGCATTCGGTCCATAACAAGAGCGTTCTTCAAACCTGTGCCCTAGGAACCACGTTCATGCCTTCTGGTGGGGCATTCTCGAGTTTCAGCTGGAGCCTACTGTCTACATCACAGGCGTGATGCCTGCTTCCTGTCCTGCTGTTTTCCAAATTGAAAGTTTTTGCAGTGCTGTGTCCTCAGGCCCCTGGTTTGATGACCCGCAGGATTTGTCGTTCAGAAATTGTTGCAAATTAGAACACTAAGTCCTAGTCCCCTAGGGTCTTGGGATTGTTGCTTGACATCTGTAACCTTTGTTTTCCCGTTTGTGTAATTTATTTTAATCAATATAGTGCAAGTGTGGCCTCTGCCAACCATGTGGTAAGTGTTCATGGTACAGAGACAAAGCACGTAGGCTAATTTATGACAAGGAAATGAAAATGTGTTGGGTGGCTTCCCTGTGCTCAGTACTATGTGCAATGTTATTTTCATTTCTGTTTTTCCAGCTGAGCAAACAGGTTCATGAAGGTTAGGTAAGTTGTCCAAGATCTCTCCGATAGCCTAAGTAACTCCGAGAGCCTGGATCCCACCCAGGTTTGTCTGAACACAAAATTTTTGCCATTTCCACGAAACCGTACTCTAAACTGAGATCTCTCCCAGTGCACATGTGAAAGTCTGTGGCTTGGAACACGACCTTCTCTACCTCTTCAGACAAAGTCAAGCTAGATATTAGATATAAAATTCCCGATTTCGTCTGGTGTCAGCATTATCATCCTCAAGTTAGTGAAAAGAAAAACGGAGCCACGAACTAGTAGCTCCAGCTATTAAATCAGGATGATTATGAAGATGCTTTGCAGTCTATAAAAGTTACTACAGATTGGTCCTGTTAAAATCCCTATTTATTTCTCTTGCACCAGGAAAGGATAAATGGAATTGCTTTTTGCTAGAGACAGAAGATTACATTCTCATCTCAGGGTGAATACAGTCGCAGCTGGGCCTTTATAATTGTGACTCATTTAAAATGCCTCGTTATTAAAACTGGATTGTTTTGGATTGCGACTTTATTCAATTGAGACAATTATGTGTTCTGTGTGATTCAAATCAATGATTTCAGGCAGCAGTTGATTATTTCAGCTTAATTTGTTGTGCCTTTTGCTTTTTTAGACAGCCATTGCATATCAAAGTCTGAAATTAGATTTTAATTTCCTTTTGTGGATATTTTACATGTATATTGCATTAGCTTTCATAAATATCATGATGCTTTTCTCTCTCTGTGAGTTCGTCCGTAGGCTTGGAAAATATCGATCCACTAACAGCACAGATCTACACACTTCTGTGCAGTAGCCTCTGTCTTTGTCAGGCAGGACTGTCACTGTGGCTTTGGACCAGCTAAGCACAGTGTGTCGGGACTGACTCCTCCCATCTGCTATCCCAGCTCTGGAGCACTTTGATGAAACATGTCACTCTCTGTAGGTTTTCTTTTCTATGCTTTCCAGGAGGAAGTGTTCAGAAATTAGTAGAAGCCCCAGGAAATGCTGCCATGAACATGAGGCAAGTATCTGCCTCTGCAGGTGGAAATTGCCCAAGCCCTGGCTTTCCAAGGGTTGATGGCAATTCATGGTGCACAGGGATGATGAAATGTATGGCCGTAAACAAGTCTTGCCTCCAACTTATTAAGATGCCTCCAGGCTGAAATGAGTGTGGTGGGGGGGAGTCGTGTCCCTGCAATACCACTTCCTCTAGAGACAGTTTCTAGTTCTTTCCACAGCTTTGCCCTGGCAAGCCTTGGGGTGAGCAATGCAATCATCCTGTCCTTGTGTGAAATAATGTTTTTCCATGTTTGAAAATACCTGAAATCACACCGATGTAATACTCGACACCAGCACTGGGATGGATGTCTATGCTCACTAATCGGTAGCAGGTGCTCTCTACCACTGGCAGAAAATTGGGCTGAAGGCACGATGAGAGCCTACATATGCCAGGAAGGTGCATACAATACTAAAAGAGTCATATTTGTGGTGATTATCAGCTCTGGGTTTTTTTTTTTTTAATGGGGCTAAAACTCTCACATATTGCACATAATTGGCCTAATTGGAATTTGAATTAATATACATCTGACTCCCAAATCCACCCTCAGGCAGATCCTTAGGCATTGAAAAGGCAGGTCTCATCTTTACTGATATGCAAGGAGCATTGGTGTTTCAGGGAATTTGGATGTTGTGACCTCTCAAAGCCCTTTTCAACTTAGAGGACAGATATTTTTATTGTTGATTGAACCCCTTTTGGGGCACGAGAGTTTGTAGAAGAAAGATATTAGGAAAGTACTGAGACTTCAAAAACAAAACAAAACAAAAACCTAATCCTATTTTCTACAATCTCACATTTAGAACAAGAAAGTACCATAGAAATGACTCATTGCCCTAGGGAATCACACAACCCAACGAGTAAATTCCTATGACTATGCTCCACAATCTCAAAAATCCAAGTTTTCTGCTACTTATGGAGAAGTATTCATTCACAAACAAACAAAATTTGTATCAAAATAAGGAATGCTTGACTATCTAAATGTAATTGAAGAAGAATCACTGACACCATCCAAAACTCATCTCCGTGAATCTGCTGTGTGTAGCGTGAGCTGTAGCTGCAATACCTGGACCACGTAATAGATCTAGGCTGGGAAATAGATGCGGGTTAAATACACAGTCTGAACAGACAAAAAAAAAAAAACACAAAAAAACAAAAAAAAGCCAATCCATGTGGGTGTTCTTTTAGAAAAGCCCATGGATTACAAAGAATCTTTTCCATGGGAAGGGCTTTAGATTCTCTCTCTTGGGGTGTGGGCGGGTTCAGGATGGGATCCTTGCTAATTCCATGCCATTTTTTTAAAAAAATAAGGCATTACAGCCTGAAATCTTAGATCTGGGCATTCTTAGAAGGTCAGAGTTATTTCTCAGCTCTGGGGTTTTTATCTCACTGCTGACAATCCTACTCTGGAGATCGTTAGAGTCCTGTATCATGCTCTCAACCACCCTTGAGATGTCTCCTTAGAGATACTCTCCTCCAAGGTTTCTGTGATGACAATACAACTAGATTAAATGCCCTCCCCTTTGTTTTCCTGGATCACCTGCTCTTTCTCCTACCACAACATTTATGTAACATTCAAATTACTGTTAACTTGTTTGTCTCTTTCCCCACTGGAAACTAGGCTCCCCCGGGACAAAGTTTTAAGGCTCATTCAGTGTTGATTCCCTAGCACACAGTGTAGCGCCTGTGACACAAGAAAGACTCAATACATCTTTTTGTTGAAATGAGTAAAAGGCTGGCTGCTTCCCACGGTGCCCACCAGTGGGCCATTTTTCTTGTGTCTGCCATGCTGTCTCTGCTCAATGCTTTCACCTGACCCAGATCCCAAGAAACGTCAAAACCCTGTGTTACTTCTCTCCTCCTCTCAGAAGTCCTTCCTCAAAACACAAGTTCATGGTGATCTTTCTTTTCTTGAGAAAGCAGCAGAACCTATTACTTTAAAAAAAAACAACGTTGGCATCTTATTATATGTTCTTCTTCCCAGCACAGTTTAGTTTATGGTCTTCCTAAAGGAACCTTTTGCTGTATTCTCCAGACCACATGGGCATAAAAGAATAGTTTCTCTTTGTCACATGACTTGCAATTACCTAGTATGTTTTCAGAATTAGAAATACCAATACCTCTCCTCTGCAATCCTCAGAGCATTAAAATAGCACAGCCACCAAAAGGCACTGGAGTTTTGTTTGTTTCGGAGTTTGAAAATATATCCGTGAATTGTTCTCTTGTTGGTTTCCCATTTGCAAGCAATTCAAGGTCCACTCTTTGATGACAGCTGTGTCCCAGAACATGGAGACACACTGAACAAATTAAGTAGAATATATTTTGCAACATCAGCTTAACGTTGATTCTTGAAGATGATCCTAAATAGGGACATGGACTCAGCCAACCCAGAGCCAAGCCCAAGAGTACCCGCCTGAACACAGATGTAAGGTCTGCAATTCAAATCTTCTTTCCCTTGAACTACAACGTTGAGTTATGCGGAGCCAAGCCACTGGAAATCATAAGCAATTCAGGAAATCTGACCCATCAACATTAAGGTACTTCAGGTACAGACTGTGATAAAAAGTTCTCTGTTCTACCTTTGATGGTTCTAAAAAAGAGAACTCTTAGCAGAAATTCAATTCCTGACACAGTTCCCTACATTTATTATATTTCATGAAAATGCAAGTCTCTGACCACAGCAGGAATGGTCAGTAAAGGAGTGTGGAGTGGCTAGTTATGCTGAGTAAATTTATGGTAATACAGAGGGAACCATCCTATTTCTCCTTGCCAACTCATCCACACGTGCAGACCAGGGCTTACCGCCACCCTGCTTGTGTTCTGAGACTTCCTTGAACTTCCTTTGGTGACCTCTATTCTGTGCCCCACCACCAGGCACCATCAGAATGCACCGTTGTCACCTCCAGCCACCCATCAAACAAGAGCTTGGGAGCTGGACTTAGATTTGGGTATCACAAAGTTGATGGAGTTTTGATTAGAAAGTATTTTTCAAAGCCAGTCACTTAAAATCTATAATTATTTCATGCTTTACCTGTAATACACAATGAAAACTGAATGTTTCCATTTCAATTTCTATTTTCCAGAACATCTTTTTCTAGAATTATGCCTGTCTGAGTGAATTTTACGGTAAAATTCTATTTATATATTTGTTGTATATTCATATCATGTATTGACCATAACTTCTGCCATAATACATTTCATGATTTGGGTCATTATTTCTACTAAGTGTAATTTTTTTTTCAGTTGAATTGTGTAGCTCTGAAGTGTTATCATGAGCAATTCAAGCAGTTGCCAGCATCATTTTGTATTGATTTTTTAAGTAGTTATATGCATAATGATTGTTCAAAAGACTGACAATTTCTATTACTTTCTTAGCAAATCCATAAGAAACTTGAGAGCAAGCTCCCTCAGATATCCCAGAACTGGTTCCTCTGGGCCAGGAACACTCTTGTCCATCCGCCCAAGCATTCTGCCACCACAGTGCTGTGTCATCACACCACTGACAGCGCAGGCAGCCAAGCCCTGGAGTATGATAGTCTTGGATCCATAGAGTCCCACTCTGTACAGGTGGACAGATGGAAGAATTAAGAGCACAGAATCCCACGTCCGCTCCCAACACCTGGGGTCAGGAAGTTGCTGTTTCACTCTATCACTTTCAAAAATGTCACTCCATCAAAAGTATGCACTTGGTACATCTATTCTAAATATTTCAAAGGCAAGCTTTTATTATTTAAAAAGATGTTTATAAACCTCCCGGTGCATCATAGCCAATGTGTTGAATGAGCACAAGAAAAATCATCAGATAAAATACAACTTTCATTTCTGTATCTCCATGTACCTTTAAAATATTTTCTCTGCCACTGGTTGATAAGAGAGCTCGAGACATTTATGTTTACCTTGAATGGAGAGTCCTTTCCCACTTAAGAAATACAATATTAACTCTGAATCAAGAAAAGAATATTTAGAAAATAATTATTCCTAGGTATAATTAGATATATGGTTATCTAACAAAATAGGCACAAGATCTATAGATGAAAAATTACAAAACCATGATGACAAAACTCTGAGAGGACCTAGACAAGTAAAGAGATGGCATATCTGCATAGAGTGTGAAACTCAGGGTTGTTGAGACTTCAGTGATCCCCAAACTGAAGTCCAGATCCATTAGGGTCCCAACAAACCATTTGGAAGAATTTCCAATCTTGGGAGTAGGCAAGTTCTTTGTAAAAGTTATTTCAGGGGAGCCTGGGTGGCTCAGTTGGCTGACTGTCTGGCTCTCGGTTTCGGCTCAGGTCTGGTCTCAAGGTTGTGGGATGGACTCCAGTGTCAGGCTCCAAGCTCAGCTCGGAGCCTGCTTCTCCCTCTCTGCTTTCCCTCCACTCACATATGTAAGTGCACTTGCACCCCTCCTCAAATTAATTAATTAATCAATCAATTAATTAATTAATTAAATCTTTATAAAAATTATTTGAAAAAGCAAAGGAACTCAAATACCTAAAACAACTTTGAACAAAAGAAAAAGAACTAAGTTGCAGGACTCACATTGCTTGTTTTCAGGATTTATTATAAAGCTACACTGGTAACAAGAGTATGATATTGGCTTGAGCTTGGACACAGAGATTGGCGGAAGAGTGGAGGGTCTTGAGATAGACCTGCACGCACACGGCTAGTTGACTTCTGACAAAGGTAATATATAATTCACTGGAAATAGGATAGTCTCTTTCACAGACAGAGCTGGAATAACTGGACATGTGTAAAAGAAAAAAGAAAATCTCCACCTATCCCTTAAACCTCCACCTATCCCTTTATACTATAAATACAAATAATTTAAAATAGTTCATAGAATTAAATAAAAAACATAAAGCAATAAAATTTCCAGAAGATAACAAAGGAGAAAAAACCCTTGCAATCCTATAATAGGAGATTTCTTAGATAGGACACTAGAAGTATAATCGCTATACTGATAACTGAACATTGTAAGAAATAAAAACTGGCACACTTCAAAAAACCCTGTAAGAATATGACAAGTCCAACCACAAACTATGACATGATATTGGCAAAAAACAAATCTGGTAAAGGACTTAAATCCAAAGTACATAATGAACTCTCAAAACTACATAATTAAGGGGAAAAAAAAACACTTAAAAATAGGTTAATGATCTAAGCAGACATTTCACAAATGAAAATGTACTGATGGCATATGTGTGCATAAAACAATGACCAGCTTCATTATCTATTAGGAAATTACAAGTTAAAATGTAATGATAATATCCCACATGTCTATTAGGGGGCCCAAATTAAAAAAAGAAAAAAAAAAAGAAATACACCTGAACATACTCAGTCCTGATGAGGATGTGGAGCAACTAGAATGCTCACTCATTGCTGATGGGAATGTAAAATGGCACAGCCACCAACAATCTGGTGGGTGTTTATAAATTTAGACATACACCTGTCATCATGGTCAATGGTACCACTCTTAAGTATTTACCCTAGAGAAGGGAAAAAAGTATGTTCACACAAAAGCCTGTCCATATATGTTTATGCATTCTTCTTCATAATTTTAAAAATACTGGGAAAAAAAACCCAAATGTTTTCTACTGTGAATAAATAATCAAACGTTGCTACAAGCACAAGATGCAATACCTCTCATTTAGGAGCAGAAGGACCACTGACCCCATGCATAAATGGATGGGAATCCCGTGTGCCATGCTAAGGGGAAAGCCAGACTCAAAAGGCTCCATACTATATGATTCTGTTCACAAAGCATTTTGAAAAGAGCCATGCTGAGGTATAGGAAACAGATCAGACTTTGCTGGGGATGGGAGTGGGAGGACTTCAGGACAGGGCATAGGTAGCAATTGGGAGGGTGCCAGGACACTTCTATGTATTGAGTTTGGTGGTGCTCACCCATCACTGTGATTTGTTAAAACTCACCAAACTGTCATTAAACGTGGTGCATTTATTGGATGTCAATTTTAACTCAAGACAGCTGACTTAAAAAAAATTCTTTAGACTTAAAACTTAAGAAAAATAGAGAAAAAATAGATAAAAACAAAAAGTAACTGTCATCCCAAATGGCTCTCAAAATGTCTTACTTGGTTATAATGTCTACACACTTCTTCCTCAAATTTCAACCTCCCATTTTGATTCTAATTATATTACTATTAGAATTACTAATGTTAAAACATTTTCTTTCTTCTTATTGAGAGGCAGTGGACATTCAGGAAGATTTATGCATATTCTGCAAATGACTTGTTTCCTGTGTTATTCTCAGCACATCTGCTCCAGTTTGGTCCAAATCAGATCACAATTGTGAGACCCATATTCCCATTGGAAGGGATTCCTAGCAGCGTGCTGTGTGTCAGGATGGGGTTACTAGCATCACATGGTACCCTTTGACCTTTGAGCACATGCATTTTACTAATGATTGATTCCTTGTCTTCCTCCCACCCCGAAATACAAATCCTAGGTTTATTGCCAATAAACTAATTTTGTTCAGACCTAAAGTAGAACAATTTGTGTGAGGATATCTTACCTATTCTGTTTTGGAAAGAAGTTTGAAAGGAAGAAGCAACAGAAGGAATGATTCACAGAAGGCATTCCTCCAGTGGAAAGACAGAGAAAAAAGTCATTTTCTTGTCTCATCTCCATCAGAAAGTACTTGGGAAGTCTTGGGAGAAACCAGTTTCTTGCTAGACCCTGTTAACATCCTCATGGAGGTACTAGACCACAGGAACCTCACCAAACACTCCTCCTGCCTGGTGGACTCCGGGGGTTTGTTAACATGACAACTTTGCAAGAAAAAGGGTATCAGAAAAACATTGCATTTTAAGGATGATTCTTGAAATGGTCAAGGGCAACCTTCATCTTTGACATTGGTCATGGCAAGGACGAGGAAAAGCAGATGACGTCAATGATAATTGCTAAGACTCACTGGAACGATGTGCTGACCGGTTTTATCATTAACCTCATTTATTTCAGACATCAGTGCTAAGGATCTGAGGATTCTGGAAGTTATCTTGTACAACGTCACAGCACGTTATATGTGTCTGCCACCGAGTCTCATGCCCAGACCTCTATGACCCTAGAAATACTAGTCAATAAGTAAATGCACATCATGTACTAGAAGAAAGAAAGAAAGAAAGAAAGAAAGAAAGAAAGAAAGAAAGAAAGAAAGAAAGAAAGAAAGAAAGAAAGAAAGAGAAAAAAGCCTGAACCTTGAGCCTCAGCTTTCTCCTCTATAAAATTTCAGTAACGATGTAAATGGAAGAAAACTCAATGGACAAGTAGTTCATTGAGCCAACATTCACTGCAGCCAACAATTCACAATTGATTTGGGAGCTTCTAGGAAAGGTAGTGTTATTAATTATAGATGTGCATTTTTATGATTTGGGGATATACATCAAACTGTATGATTATTAATATGTGGATAATTTATTATAATTTTTAAAGCTATAGGATTTGTCATTAGCCATCATTATGAGGAATATATATTTTTATTAGAAGAAAGCAATACATGGTTTCATTAAGCGACAAGATGGGGAAGCACTAGACTCTGGGTTTCTTCCAACCTCACAAGTTGTGAACCAGTATTTAATCATGTGAGTGAGGCAGTCCTCTGATTTGCAGAAATACACGGCAGGGCATTTAGCGCTATAAATGTGCATGTATTTATGGCTTAAAAAGAGAATCTTGAAAGGGAAAAAAAGCTTTTCACAAATCTCCAGAAAAAAAGTTTCAGCAGGCTCAGAGGAATTAGACAAAATCTTCAAAGAGCGTAATTATATTCTTCCCATCTAATTTGCCAAGGCAATACAACTGATAGGAAAACAATTTAAAATGGAAACACTCCACATGTGGCCATCGTAATAAAAAAGGACCTAATCCATTGGGTTTAGTGAACATATAAGCAACATTGCCCAGGAAAATTAATAAACAAAAATAAGTTAATTGCTGACATGTAAAAGGGGGTTCTGACCATGGGATTCTCTGATATTTGACACAGTTCTGAGCTTGTAGTAATACCAACTGTAGGGCAACTGTGCATGAGGGGAGCAGGTTCTTTTCTACAAACACTGCAAAATGTGTGAAAGGTGTGGATGGCGATGGGTTGGTCCCCTGGGGCCATTACAACAAGGACCTGAACTCAGTGGCTTCGCAGGATGTCCTTTTCTTATACTTCTGCAGGAGAGAAATCTGAGACCAAGACATTGGCAGGGCTGGCTGCTTCCTCAAGCTGGGAGGGAAAGACTGTACAGACTTCTCTCCCTGGCTAGAAGGTAGCCACCTTCTCCCCGTGTCTTCAGTGTCTCCCCCTCTATATCTCTGTGTCTACAGTTGTCCTTTGTACAAGAACACGGTCAAATTGGGGGAGAGCCTCTCTCATGACCTCATCCTAGCTTGACCATCTGCCAAGACTTTTTTACAAATAAGCTTACATTTACAGATACTGGGGGTTAAGGACTTCAGCATATGAATTTGGGAGAATACAGCCTATATATAGCAGGGGACTTCCGTCCAGCACAATTAGAATAAAGAAATGACAGATCTGCTTGAAGGAGAAAGGGTGTGCGTGTGTGTGTGTGTGTGTGTGTGTGTTTGCATCTCTCAGCCTCACCAGATCCCACCCTTTGCCCCCTTTTTCTGACACAATCACAACCATGTACTTTATGACAACAGATTCACAAATACAACCACTGACTGTTAGCTCCTTTTTAAAATTAATGTTTGCCCTGTGAAACACCCAGTAGAAGCCTCAAAATATACAATACAAATCTATGCAATCAGATTTCGGTTTTAGGTTAGGTGTTTAAAGTCTAATTGAAGAAAGACATCTCATGGGAAAAGGTAGCCAATATTGAAATCAGAATGAGAAATGTCAGACATTAGAGCACAGAGACATGATTCAGTGGATTCACTTTCAAATGAAATAATTATCCAAGAATTTATAAAAGACATAGGATTAGAGCCAGGCCTTATTGGTAGGATTTATATACCATCAAAATGAGGAAGAAGAAAAAAAAGAACAAGCTTTAGGAGTCAAAGTGCATTGCTTAATTTCTCTGATTCTCAGGATTCGTGGCAGAGCTGTCCCCCTTCCTTTCACAGGAGCACAGCACCGGATGAGAAGTCAATGGGCAGCTAGCCCCATTTCTCTGTTCCCTTAGGTACGGCCATGTGAGCAGACAAGAAACCTGCTACTTCCTGTTCTGGACCTGAAGACGTTGGGCACTGCTTCTACATAGTCTCCTTCCCTTTCCTGATTATTGAACCGTAGAAATATGGAAATGCATGATTTCTGGCTTTGACCATTTGAAAAGAGAGACGCTCCCCCTGGGGTTCCAATGCAATCACATTGGAAGCTACCTTTGTTCCCAGGTGATGAAGAGAAGCAGACCCACTGCCATTTTGAAATCCTCTCCTCAGGGTCTTGGCTTTATCTAAGTCACAGTGGGTCTCTATGTTAGGACAGTTCAGCCCTTAAAATATTTTATACAATATGTTATCTGTGTATTTGGATGATATATGAATCTCGTACTAGGTATGGAAACCATCAGACAATTCGCAACAGATAATTGCTGGTACGTTGGAGAGTAACCTTCAGAGAACTGATGACCTGGGTGAGAACAGGCATTAAAGGGAAAAGGGATACATTTTAATTCCTTTCAAATTTGGTTATACACTCTACATACATTATGATGAAAGGAATAAAAACTTCTTAATGATAATCGTAATAATGTCTAATTAAATTTAGAATACCTAATTAATTTTAGAATTAAATTTAGAATAAATGGAACTTTACCATTTTTCCCCCTGATGCACATTAAGTAGGCAGGTCAATAAGTTTTCTTACTTGACAGATGAACAAAACCAAACACTGAACTTAAGAAAATCATCTCCAATTTGTGGTCAAGCGTTTGTGGAAGGACTGAGGAAGTACCCCGATGTCCCAAGCCTCCAAGGCCATAAGCCACTCTTCTGTGTTTGCACAAACCATCTTGAGAACAGCAGACCACAGGGGCCCCTGGGTGGTGCAGTCAGTTGAGCGTCTGACTCTTGAATTCTGCTCAGGTCATGATCTCAGGGGTTAGGATGGAGCCTGGCCATGCACTTGGCAGGGAGTCTGCTTGAGATTCCTCCCCTGCCTCCACCACCACCTCGCGCCCCCCGCCTGCATGCTCTTTCTCTCTAATGTAAATAAATAAACCTTTTAAAAAAAGAAAAAGGAGTAGATCATAGTGAGCTTAGAAGTGAGGAAATTTTAAGTCATCAGTGTGTAAGAACTTTCCATTTCACTTGTCATAACATGACTATTTGTGAAGTTGATAAAAAAAAGAAGTCCCCAAAATAATGGTCCTTGCCTGTAGGAAACCTCCTGAGGAAACTTGAGGTGTGTAAACCTAGACGCTTTTAATGCCGTGTGAGACGAACACCCCTCCATTCCCGTGGGGGTATCCATAAGGAATTCCAAGTGATAAATTTTCTTCTAAATAGCCATTTGCAACATCAAAAATACTTGGCAATAGGGCAGCCCCGGTGGCCCAGCGGTTTAGCGCCGCCTTCAGCCCGGGGTGTGATCCTGGGGTCCCGGGATCGAGTCCCACGTCGGGCTCCCTGCATGGAGCCTGCTCCTCCCTCTGCCTGTGTCTCTGCCTCTCTCTCTCTCTCTCTCTGTGTGTGTGTGTGTCTCATGAATAAATAAATAAAAAAATCTTAAAAAATACTTATAAAAAATACTTGGCAATAATTCTCTCAGATATACGACAGACTTTCAAATTAGAAGATCATCCAGAATGCCTCAAAGTTCCCCTAAACAGAATACTTGCCTTATTTTACAATTTTAAAAGGGTCCAGAAGAGCCAGTGTTCTG
The DNA here is from genome assembly GCF_011100685.1 of Canis lupus familiaris. Classification (NCBI taxonomy): domain Eukaryota; kingdom Metazoa; phylum Chordata; class Mammalia; order Carnivora; family Canidae; genus Canis; species Canis lupus. The sequence continues at coordinate 3,009,688 of NC_049238.1, forward strand.
TGAAGACTCCCTGCAGTCAGAGGACCAGCACAATGGAGCCTGGACTCAGGCAGAGGGAGAGAGAGGGGCTGTCGAGAGGCCACCCGGGCGGGCTCCCTAGGACAGTAACCAATTCTCCCCATCTGCTGACCGGGCTCAGGCCATGGAAAAAGTGGCTGACGGGTCCCCATAAAGTAGACAGCACCCGGGTGGAGAGTCAGGGCAGGACGCGGAAATGTCTCGATCAGCAGATCTGGAGACTCCAGAGGAAATTGAAGAGGGGGGATGGTCTTCAGACAGAGGCAATTATAACACAGAGAGGAAGTAGTAGGATCACAACATCTGCAAAGAGGCAGAAATAACTTGCCTGTACATGTGATGAGGGGCTAATCGTAAAGAGCCCGCAGTGGAAGTGAACTCAGGGGAGGAACAGATGCATGGAAGGGTAGCCCTGGTACGGGGGGCGTCAGACTGTGTTTACACAGATGAAAAGGAAGTAGAAAAACTCCTGGCAAGATTGCCAGATAAAAAGACAAAAGAAAAGCTGACGGCAACCTGCTAGGTCACTCATGGCAGTGGCACGTAACTCTGCTTGCATTGTGTGAAAAGGCTTTGCCCGGTGCCAGTTATCTGGGAAGAGAAATTGAAGAGATTGCCAGATAGAATATGGGACATCTAGAGAAATTTTAATTTTAGATAAACAATGAATAATTTTCGGTGTTAGTATGTCCCGGATACTTATGCTAACACTTTGCAATATTCGGGACGTACGTATCGCAAGGAGGCATTCCTTGTCTATCTGAGATTCGAATTTTTACCTGGGTTCCCTGAATTTGTATTTGTTAAATATGGCAACTCTAATTGGGGGGGAAAGCAGAAAAACTACCTCCCCACCGTCAGACCTGCACAGATCAGAACTCACAACAGCCCAAGGTGTTAGCGCTTCCAGAGTAGATACTGAGGCCTAGAGGCCCAGATGCTAATCGGACTCAGACTCAGTAGAAACCTTGGTCCCCAAGACATATTCTGGTACCAACATTCTCCCTTATTTTCCTCAAGGAAATAGGAGAAGTCCAAGGTCCTCTGAGTAGATCCAGGATCTGCTGAACCTAAACTCGGTGACCGGACGGCACCTGGTGTTTCCCCGACGTGATAATACATACGACAGTAGCGTTTCTGGAACGTAGACATAGTTTCCAGGTTGGCCGGGCTTTGCAGAGAAACAGGGACAGATCACGTACACGGGGAGAGGAAACAATAGAAGGAAAGAGGCATTCTTACAACCCAAGTCTTGTCGCCTCCTAACCTTTTCAGGAGTTCACGTGCTGGACCCGATTCCATTCAGCAAATGGGCCAGCGAGGCTGGGAAGGCACGGGACAGGGAGCCGGCCGTGGGGCCCAGCACACCCGGCTTCCCAGGCCTAGGCCCGGGCCCATGCATCCACCCTGCGGTCTCCCACGGGTAAGCTCTCTGGGAGCCCGGATCGTGTTTCCTAGAAGCAGTAAAGCTGGTGGGTGAACCACCCTGTGACTTAACTATATGTTATACACTTAGCATGAAACCAAAACACACGGGACATGCAAGGACTCATGTGTAAAGAAGTCTAGGACATATCGATCCAAAAGACGCGGACAGCAGGAGCAAGAGCTGAGAAAATGGGGCTCTTGAAGGAAAGGGGGCCAGGAGGCAAGGCCCTGAAGCTGACAGTGGGTTTGAGCGGACAGGGAAGCAGGAGAAGAGCCTGAAACCTCACAGGGGGAAGGAGCTGACGTCAAGGGACAGGTGCATGGGCCGTGGAGGAGCCCGAGGGGCGGAGGCCCCTGCACGTGCAGCCCTTGGTCCCAAGTGGTAAGGACCTAGAGCTAAAGCATCACGCACAAGAAACCACCTGAGAGGAAGACCATTACGTCTTGTCCTGGGGAGACTTCTGTGGGTAACAGAAGTGGAAAACAGTTGTCAGATATGACAGGGAATCTGGAACAGAAGGTGCCAGAAGAATGGGTCTCCTGGAGGTGGAAATGGAGAAGTTTGAAGGGAAGAGAGAGTTTGAGGTGAAAATAACCTGATTACCTTTGCTGGAGAAGAACCAGCGGAGGCAAACTGAACTCGGCCATGTGGACAACCAGGTATCCCACTACCATCACGTATTTAATTGAAGATGTAGCCACTGTTTAATTTTTTTTTAATTTAAAGATCTTGTTTATTTATTCATGAGAGAGGCAGAGACACAGGCAGAGGGAGAAGCAGGCTCCCAGGGGGAGCCCGATGTGGGACTCGATCCAGGACCCCGGGGTCACTCCCTGAGCCCAAGGCAGACGCTCAACCGCTGAGTCACCCCAGATGCCCCCCTACCTCCCATTTTAGATGAAGTTCTCATTTAAGAAAAACTCTCAAGAATGCAGAGAGCAGATGAACGCTGGGTCTTCAGTGACTTGCCGTTTTGGAAAGAAACACAGCACTTACAAGGAGGGATATCCAAGGAAAGTGGATTGAAGGATATCATTCTTTTTAAAGATTTTTATTTATTTATTTATTTGAGAGAGAGAGAGAGCACAAGCAGGGGGAGAGCCAGAGGGAAAGGCTGGCTCCCCATGGAGCCCAGGTGGGGCTCGATCTCAAGACCCAGGGATCCTGACCTGATCCCAAGGCAGATGCTTCACCAGCTGAGCCCCCCAGACCCCCCGACGGTTTATCCGCACACTTCCAGCAGTAGCTGAGTAGCCACCTGTGCACTGGAATCCCCAAGACTGGCCAATCCAAGGTGCAAAAAACCCGCAGTATTTGAACAGGGGAGACAGTGCTTTGAGTGCCATGCGTTCGGCAACTCAGACAATGAGGTAGTAGACGTGCCACTTTCCACCTTTTCACCCACCGGCGTGAGATACTAGGATTTTAAACTCGCTGCCAACGTGATGAGCTACGATCAAAGAGTCTAAGGTAGACATGATAGAAATGAATGACTGAACCCTGTGCGATTTCCAGGTTAAATGTCATTAAAAACATATTGCCCGAACACAGGGCTGTAGGGGGGTGCAGGTGAGAGGAGTGAGAGCTTCACCCTGGAGGAGCCGTCTGGTCGGTCCCAAGGCTGGCAGGTGCCTGTGGGGCCACCGGGCTTGCGGGGCCGCTCTTGCTCAGCAGCAGGGGCTGTGCCTCCAAGAGCTGGTTTCTCAAACTGGGAAGCTGTGCGCCAGTAAGACGACACCAAAGGAAGAAATTTTTTTTTATTTTTTTATTTTTCTAGGCAAGCTGGGTATAATTTGGGTGAGCTCCATGAGGCAAGCACCTGCACCTCATTTGCATTTGCACAATTCCTATTTAATCTGGTAATTATGTAAATAGCAGACGAGATTTTTGACATCTCACTTTCTTATTCTGCTTGAAAAACTGACTAGATAGTTCACCGCAGGCAATTTGCTGTTTCAACGCGCACAAAAGATGGATTCGTTTCAGCCCAAAATACAGCAAATAACGGCACATCTGATCTCCAAGATGCATCACTGTCTTTTTGTTCTATTGTGTAGGCGCTAAGGAATCACAGACCAGGAGGGTTCTGTTCGGAAGTCTGGCTCGAGTCCTGGACCTTTGTTGTTCTTTTCCCCTCTCTCCCCACATCGTCTACACTTGCCTAGAGGCCCTATATGACCAACTGGAAAAAGAGAGAGAGAGAGAGAAACACTTTCCTAGAGTTTTCTAGGAGGTAGGGCACTAGTATAGATGTTACAAAAGAACCTGTTCCCATTAATGTGATTTGTGTTCTTAAACAGCTTGTAATGCAATGGTTATTATTAAAAGGCAACACACAAAGCATTACAAGGAGTCTTTTCCTTCCCTATCAGCATCCACTGAAAACTTAATTACTCCATGGTGTTTTACGAAGTGTGCACGTTTCTCCAGGTTAATTAACCCCTCTGATCTCATATGTTAGAGGACAGGTAATACCACCCCACTTAGCGGACACTAGAGGTCAAAGGAGTTGGCGGTGCTGAGGTGACACACGCCGTGCCTGTCACGTGCCGGACGTTGACGAAGGCTAGCCGCCTTCCCCGCTCTCGTTGGGCCTCGGTTCTGGACATGCAACCTTAGACCCACTCGGCATAGCCCGAGAGCCCGTGTCCCCAGGTGAGTGGCATCACGTCCTATCACAGGTCCTGCGTCCCGACCAGAAGCAGCTGAGGCTGGTACAGGAGCCCTGGTGGCCGGGAGGACTGCAAACGCCCTGGAGGCCCAAGTGTCCTCCACACCCGAAGACTCAGCGGAGGACGCTGAGTTAATGGTCAAGCATCTCTTTATCCCAAAAGACTGAATTTACAAACAGGCTAAAAATGAATGTCTTTCATCAGCTTTAATTTTCTAATGCAGTGACCCATCCTAACACTGTGTAATAACAGGTCCCAGAGTGACAATTAAAATAAATCACCCTACAGAATATGCCATTAGAAGCATTCATGCCTCATCAGTAACCGAATTGCTTTATATCATACATCCTGAGGAAATATTTATAACTTTAGCCTCAGCTCCCCAAAGCACGATCTGATTAATATTCTGCTCCTGTTGCAGATTTCTTGGAAATTGAAACATGGTTCGAGTATTATTTTCTGGGTGACAGTCTAATTTTCTTTTAATGGGGAATACCAATGGCTAATCATGAACCAATAGCTATTGATCCAAAATGGATTACCTTTCCACGGAGCCCAAGAAAAAGACCAGCCTTGGCACATCCTTCCCTTTTTTTTAAGAAAATCTCTTGGATGAATGAGCTCATTTTCCTTCCCCATAAAGGGGATAAAAACCTTCTGAAGGCTTAAATGTTCAATCTATTCCTGTTCCACTTGTTACAACAATTTTTCCCAAGTGACAAAGGACTAGATGGAGAGAAGTCAGGTCTGAAGAAGGAAGCACCACACTTCCATCCTCCCTCGCATCTTCGCCTCAAGGAAGCCAGAGGGCTCTGCACACAGTGAGGTCACACTGGGCACACAATAAGGCCGCTTGACCATCCTTGGTGGGAGTCTCCACTCCCGTGGGCTATGACGGTCAAGAACAAGACCTAGGGATGCCTGGGTGGCTCAGCGGTTGAGCATCTGCCTTTGGGTCAGGGCATGATCCCAGGGTTCCAGATCGAGTCCCACATCGGGCTCCCTGCATGGAGTCTGCTTCTGCCTCTCTCTCTCTCTCTCTCTCTCTCTCTCTCTCTCTGTGTGTGTGTTTCTCATGAATAAATAAATAAAATCAAAAAAAAAAAAAAAAAAAAAACAAGACCTAGAGGAAGACCCTAAAGCTGCACATTTAGGTTAACTCTTCATTTTGGCAAAGTAGGAAAGCTCTTTGAGTGGCTGGTGCTGCCACTGGTTGTGGCTGTGGCTACCATCCTCAGGAAGATGACACGCCAAAAGCTGGATGCAGACCTCAATGACCGAGGACAGTGTCTCTGTCAGCTCTGGCCACCGTAACAAAATGCCGCAGAGCTTTTTGGAGCTTCAGCAACAGACATTTATTCCCCACAGTTCTGGAGGCTGGAAGTCCAAGATCAGGGTGCCCCCGGGGGGTCCAGTTCTGTGTGAGGCCTCTTCCTGGCTTACATCCTCGCACAGAAGAGAGAGACAGGGGAACTCTGGTATCTTCTTTTAGAACTGCACCAATCCCTTCCTGGGGCCCTGCTCTCATGACCTCATCTAAACCGAATCACTGCCCAAATGCCCACCTCCAAAAACCATCAGACTAGGGTTGGGGCTGCACCCCCTGAATTGGGGGGGAGGTTTACAAACAGTGCATCATACAGCAAGGAAAGGTGTGGCACCAGGAAGGGCCCTGCTGCTCTGTGCATCCCCCAGGGAAGAGGCTTACAAGCCAGCAGCCAGCAGGAGGGTCACTTGTCCTGGGTCAGGGACGTCAGGGGGTTCTTCATCCCTTGGAGGCTGCACCTGCTCTTTCGTAGGGTGTGGGTGTCCTTCTAGGTGTTAACATCCCACACATTCTTTGGCTGTTGATGTGTTGCTTTGGGAGTACCCTGAGATGTCAGCTATTAAAGTGCATTTGAGGAGAGGAATTTGGGAATTGTGTCCTGATCTGGTTCACACATAACTCCATACTTCCAAGGAATTGTGGAAGCAATGTGGGGAGATGGGGAGCCTCTAAATCAATGCAAAAAAAAAAGGAAACCGGCCAGACTAAGTGTATTTCTGAGGTCTGGGAACTCATGCCAGACTCCACCTGGGGCGTCTACTATTTAGAAAAAGAGTCTTCACTTTTGAGACACGTATCATCTTTCTTCACTTTTAAGAAAAGTTGTAAATATTCTAAATTTGAAGTTTCTATGTTATTGACCTTCCTAAGTTTCAATTCCCCATCCCGCTAAAGACATAGAAAACCTTCTAATAACCCCAAAGCGCAGCGGTGACAAATAATGGGATGACTTGTAAAGGAATGTCAGGTTTTTAGGAAAAGTAGCACTCGTATGAATAAATCAGCTTCTTCTGAATAAAGGGCTTTACGTTAACACGTTTCTAGCAAATCCCCCCCCAGTCTCATCTCTGGAAACCTTTTGAACATAAAAGGCTTGACCTTCTGAAGAGGCCTTGGTGTTCATGATTTGTTTTCTGTGGATTTTTCATACCACACGGCCCTCTGGCTCACCCCTGCCCCCTTCTCACAGCTGGATAATCACTTAGAGAAAGTCCTCCCTAAGGTAGTGCAGTGTGGCTTGTGGAAACTTCTGGCTCTGAGAGGGGCAGGCAGGGGCAAAGAGGAAGACACTGGTCCAGGACTCCAATGTGGGAACACAAAGACCATCTTTGGACTAAAACTGAAGACCCCGGGAGCCTGGGGTCTGATGGCATGCACAGGGAACTTTGGAAAATCACTGTCTATACCTGGACTCCGTTTTCTCTTCCCTGCAAAATGGGGAGATTGGATTAAACGATGTCAAAGATCCCTTCAAAGTTCTAATATTTGACCATTGATGGCCCGTGAAGCACTGAATTGCAAATTGAATTTGCAGGGTCAGGGGTGGAGGTTGGGAAGGAATTGAGAGGCTGCACCAGGAGTCTCTGCAGAGGAAGGACGGACCCCACTGCCCTGCTCTGCACCCTGGAGCCTGCTGGTCCACGGAGCCCCCAGAGCCTCTGAGGCCCCAGAACATCAGGGGCCCTTTCCCAGATGAGGAAATTAGGGAAGAGATGTTAAATTTCCTGAATTCCTACTGCTGGAGCTCAGATTTCTGTGGCTATAAAACTGTCCGCTGCAGGCATTGATCAGCAGCCCTCCCATTCACCTCGGCGCCCTGTTAGGTGCCCAGCACTCTCCCTGGGACCTGAAGCCCCTTCTGGCTCCGTAAATTTGTGGGTGCATTTAAGGTATTGTTAGAACGTGAAAATCCTCACACACACCCCCCCCCCCCCCCCCCAAATCTGTGTGTTTCCCAGGGTCTTGCTTTTTTACCCGTTGCTGGAACCCTAGGAGCATCCCTTCCAGCCAGGGCTGTAGAAGTCAAGAGAAAGTTCCAAGTGGAAATCTTACCTGAGGGGAGAGGAGAGTAACAAGGCCACCCTCCCTCCTGGGGAGTTTGCATTTCAAAGCATTCCTTCTTCTGACTTCCCAGGAGGGAGGAAGCTGTGTGCTACTTGATGGTGATTTATCAGGGGCCTGAGGCAATTATTGGCAAAACCAGGCCTTGAGCCATTTCCGAGATGCCTCAGAGCCTTGAGGTGAGAAAGAGCAGAGCAGCCAGTGAGGATATTAAGGTGCATTAGGTGGTTTGCTTCAAGTCACAGCTCCCCCGACTGTGGAGCAGAGCGGAGAACCCTCAGGCCCCTGGATCTTCCTGGGCCCCGCGCAGAGTCCACTCCCTGCCTCCTCACCCCCCCTTCGCCTCTCCCGGCAGCTTGCATTCCGTCCCACAGAAGACCCGTGCCAGAGTTTGCTTGCAAGGCTCCTCCCTGAGCCCCCCTGATGCTCTGCTAACTACCAGACAGGAAACAGATGTACTCCTCCCTCAGCTGAGTGAAAACCAGATGAGGAGCCTGTCTGATGGGTATTGGAAGGAATTGCAACACCCAACCATTTTGTCCAGGTCTTTCTCTTATTGCTACATTCAGTTCGGAAAACTTGGAAAAAGCATATAAGCAAGAGGCAATGAGTTCAGGCAGCTCAGAGGATTAAAAGGGTGTAGACGCCTTTCAGATGGGCCCAGAGCTTGGGGTCACAGGGCCACTTGGCTTCACTCAGCCCCAGTATGGCCACCAGAAACCATCGCTTGCTCCTGAAGGGTGGCGGGATGGAATCCATGTCTCCAGAATGGTAAGGCCTCCTGGTTTTCACTTCAGGCTGCAGGTGGTGGGTCCCACCCAGCTCCTTGGAACTGGAAACCACACCTCCCTCCACCAAGAGCTTGAAGGTGCCATGCAATTCGCTCAGACTCCTTCAACTCTGTAGGTCTCTGTCCTCAGCCAGGAAAGAAATCCTATCTTCTGAGCTGATGTCTTGTTATCAAAGACCTATGGGCCTGCTATGGGGACTGGGCAGCAGTGGGGTGGGGTGGGGGTGGGCTGCTCTCCTCCTGGGGTCCCTGCACAAACACAGAGTCGCCCCCACAAAAGCTACATAATTTTTCACCAGGAGGAATGAGCCCTCGGCTCCCTCTGGGTGTTCAGGATGACTATAGTCTCACCACAACCTTTTTTTGCGACATTCTTATCCTCTATTATCATTGTACAATTTCATGAAGAATCAGTTGTTGTTTCATGAAACGTGAAAACTAAGTTGAATGCTCTGGCAAGAGTCCATGATTTCATCCTCCTGACTTCAAAACAAAAGAAGAAAAGGAATAAAAGGAAAGGGAGAGATTCTGAGAGAGCCTACTACAAAGTGTGTAAACGAGGCAACACTAAAGGTTCGAGAAAAATTCAATTTAATATGGATGGACGCTCAAATCTCTTCAGAATCTGTATGTTCTTCCTCACTCCGTTTTAAAGAAGCCAAAGTTTTAAAATTACAAACAAATAGGTGCTGATTTAAAATATATATATATTTTTTAATTTAAAAATAGGTGATGATTTATGCAACAATAATTGAATAATCCCATTTGGGTAGCCAGAGTGCTCCTATTATATAAAACAACATGAATAATCCTATATTGTTTGTGTCTCATTTTATTAAATAGTTTCCTGTGTTCCCATGTTTAACTACTTTAAAAGCATTTTATTATTCATTTGCAATTCACTGGAGTTTATTTTTAAAGATTCTCTGTTGGGAGGTATTTATGGTAAAGATCCTTGCTTATCTTGAATTGATCCCTAATGATTTTCCCAGGACACATCTTTCTTTGCGTTTGGTCTGAGTGTACACAGGGCTGAAGACTTTTGATCTCTCCGTGGGACGGAGGACAACCCTCTCCACACTTCGGTTTGAAGGAGAGCTAACAGGAGACACTGGAACCTAAGGGCCAGAAAGCTGAGACAGGAGCATCCCTCGTCCATCCCAGCATCTGTCACCAGGAAGGAAGGAAAACTATCTGATCAGATGCAGAGATGCTATTAAAAGCTGGAACACAAAGCAGAACAGGTGATGATGGGCCTACTTACATGCGCAGGCACGCACACACAGACACGCGTGGGTGGATGTGCACACCCACAGAGGCATGGAGAAGCAGGGAATCAGAAGACCCGAGCAGTGCCCAACACGAAGGTAGGCGATGGCCAGAGCATGGTGTCCACAGCAGAGGAGGAGGTGAGTGGTTAAGTTCCAGACACACCTGGACACTGGCTGAGCCATTTATCCTGAGAGGTCAACATGGGGAATGAGAAATAACCCTAAGGTTTGCTCTTGGTCTAAGCCAACTGGGACAATTGAGCAGGTGGGATGAGCCTGCGGAGGACGAGGAGTTCAGGCCGAGCTCTGCATTAGATGAGCGAGAAGGCAGGATAGGATCTGAACTTGTCAGGGTAGCACCCTTAACAGCTTTTGGTATCTTCTTCTCTCTTCTTTCCCAATTAGAAGAAGGGCAATTCTGGAGGGCGGGCTTCTTCCCCCTGCCCCCTCTGTATTGTATTATTTAGTCAGGAATTTACGAGTTACCATAGCAGGTTCTTCATATGGTATGTTCCCACCCACCCATTCCGACAGTGTAAGATTTAACAAATATTCAGTGACTATTTTAGAGTTGTGGTCTATGACCTAACATCCATTAGAATGATCATACTCTGTCACTCGCACGAGTCCCCATTTCGATCCAAACACATGGAGGGAGAAGCTTTATTGCAGCACCAAACTCAATTTCTTGTTTGACTGGCAAACAATCGTTCTTAATCACAGCAGAAAGGGATACATAGGTGAAATTTTTCTTAAAAGGTAAGAGACATATTAGCTCAAATCCCCAGGGAAAAGAATTAATCTCCCCCCCCACACACACACACCCTGTATAATTTTCCTTAATTACCAGAAATTTGATGGCTTACAACAACAGGAATTTACTCTTTCACAATTCCGGGAGCCAGAAGTCCGAAATCACAGGCCAGCAGGGGTGGGCTCCCTAGGAGACTCTGGGGCGGGTCCTTCCCTGACTCCCAGCCTGGGGGGCTGCAGGCACCCTTGGCTTGTGGTTGTGTCCCTCCATCTCTGCCTCGTTTTCACAGGGCTCTTCCACCACCTTCTGGTTTTCTCTAGTACGAGGACATTGGTCAATGGGCTTGCAGGTCACCCTCCATCCACGATGGTCTCCTTTTGGGGTCTCTAACATAATTAAAGCAGCAAAGATTCTATCTCCAGATAAGATGATATTCTGAGGTTCCAGTTGAACATGAAGTTTTGGGAGACACTATTCAACTGACTATGCTTTCTTTCTTTTTTTTTTTATTAACTTATTTTATTTAAATTCAATTAGTTAACATCCGGTGTATCATTAGTTGCCGAGGCAGAGATCAGTAGTAATTCAGCAGTTGCGTAGAACACCCAGTGCTCATTACATCGAGTGTCCTCCTAATGTCCATCACTCAGTTACCCATCGCAATTGACTATACTTTCTTTTTTCTTTTTTTTTCTGACTATACTTTCTAACCCAGCAATCTTCTTATCCTTACGAAATAGTAAGATATTTAAATAAAATATATTTAAAAAGAAGGATGCTCCTTTATGCATACATCGCAATCACTTTCAGAAAAGATAGAGTATGCTATACGGATATGAGTAGGAAAACCGAAAAGAATACATATCAGTATTTAATAAAAATATCACTGGGTTTAGAGATTATAAGAGGCATTTTATTTACTTATTTATTTTATTATTATTATTTTTAACTAAGCTTGAGGCCCAGTGTGGGGCCTGTCTCAGGGCTCGAAGCCAGGACCCTGAGATCAAGACCTAAGCTGAGATGAACAGCCAGGTGCTTAACCCACTGAGCCACCCATAAGCCTGCTTATTTTCATACTTATTTGAATAATCCAAATTCTTTTAAAATTATTTATGTCTTAAGAATAAACTTCTTTTAAAAGTCTGTCAAGGAAAAATATAGCAAGATGCAACCTACAATGGAATAAGAAAAAAACGAGAAAACAAATTCTAATTGATCTTCTAGAATTTTAGAATTAGGCTACTAAGTCCATTAAAACACAGAATTTATGTATCTGGACTTTTAAACAAAACAAATTCAAGACAAAGAATAGTGAATAAAATATTAGAAACTTGTATTGGTGTAAAAGTAAGAAATGGCTAGGTTTTAGTTTGCTTTAGTATCAAATAATTCCTAAGCAACAGAATAAAAATTATGATGTAGAGTCGTGTGAAAGTTGAAATATTCAAATACTAGGGAAGGTCTTGAATGGTGGGTATGGATCTTGGCCATTTTTATCCAGTCTACTAAGCCTAGTTCAGATTTGACAGAAATGAGAAAAAAAAAAAAAAAAAAAAAACAACTTTAATGAGTGAAAATTATAAGAATCTTAATAGATAATTAAAATATATCTCCATTTTTATAAAGACAAGTGTCTTGTATGCCCAACCAGTCTAGAAAACCTGTCACAGGGAAACTTTCTACTGCCCTCGTTTTTTGTTTTTTTCAATAAACCCCCATAAAAATGACCTTTAGTTTGGGACCCCTCCACCCCCACCCCTTGGTTCGTCACCCCAGCATGCTGCCAAATCCTGAGCTCCTGGGGGATTTCAAGCCAGCTCGAGGAAGACCTGGTTTTCACAGCACTTACATCCTGGCTTTCGCTCCAATGTTACTAACAGTTGGTTCTGGATTGTGGTCGTAAGGAGGCTTTATTAAATGAGCTTATGTTCTTTATGCTAAAGCTCGGAGAAACACATATGTCATGGGGATATTTAATCGCTGTCGGGATTCAGTTACTCCTGGAGCACAGAAGTGCAACCCGCTTCGGAGTTCTTTCTTCGGTCATGGGGATATGTGAACCCCGAGGAAAGGGAGTCGGTACTAACGAAATTTTGAATTAGTCCTCTAGTGGTTTTAAAATCAAAGCCTTCCTTTCCTTCCTCTTATAAGATGGAGTCCTCATTCCACGGGCATGTGCTTGAATCCCAAAACCATGTTGGCGCCCCTGATGTGAGCCACTTACGGTTCGTTTGTCGTCACCTGCCACCGCCACGACGTCAGCATAGGTGTTCCCTTGCTTTACCTGTAAGCTTTGCTCCTCCGTCTTCATGTGAGCTCGAGTGATCTCATCACCTTCTGGATCTACCATCTTTCCACAAAAGGGCCACCGGCTTTCCCTATTCTAGATTTCTCTTAAGCTCCAGACCTGCTACGTCCCACATACGCGGTGTGTGCCCACTGAGCCCATGCCCACTTCTCAGAGCTCCCCTTTCCTTCAGTGAACGAGAGGAACGGAGCAGAGCACCCCATGTCACCGCATGACGTGCTCATCTCCAGGGCCCTGAGGAAGAAGCACGTGGTCAGCCACAGCCTGGCCTCGCCGTGTCTCTAAATTCAATGTTCACACAACACGTCTTAATGAATATTAAAAAGGAGCTTCTTAAACTCTCTGTTTCATGGCCCCTACTGCCCTGTTTGAGGCTCATGCCACCTGTCAGGTGATACACGGCTGGTTCCTCGTTTGCTCCTCCTGGGCTGCCTGGGTGTTCCAAATGGGATCCTGCAAAATACCATCACAACCCCGTTCTCAACGGGGTAAATGTGTTTCCTCACCCCAAGAATGGACTTTTAACCCAGGCATGGACCCCGCTATGAGAAGGCCTCTACATCTTAATTTCAAATCCAGCAACATGAAGGATACCTGTAATCCTAGGTAGACACTGTGGAATCGGTCTGGGTGGAGCACAGGGTGCTTTCTTTCTTTCTTTCTTTCTTTTCCTTTTATCTTTCTTTCTCTCTCGTTAGGGATGGCTCTTTCCTCTTCCGCGTCGGGTCTATCCGTTCTGGCCTTGTGCGTGTCTGGACATTGCCTTGGCTTGCTTGTTTCTCTTCTTGCTTGGGGGGGGAGTCTGGGCGTTGTCTTTTTCTTTCTTTCTTTCTTTCTTTCTTTCTTTCTTTCTTCTTTTTCTTTCTTTCTTCTTCATCTCTGACTCTCCTTCTCCCTTTCTTTCTTTCCTTTCTTTCTTTCTCTCTCTCTATTTCCTTCTTTTTCTCTCCAGTACATAGCCAAAGTTTGGAGCTTCTGTATTAAAATGCTAGCCACATTCCTTCCCCCTCAGCTGCCTCATACTGTCCACCTTCACCAAAAAAAAATCTTCACATTCCAATAGAAGTGAACTGACAGTAAATACCACCTAAGGTGTCTAAGGTAACAGATGCTACCCTCTCTGGTTTCCTGAGAGGTGTGCAAACACCCCCTCCCCTAAGCAGGCAGCCAGAACTAAGGATCTGTGTTCTCATGTGTGCTCCTGCCAACAAGTCCGGTAAATTGAGGCGTCTATCCACTTGGAGGGGGATGGAACCCCTGGCTTTTATGCTTTCTCCAAGGCTGTGTGGAGCAGACCTGAACTTCTTCCTGGTGATCTGCATGAGCAGCTGGCCATGGACCAGCAGGGGCTCACTGCCCAAAGCAGGAAAGAAGACAGGATCTGAAAATACTATTTCCAGACCATCAAGCTGGGGCTACAAAGAGATATGAGGAGGTAGTATCAAAAAAATAAAATAAAATAAAGAAAATGAAAAAAATAAAATAAAGAAAATGATAGTTCTGCTTGTGGACTAATGTCAAAACTTGTCCAGAGAATTTAGTAGTTTACCTCCTTATTGGTTCCCCATAGGTGAAGGCTTGATTACTCTCAACATTTGGTTAATCAATACTGGGCTTTAAGCTGATGTTTTTCTTTTTTTTAAATTTTTATTTATTTATGATAGTCACAGAGAGAGAGAGAGAGAGAGAGAGGCAGAGACACAGGCAGAGGGAGAAGCAGGCTCCATGCACCGGGAGCCCGATGTGGGATTCGATCCTGGGTCTCCAGGATCACCTGGGCCAAAGGCAGGAGCCAAACCACTGCGCCACCCAGGGATCCCGCTGATGTTTTTCTTCATGGTGCTCATTACTATTTGTACATATATTTCATACATTTGATGTTTAATTGCTTGGGATGTTTTTCATCACCCAGATGTACTCTCTAGAGTCTGTTTCCCTCCCATACACCCAATACAGGGCCCGAGGGAAGACTGGCTTACTTGGACAGAGGAGGTCTGGTTAGTGTGTGTGTGTGTGTGTGTGTATGTGTGTGTGATGAGGGATTAGGGCCATAGAAGCACGTTATCCACTATCCAATAAACAAAAGACAGTCCTTTTGAAATAAAAAAAAAAGTCCCTGGGCCTTTCTGATCGAAGAGTGATGTTCGAGTCTTTCCTCCTATTCCCATATGATAGAAGACGAAGATTCTTTTTTGGACAGCCTTCCAGTATGAATTCATGCTTTTGAAAATCTATATTTTGATGGCAGGAGCCTCAATGTCAATTGGGAGCATATTCAGAAAGGTTCTCTACTGGTTTTTTCTGGGCTCTGGGCTCCCAGTATCACACAGTGATGTGCTATCATTTGAAATACAAGGGGTCCGTTGCCCTTGTGATGCGGAAGCTTTGCCCTGGCCCGGTGAAGCCTGCTGCCCGGGGAGAGCTCAGCCCCAGAGTGCTTCCATCTGGTGGTGAGGGGCGAGGAGAGAAACAGGAATACTCAGGTAAAGCACAGGTGTGTACGCTCCATCCCCGAGGGATGGGCCTCAGGTCTCCATGGAAGGTAAGGATATCAAGGCAGATAATGAAAACTATGATCTCATATTAAACCTGGTAAAAATATTTACGAATGTCAAATATCTTTAAGTGAGCAGTTCAGTCACTGACTTTAATCACCTGCTCCATAATAGTTCGCAACGGTGATGTCATCCCACCCTATTTTATATGGTGGCAGCTCCTTCTTCATCTTCTTATGAGTTTAAACAGCAAACGACTTACACACACACACACACACACACACACGTGCACAAATCCTGACTTAAATTAAGTTAAATTGCATGGTAGAAATCAACTCAAGTACACTCAAGTTATCCTCAGAGATTTTTATGCATTCATTAAGAAATGCCTTTTAAAACTGCGTTCATCATATCCTTAAAATGAGCTTAAAAACTCACCAGAAAATAATAAAGATGGTACCCTTTCTATATTTTTAAATGAAATAAAGACAAGTCTGTTTGTATCACGTTTTGACAAGGGTACAGGCTGCTGTTATAAAAGAGAATCTATCTTTTTTTGTTTTTTTGTTTTCAACTACAGATTATTGTCACCACCATGGGTTCTGCTGCTTGATGGATTAACTCAGTGGTAACTTTGGCCAGGATACCAGAAAATAGATGTAGAAAAAATTTCGCAAACTGAAGTTTTGATCATTCATCTTAGCATTTAACAAAAGGGCATTAGCAAGGATTGAAAAGCATGAAAAGCATGAAAAAGCCTCACCCTAACACCAAATAAAAGCTTCTGTTAAAATTTCAGAATACTACTGGAAACATCAAAATGAGCTGTTACTTGGAGAGATTCTGTCTTTTCAAGCACAGTTTCTGTAAACAGTATGCCATCACGTCCAGTGGGGAGGAATGACTATTCTTTCCATCAGTGTCATTCCCTGGCCTAAGGAAGTCAGGGGCAGGAGAGCCACTGTCAGGCCATCTGCAGAAGGGAAGGAAGGCCCAGCAAGGGGCCAGCACGGTATGTGCAGGCCCCCGGCCCTGAAAGCAGCAAGGGGTGTCACGGTCCTGGGGTGAAGGGCTTTGAACCCAGGGGCTGTGAAAAGGAAGCAGAGAGATCAAGAAGTTATGGGGTGACCCCTGTGATAGAAAATGATTCCACCTTCTTAAGAAGGGAGTTCTGACACCTGCTATGACATGTATGAAACGGGAGGACATGATGCTGAGTGAGATACACCAGACACAAGAGGACAAATCCTGTATGAGCCCAAGCACACGGGGTCCCAAGAGCCGCAAGATTCAGAGACTGAATTCAGATTCAGTGGCCGGTGCCAGGCGCTAGCAGGCGGGGGTAGGGAAGGATGGTTCAATGGGGACAGTTTCCATTTTGCCGGATGAGAAGAGTTCTGGGGATGGAGGGTGGTGATGGCTACACAACAGGTCATGTTCCTAATGTCACTGAACCCTACACCTAAGAATGGCTAAATGGCAGGTGGATGTGCACCTGACTCCAGTAATAATATTTAAAAAGGCGAGGTGCGGTAGAGCACTGGTTCTCAAAGTGTGTTTCCAGCAGCATCACCCGGGAACATGTTAGAAATGCAATCTTTCAGGCTCCAAACCAGATGAATTGAAAGTGAAACTTGCATGGGGCTCCATGTCTGTGTCGCACAAGCTCTCCATGGGACTGTGAGACACCCTCAAGCTTGAGAAGGGACAGAATGTAGAATCTGGAAACAGTCCACCCTGCATCCCATCCCACCTGTGCACCCAGCCGGTTGTGGGGCCGGGGACAAGTTTTTAACCTCTCTGCGATACACTTTCCCATTTGTAAAGTAAGGATGTTAATATTGACTTGAGATAAATAATTGAAAATAGTTTCTAATGCTGTAATAATTTCTCAGTAAATGGTCAGTCTTGTTAACAGTTGAGAAAAACTCATCTTAATTATTTTATTAGGCATCTTTCCTTACCTGCTCCAACTCACAATGCTACCAATAGCATGCTTGTTTATATTGAGGAGCCTTGCATAAGCACACAGATTTCTCAATGGCAGTGGAATTGAGGGTAGATGTAAAGGGCTTGAGGCCAACTGCATAATCCAAAGTTTATTTCATATGGAATACACCAAGATGTAGCCATAAACGTGACGTAGGAATGATGTTAGGATTTGGAGCCGATGGCCGAGAAAGAATTTTTGAGATATCCTTGATGCAAAAAGGTGGTTTTATTAAAGCTCGGGTATAGGACCACCTGTGGGCAGAAAGAGCTGCACTGGGGTCATGAGGGGTGGCCCGTTATATACCTTCATGTTGGAAAGGGAGTCAGGGAGAGTGTAAGGCTCTAAGGAATTTGGAAGCAATGTTTCCAGGACCTTAGGGGGCTAGTTATTGTTGGAAAGAGTCATTTATTACTGCCTAGTAAAACCTGAGTCCTGAGACCCCCCCAGATGCACATCAGTGGGGTCATATGCTCGGGGGATGGTTGCCTACATGTATCTTGGGGGGTAGAGACAGATAAAGTCTCCAAAGGGCTTTCTGTATGTTTAAACTACATTCATAGGATCCTGGGGTCGGGCTGAGATTGTCCCTTGCCTTTGACAAAGTGTCCACATCGGAGCAGCCCAGCACCCGGAGGAAGGTCACTCTACGACCTGCTTCAGGGACTTGTCAATGGATTGAAGGGAGTAAGGAAATTTAATTTTTCTTTTGCCTTTGCTTCCCACATTACAGGGGCTTCTAGGATGGTAGGGGGCCCTGATCTCAGGTCAGGTCTGTTTTCTTTTCTTTCTTCTTCTTCTTCTTCTTTTTTTTTTTTTTTTTTTGATATTTTATTTATTTATTTATTCTCAGAAGGGCTGGTTGAGTTCTAGACAATTCTCAGCTGAAGCAAGTCTTCACTGTGAGGACCACACAGCAGCAGGGCCGCCCTAGGGCCTTGGGAACAGCAACACTCCATGAAGGCCTCGCAGCACTCACAAGTGCAGGGACTGTGCAGAGGTCCTCACCGTGAGGACGGCCCCGGGGTCAGCCACCCGGAGGCTCCACTAGTGGAACAATGGGGTTTCAAGCCGTTCGCATCGCTTCCTTCATTTGATGCATGAAGTGATCCTCTTGGCTCCACTGTGTTCAGTTACACTAACATTTTGAAACGCGGTCCCACGGTCGGGAAATTTGGGGAACGAGCCCTGATAAAGTTAATTCCCACGTTTTGGATTCATCGAGGATTTCTGGAGGAAGAAGTGTCTCAATATTCTGAATTTTCCTCTTTTTTCAGAGGTGCATTTGTTTTGCTCCATAGATAGCATCTTCCAAGGGAAGAATAGCAACATGTAAAAAAACATACGAGACTCTGGGCAATGTACCAGAGGAGCCTAGAATCTCGAATCCTATCCTCTTGGATTAAGATGGATGGAAGGGAACTCGTGAGATCCCCCTGCATCCCTCCACCTGGGGAGTGGAGACGCACATCTAGCAGGGAGGCCCCGCCACCTGTATTTTGAGAAGTCACTTCTACGTCACTTTGACAAGGCAGTGGCTTCGAGGGGGTGAGGCGGGAGGGGGGGTGTGAGGGGCTGGGCTGGGGCCAGAGGATGGAGTCAGACGGCTGCAGGAGAGGCGTGGGAGGGCAGCCATGGGCCGCAGACACGTGGTGCCCTCTGGGTGCCCAGCCTGTGCCGACACCTGCCCGGGCGGGACTGAGGGCAGCGCACGGTCTCCCAGCCGCTGAGCCAAGGGCTCCACTCAGTCCTGCCCTGCTCCGGCCGAGGACCCCCTCCAAGCGCTGAGATTTGATCCTCGTTAAGTCCTCTTAAGTTAAGAACGTTAACACCACGGAGGACAGGCAATGGGGCGAGTCCCCTGTGCTGCTGTGTGTTCCTGAAAGAAGGAATTTAGGAAAAAGTCAAAGGCAGAAGCTCCAGAGGGGCCGGGTCCTCGCAGGATCTCGCCAGTCCTCTCACGAGCCCCCCGGGCCAGGGCCCAGCCAGGTAGGTGCGGGCAGGTGCGGTGAGGGGAGGCCAGGGCCCCCCGGGGGAGTGCACCCGGAGCCGCATCCCTGCGGCCTGGCCCAGGAGCCTGCCTCGGTGGGTGGGGGTGGGAGCACTGGAAGGGGCCCGGGAGGGTGCACAGGGAGCCGCAGGGTCTCAGACCGGCTCCCCGAGTCATCCCTCACCCCCCGTGAGCCCCGAGCGCTCCCCACCCCGGTCCCAGGCTCTGGCCTGCACCCCCAGACACCTGTGAGCTGGGCCCAAGGGAGATGGGTCAGAGGATGCTCCCGTCCCCACGCTTCCAGGTGTCACTCTTGGAATGAGGAACGGATGGAAGAGAGCGACGGTAAAATGTCTGGATCTTGGTGATTCAAGGAGAGGAGGCTTTGAGGGACAGAGTCACCAGGTGCCCAAGGAACTGCCCTGTCACCCCGCTGCGCGCTCGCCCACCTGCTGTTCAGCAGCCCTGCACAGGCCCTTCGGCTCACCCCTTGCACCCAGGGCCGGAGGGTCCTGGCATCTTGGTAAAGACAAGAGAGGCCTGGGGGACTCTGTGTTTGGGGGGGTGATTTGATCCACGGGGAAGCTGGCTCCTGTACTCGCCAGTGGTCCTTAGGTGCCACGCTCTTGTCTCTTCGGCCAGGAACTCCACGGAGGACCAGCCAGGCCGTCCCACGGTTCCCACGGGGCACCTGGCGCCAAGGTGCTCCCATGGGCTGCCTCGCGCCGCCCTGGCCCCAAGCAGACAGGCCGCCACCTCTTCACTTGCCCCAGGCAGCACCCGGTGCGGGGGCGGGTTGCACCCTCCAAAGGGCTGCCACTGCCCCCGGAGCTCCCCGGGGTGGGCGCTCTTGCGGGACCTGCTTCTCCAGCGCTCGGGGGTCCAGATCTCCCCAAACGAGAGGTCCCTGGGAAACGGCGACAGGGAGAAAGGATCTTCAAAGGGAACAATTCAGCGCATCTTGGAACGGGTCATTAAACATGCACAGAATCTGGGGACAGATGCAGCGGTGTCGCGGCAGCTACCAGGTTAGCCTCTGCCCGCGGGACACCCCAGGGGGCCCCAGGAGGGCCAAGGCCGGGGGTAACTTTCTTGGTGCCACTGTGGAATTCTTTGTTTTCTGTAAACTTACCAAGTTAATCTAATTACTTCCTCCAATTCTTTTCTTTTCCTTTCTTCTTTGTCTTCTTCTTTTAAATGCTGTTTTCTTTACCTTCCTGTCTTTCTGGTCTGGATGCTTCTCTGAGGAGTATAAATGCTTATGAAAGACACTATTGGTTAACCAATTCACGAGAAGAAATCATTCCCATTCGAGGGGGATCACAGTGTCTCTGCTTCGTCCTCCAACTTAAATATTTGCAATTCAGAGTTAACTGATTATGATTCAGAAAACTCTCTATTGTTCCCTGACGCATAAAGATACTGATGGATTGACTCTGATTGTGGGGCGTTTGGTAAAGTCAAAGCCAATCCGGACCTGACCAAAGGCAGGGCTTACGTGAAGTATAGTCAAAGGGACACCGATTTAGCCAAGAGCACTGTTGCTTCCTAGTACCCCCCAGTCTCCAAACTGCTGACCCCTTAACCAGCAGACCCTGGGCAATCCCCTGGAGACCGCTTAGTAGTAATTTCCTCATTAAAAGCAAAAATAAATAAATAAATAAATAAATAAATAAATAAATAAATAGAAATAATTGGTAAGATCCTTACTTAAAAAAAAAAAGAAAATTCATTAGTGGTCAGAGTTTTAAAGTCTAGAAGATCATCATTCTGTAAGTTCCTTGAAAGTTAAAAGTCACCCAGTCTTTTTCCCTGTCCCAGGTAAGAGTGTATTTCCCTGGAAATGACCTTGAGATGTGAAGAAACCCCGGTGTTAAGGCCAGCCACACCCCCTCACCTACCTTACCTTGCACTGGGATAGGTTGGGAAGATGAAAATTGTCCTGAGTCTGGATCTGTCGGACACAGGGATGCTCGTGTGTGAAGACAGGTGGTCAGGCCGAGGGGGTTGTTGGGTGTGGG
Source organism: Canis lupus familiaris (assembly GCF_011100685.1). Lineage (NCBI taxonomy): Eukaryota > Metazoa > Chordata > Mammalia > Carnivora > Canidae > Canis > Canis lupus. The sequence goes on from NC_049238.1 coordinate 3,030,817, forward strand.
GGGATGATCACGGCCAGACATAGAGGGGAAGGCAGCGCCAGTTCAGTGGGATCACACAGAGCCTTGCCGGATGGGCAAGGACGCTGGCCTAGGAGGGAGCGATGCTGCGCCTGCAGGTTGGCCTCAGGATTCTGGGAACCTTTCCTATCAGAAGACCCTGAGTACCACCCCGACTCTCCTCTGAGCTTGGAGGCAACGGGAGAGGTAGGAAAGACATTACTTAAAAATGAAATTTACAGAAACATGACATTTTATATGAAATTAAACCCACAGAAGCCTCAGTGAATGGGCAAAGTCATGACCTCTTTCCAAACTACCCACGTGCTAAAGTACTTCTCTCCGTTCTCAATACGGATTCCAAGGCTTCGGGCTTGATTCACGTGATGAAGAGGCTGCGGGCCCTACACACATTTGGGGAAACTGAGGCCTTCCGTCTTCAGGGAACCAAGGTTAATCCCTGCCTCACAGATCTCACTCCTTCAGTCTTTCTACTTCCTGCCCTTTGGTTCCACCCTGGATGCAGAGACTTCAAGACATTTTAAGACCTAAAAGAACTGTCTACCTTGGAGCAAATGAAAAACAAGCCATAGTAGCCGAGCGTCCTCTGCAAACGGCATGCCCCCTGCTCCCCAGAACTCCTGGTTTTCTGGTTGAGTACTTTCTTTTCATTTGCCCGTGACTGACAGGCAACGGAATTTAAAACGCAGAGCCATCTGACAGCTGCGGTGCAATGCTCGGTGAGAAGATAAAAGCCAATGTTCCAGAATCAGGGGCCCGAAGCCTGGCCACACCCCCAGCCTGCTCCCCGAGGCTACAGGTGGATGGGGGGTGGCTGGCCCCCGCCCCGTGGGGTAGATGCACGCTCACTGGTGCCTTTAAACCGAGCAGTGACCCACCTGTGCGGGAGAAGCAGAGATAGACTCAGCCCATCTCGCGCGGCCATAAACATGTGACAGATTGTGGGCCACCGAGCCACATGCCGCGTGGTCTTTTTAATTCAACAGTGATCATGTTTCTTGAAAAGGAGCTTGGGGGGCCACAGACAACCTGGTCCTTCTCAAAACAGAGTCGCTTTGGAAGCATTTCACTTACTAGCAACTGACATCTACTGATGCCCGCGTGGCTTAACGATGTTAAATAATCTCAGTCTCCCTTTTACGAGACCAAAAAACAACAAACACAGAGAAACTAGATAGATTTCTTCCTTTAATCGGATCTCACGTATGCATGATCCCTGTGGTATCCATTTCAAGGAAACTGTGTAAGCTCTGGGTGAAAATAAGATGAATTTCAGTATTTCCGTGTAGGTAGTCATAGCTGACTTTCTAGCTGTCCTTTTTTCCCTCCTTGTGAGAATTTAGAAATTACATATTTAATCCCATACCTTCTGAGCAAGTGCTTTGACAGCCCAGCTGGGGACACGTGGGTCTTTACAAATTAATATTTGTTTCAAACAGCCCAAGCAACCCCATCCCTTCTTAATTAAATAAATCAATTTTCCCAAGAAATGCTATCCAAGTTTGAAAACCCACAGTTGAGTATGAACAGGAATTCATTTATGAACATTCTGTCCAATTAAAACAACAGCAACAAAAAACTGTACGAAACCAAAGATATTCTTTTCACAGATTGCCAGAATGAACTGTCCATTAACCACGGCGTGTTTGCAGTCTCTGTAACTGCGGTTCGCAAATGCGATCCTGCACGCCCGGCCCCTGCCCCGCTGGGGAGTTTCATTTTTGTGATGACAAGAAAAAAGCTTGTGCATCCCCAAAACCACGCATCTGTCGTCTCACCCAACTGAGAGACACCAGCCTGCGTGGAAAACCAGGAGGAAATAGAAATTCACTCTGGGACGCACTGTAGGAAGTGATATATCCCTAGAACCCTTATTATCACCAGTACTATCTATTACACATATTTTATTTGTTCTTATTTTATTTGTTCTTATGTGTGAAAACTGAGCCTTATATGGCTGCTTCTTCATAAAACCAAACAATGCTATTCTGTGGCAGGAAAATAACCGGTATAGACTGGGGAAGGAGAGCATGGAGGGTGCTGGTGTGGCCTGGCCCTCCATCTCGGCCCCACATCCCGGCCCCACATCCTGGCCCCGCATCCCAGCCCCGCATCCCAGCCCCATCCTTACCTGCTAGGCAGAGCACTGGATTACATCAGCTGGAGCTGACTTTAAAAAAAATGCTGCAATTCCTACATGCAATTGCCCTCTTGCTGTCTTCTTTTTCTCTTGACCCAAACTGTTCATCAGCTCTGTGAATGTGTACAAATTTAAAAGTCATTCTGGTGTCTGGTAAATGTTCTGGAAACACATCTATAGTCACAGCAGCACCACCTGTATTTGTCGAACTGTCATGAAAACAATTTTTCCCCCCTACTGAGGCCCCCACTAGTAGACTACTCTAGTTTGCTCTAATAGCTATACATTAAAAAAGATCATTCGACACGGGAAGACACAGGTCTCCACATGCATTTATCAATTCCCACCACCTGCAAGATAACATTATTTGCTCAGCAACATCCCCAACATCCCATTTAGGCATGCTGACTTCACATAATAATACCAGACTTGGGATACATTATTTTAAGGCTCTGCATTAAAAATTATGCAATAGTGGTTTGTTTTACTGAGGATAAAAATCCCTAATTTTCTGCTGCTTTTAAACATAAAAAAAGTTAAGACTTTTATTTTAGACTCACAAACTATGAAGTGGACTCTATGTCCTCTAAGATGCCCAGGGATTATTCATGCCACTCGACAACATCTCAGCGTATTCATCCAAATGGCAAGATGCAATGCTTTCCCAGCTTTGTCGCATGCCAAGGTGCATGGACATAGGATGTGGGGAATCCTGGGGCTCTTCAGGAGGAGCAGCAGGTGCTTCAAGGTGATGACATCACATTACACTCTGGTCCTTTATCTTGGAGGGGAGCACAGGACAGCGCCTCCAGGCCCTGCCTGGGCTGCACTGAGTTCTGCAATCTGCAGGCTGCTACCAGCCAAGACTGAGGGTGGTGGAGACCAGGAGGGTGGCCAGGACCAGGAGGACAGTGGAGACCAGGAGGGTGGTGGGCACCAGGAAGCTGGTAGGGACCACCAGGAGGCTGGTGGGGTCCAGGAGGCTGGGGGGACCAGGAGGGTGGGGGGACCAAGAGGGTGGTGGGGACCAGGAGGGTGGTAGCAACCAGGAAGGTGGCGAGGACCAGGAGGGTGGTGGGGACCAGGTAGGTGGTGGGGACCAGGTAGGTGGTGGGGACCAGAAGAATGGTGGGGACCAGGAGGCTGGGTGGGCACCAGGAAGGTGGTGGGCACCAGTAGGGTGGTGGGAACCAGGAAGGTGGCGGGGACCAGGAAGCTGGCTGAGTCTGGGCGACAAAGGACTCCTTTGGCTCCAGGTGTCCCTGTGGGCCTGGCCACCCTTCTCTTAGAAAACTGCCGTAGCCTGCAAGGCTCCAGGGTGAGCTTCACCTCTGCGCTCCACCCTCCTCCCTCCTCCCTCCTCCCTCCTCCCTGCCCCCTCCATCCTCTCGCCCTCTCCCTCTCTGGCTGGACCTGCCCTGGGCCCTAGGGCTCTTCCAGCCTCCTCCTACTCCCTCCCATTTGCCGGCTTGGCCTTGGTTTATTCCAGATGTTACCACCCCGTTTCAGGACCTGCTCTTTCCAACCGGTCACTCATTCTTGTCCTCAGTGACTCAGGGGCGATGGAAGAGCGTGGGTGACTCTTACTCTTACACCAACCACTGGATTCCTGGGCTCCGTGCCACCAAATTTGTTCTTTTCTTACGGAGACAGTTTTATCCTCTTGGCTTCTCTTGTCTACTACTCTTCATTTTTACTCCTGTTTTGAGGACTGTTCTGACTCACATTTATTTTCAGATTTAACACACATCACTGTCTCACACAAAGCACAGCCAGCCCATCCTGGAATCGTGTTGACCCTGACTTCTATTCGTCGGTGACTTATTACCACTGTCACAACCACCACCCAGGTCAAGGCACCGTCACACCTCAACCGGGGGGACTCCAGGCATCGATGTTTCAGCTCTTCTGTCCGCCGCCTCCTCCCTCCCTGTCTTCCCTCCCGCCCTTGGTTCCCTTCATCCTGTCTTCGTGTCAGCACATGTGTTCAAGCAGCAACTGTGTAGTTATGAACCGTGTCGGGAGCCAGGGCCTTAATGGTGTGCAGGACGGTACAGGACGACGGGGACACACTAGATGTTCATAAGCTCATCGATTCTTCTGTAGTAAGTGGTACTGATGGCTAATGGGTGATTAATAATGGCTCTCTGAAAGAAGATTGAACCCCCCAGGAACGTTACTAATTGGAGGAAATAAAAGAAAGGGCAGGAGGAAGAAATTTTTAGCCAAGAATATCAGTGGCCTTCTGCTAACACCTGGGACCCCTCTATGCTAGGAACACGGTGGCTCTTCTGTGAAGAAAAGTCCTGGAAATCTGTAGACTAAAACTTCAGGTAAGTTTGGGTGAGATGTAAGAGTGACAAAATGTGAGTTAAGTTACACAAGCAGGTTTTGTTTCCTCACACACAAAAAAATCTTCCCAGTGTTTACAAATATCAGGATCCGGGAGGCCTGATTTTTGGAGGCAGCAAATAGGGGCGAGGTCAGGGAGCAGGGCTGCTTCCTTTCTCTGACCACGGGACCCCGGCACTACCCGTGGCCAGGAACGGAAAAGCCACAGTGACTCGGATCCACTGGCCTGACCCTCCGCAGGCCCTAGCCTGATGCAGGAAGGGAGCTCAGGCACATGGCAGAGACCGGTGGCAGTTCAGTAGGTGGTGACTGGGTTAGGACAACTTAACTGACCGCTGTACATGTGCCCACTTTTTAGAAAGATTTTATTTATTTATTTTACACAAGACAGAGAAAGGAGAGGGAGAGAGAGAGAGGGAGAGAGAGCACAAGCAGGGGGAGCAGGAGAAGGAAAAGCAGACTCCCCACTGAGCAGGGAGCCTGACACAGGACTTGATCCCAGGACCCGGGGATCGTGTGTGACCTGAGCTGAAGGTAGAGCTTAACCAACTGAGCCACCCAGGTGCCCCCATAGTCCATCTTTAACTCTTTTTGACTTTTCTTGCTGAGGAAGAGACCATAAGGAGCTCAAACTATCCACTTCAACTCTTGAATCCTGCATTTTTGTTGAAAATAACAATGGTCCAGTGGACGAAGGGGAGTGACCCCCTGAAATTGCTCCAGAACGGCATCTGTGTGCTTCTAGCTGAATTCAACACAGTGAGGCCACTGAGTCACCAATTCCCATGAGACCGTAAAAGCCCCCACTCCCCCCGTTCTTCAATAGACTTCGGTTTTCATGCTTACCCCGTCCCTAGGTTATAGTCTCTGAAAAGGCCTCCTGTGACGATGGCGCCATGTTTCGTGGGCAGCGGTGCTCACCGGGCACCCGCCTCCGGTAAGTCAGACTTGCACCCTTGCTGGCAAGGAAAGCCTACCTGCTGCTCACCTATTCACTGGACTCTGGTATAGTGTCATTAAAAAAAGAGGGGGGGGATAAGAAATAAAACGTCATCAAAAAAGGACAGGTGTTCAGAGCCCACATATTTTAGCAAATAAATAGCAGTTTTAAAATAAAGCATTATGTGTGAGCCAACACCATTTGGCTGCCCTTATGTCGAAGGCACTCGGGTGGGTTTCTTTTTTCTTTTCTTTTCCTTCCTTCCTTTCTTTCCTCAATACTTGTATGTCAAAGACAGTTTAGTGTTCTAAGGAGAAATTAAGTATTTTCTTCTTTTTTATGTTCTGAAATGTCTCTAAAATTGCTTTTTTCATGCAGCTTAACATGAAAAAAAAGAATTCCGTTAAAAAAAAATACCATGTCTACACACACACATGCACACACAGACATGCTATTTCTCTGAAGATCTGATTATAGAAATATGATCGTAAATCAATGCAGCAAATTTTCTAAAGAAACATGATATTTATAAATGTGTTTGTCTGGACATTCCCCTTCTCCTTCAGAGCGGGTGGACTGGCTGGACCAGATCACAGCCAGGCTGGGGGACAGATCTGGGGCAGGACTGGAAGTTCACAGGTGCCTCCTGGAGGAGGGGCTGGGGCTAGTGGGCAGGCAGCAGGACAGCCAATACCTACCCCAGGACACCACCAGAACAGTAAATCCATTGTCAGGGGTGGGGTTAGATGTGGAAATAAGAGGAGTTCAGGAAAGGAACATTTCACAACAGAAGGTAGAAGTACGTAAGTGCAGAATTTGTTTCTAGTTGTGCAAGCCTGGTACTGATTCAGGTTGTGTCAATGGGGGAGGCAGCTGCAGAGTGGGGTTGGGGCAGACGCGCTTCTGCTCCAGGTGTTCCTGCATCAGCGGTGAAAGCAGGTCATGCTTGTGCCTCTGATCCTGCCCATGTCCCCAGAGGACCCATGTGTCTCCCTTCCCTGATCCTGTCCCTACAGCAGCCACGAACTTCCTGTTTGATGGACGAGCTACCATGACGTCTATATAACTTTCCTAAATTCACTAAAAGGGAGAGTTAGAATTCTAACATAATTCTAAATTTCCTGAGACCATACTCAGAAGAAATATTTTTTTTTCCTCCCAAGACGATCACTTTGAGAGAGACATCGCCTTCGGACACACGTCTTCTGAGTGTTTCTGGAGCTGAGTGTATTCTGAATTTATTGCTTAACTTTTCACATATTTTTCTCGACAACAGCCCCACAGAATTGGCATTTATAAAATATTTTCAAAGGGTAAATAAAATTTTAATGAATAGCAACATTGAACTTTAAACAGTACTTAAAAGCTGCAATACATCCAGAAGCCTCTGGGAAAGCTATGGATATTGGCCCATCCCACGTATTAAATGACAGATTCAGATCGTCCCTGGTACAGAGGAGAAAAACTCATCATTTTAAGGGATAAAAATATGGAACGATTGTCAAGTTTTGCTTCCACGGCTGTAGGGTTAAGGTAATGGTTAGTCACAGTCGATGCAAGATTTCATTTGTTGAGCAACTGCGTGAAGAGGTGCACCCTTGAGCTTGCGCTCATGTTATTCACCAGCCTGTGCCACCTCAGGGAGGCACAGAGAAGACACGTTTCATTTTATTCTTACAAGTCTGCACATTCCCAGAATTCAGGCATTTCGGGTGGTGATGGAGAGGGTAGATGGGTCATTGAAAAAGACAGATGTGGAGACACCTGCCTTCATAAAGCACGGGCATGGAGCATGTTCATGAGCTTCACCATCCCAAGGATGAGTGAGCGACCACTGATGTGGGGAAGGTGAGAGGCATCTCCCATTTTTGTGACGGGGCTTCCCACGTGGCCATCTGAGGGTCTGCTTGGTGTCCAAAGGCACTGAGTCCATGTGAATGTCTTCCTGGATTCCAGCATCACGGAGCAGTGCTGTCCCCAGAGCTGGTTCCAGCTGCCTTGAAGCACTATCTCTGCTTCTCCAAAATCTCCCTGCTAGAGATGGCACAGGTGGAGGCGAACTTGCCCGGGGCTCCACTGCAGAGAGTGAGTTTGGACCTCAGGCAGATTTCCTCTTCTCTCCCTGACACGGGCTCTTTGCTCTTCCACATGGGCATAGAGGAATTCGGAGGAATCACCCAGAGAACTAGCTCCTTGGCTCTGCCTCACCTATGCTCTTCACCTGTGAGGGATCTGAGTTTATTTTCATTCCTCTTTCTTTTTGTGTAATATGGGGGGATGTTGGACACATTGGAGTGGAGACGAGAGGGAGGGTGTAGGGATAGGGCCTTTGGAAGGATTCTCACTTTTTTATTCTGCTTGAAAGAGGAAACCATTGGAAACCATTTGAATAGAGGAAAAATGACCTGCCTTATTCTGAAAGGGATCTGACTGGTAACCTCCTAGGTGGCCCCACATCCCGATGTCCAGTCTCGTGTCTCCTCCCAGAGTTCACTTGTCTGAGGAGTAGAGTTCAGAAAAGTACATTTCCCTTCCAATATCATATTATAAAAGTTGATGCCTTCCCCGTTGAGTTCCCTGGGGTTCTTGGGTGGCTCCCAGGAGGGAAGCAAGCTGTTAGGTGCTGAGGACACTCCACAGGCCAGCGGAGATGCTCATGTGGTAGGAGCCTAGCCCTCAGTCCATCTGTCAGCTGGTGAGGCAGTGAGGAGTGTCAGCCATCCTGAGTGAGCTCCAGCCCTTGGACCACGAAGTCCTGCTCGCGGCTAGACTGCATCCTCACCACCAGGTAAGCCCAGTTCTCAGGACTGTGGCAGGTGATGAGGAGCCATTGTTTTAAGCTTCCAAGACAAGTTTTATGCAGCAATGGAAATGAACACGACACCTGTGCTCAATGCTGCCTATGGATTAGAGGGTGGTGGGGAGGCAGGGGCAGGGGCAGCAGACCCCGATTTCCAGGAAGCTCTTAGGCTGTACTGCAGGGGACGGACTTCCTCAATGGGGAGGGGGAGACAAGGAGGAGGATCAAGGATAACCCGAGTCTGTGACTGACCCTCTGGTTGGTGAGGGGTTTGGAGTCCCTGAAGGGGTTCTGGATCTGATCTCAGAAATAGTTTGCAAAGCCCATTAATGGTCAGCCACAGGACTATGAAATCAGAGTGAAGGGCTGGGTTAGGGTGTGCATTTGGGAGCCATCCCCACAGTTGGGGCCTCCATCTGGGGGCTGAGGGAGCTCTCCTGGGGGATAGACAGGGAGGGAGGAAGCAAAAGAGCCCAAGGCTGAGATCCAGGACACCTGGGTATGGAGAGATTAGGAAGGAGGGTCCATAGACTGAGAAGGGGATGGGGAGGAAGAAGGACAGTGGGCAGAACAGTCTCACTGGAGCAAAAGGAAAAGAAGGGTCTCAAGATGCTGCCAGTGATGGGTTCCCAAAGCTGTTTCCCAGCCACCAGGAGAAAGACTAGCCCTTAGCCATAGGCATTGAGTTGCAGCGGTCACGGTCACTGCATGCCCAACAGTGCTGCTTGGTAGGGAGCCTGACCACGGAAGGAGACAGCGGAAGAGGACAGAGCCCATGAGCCCATGAAGGCACGGAAGAGCTCAGAGGTGTCCGGACCCCTTACACAAACGAAGAGCTTGGCTTCTGACCGGCACTGGAATGATCCATCCACTGACCAGAGGACACAGAGCAGAGGCAACGGGAGCCTCTTCTGACTGCCTAGCAATCAAAGCAGTCAGCAACCGAGGAAGCGGAGGGCAGAGAAGGCAGGGGCCCACCTGCGGGATGGAGGGTGACTGGCCTAAGGACTCCCACTAGGGTGGCAGGTCGGAAGGCCCCCGTGAGGCTGGAAGCCACCCTGGTAGATGGACGCTTGACTGTGGAAGGCTGTCCATCAGTGGGCCTGCGGTTTGTCCTGGGAGTGATGGAGGGAGAGAGGGTCAGGGTGGAAGCGTCTGGGGGGTATAACCGGGACGAAGGGAATGACACACTGCAGACAAGGGGCCCTGGGCTTCTGGGTTCGGGGGACTGTGGACGGGGTGGGGGTGAAGGTGGTTTGCATCAGGGCACAGCAGCGGGAAAACTGGAGATGTAGGAGACAGAATTAACAGCTTGTTTGGATTTTTTCTTTTATATATAATTCTTGTCTTTTCTTCTTTCCTAAGTCGGGACTATAATGTGTCCCATCTAGTCACTATGGCGTGTTATATGTTAATCATTTTCAACTTTTTCCTGCTTTATCTTCCAGTACATATATGGTGATTAGTTGTCTCTTATACTGCTTTTAATTTTGAAGAAATATCTAAAATATTATGTTATTAAACAGTAATTTTTCCTTTTAGTGATTTTTCTATGATACTTGAGTTTTGATTTTCATAAAAAGACTGTACCGACATTTATCTAATTTCTTTTTACATTTGTTTTGTGACTTCGTGACATGAAAATCTGAATCTTTTTTTTTTAATGATTTTATTCATATGTTTGGGTGGGAGAGAGAGAGAGAGCACAAGCAGGGTCTATAGCAGGCAGAGGCAAAGGGAGAAGCAGACCCCCCATTGATCGGGCCGCCCAACGTGGGATTCGATTCCAGGAGCCTGGGATCATGACCTGAGCCCGAGGCAGACGCTTACCCGCTTGAGCCACCCAGGATCCCCGAAAATCTGAATCTAAAATGTTTGTATGTGTGTGTATGTGTGTGTGCAGCCAGTCAGAAAATAAGCAAATCTGTACTTAATTGTTTATTTTCTAACTGCTGGTTTTTTTTTTTTTTTTTTTTTTTTTTTTTTTTTTTTTTTTTTGCTCCAGCAACATTTAAGTGATCAGTTTCGACTTCTTCAAGTTAGTTTAGGTAACTCTGCTATTATCCATTCTAGTAATATGAAACCTTGAGCTCCCTAAAAACTGTGATATTTAAATTACTAGAACAGCTCTTTCATTATTTTGAATAAGTGGAAATATTATTCAATAATCTCACTCATTGTTGAACAGCATATAATGGAGGCAAACCGTAGGAATTCACAGCAAAATGATAATGACATTTTGAATCATCAGTTATTAAGGATAAACTTACTTTCTAATACAAAAGGAATTAAATCAAAATAGAAGCCATTCAGAGAACCACTTGTTCCTTCCCACTTCCGTCAAGCATGCTTTATAGACAGTGCACATTTATGTCAACACTCTGCAGATGAAACAGCGAGATTATCTGCACGAGAGCTGCAGGCACGCTCCAGCTCAATCCAACATCTCCTATGCCTCTCCCAAGTTCAGAGCATCTAAAAAATATTCAAATCAATGTTGGCCAGAGTTTTACTTCACTTCTGATATTTCTTTTCAATAAAAATATTTCAGTATAATAAAAGTCAAGTCAAATTTGAGCAAATACGATTTGTAGAATGATTATAGCAAATGATAAAATTGATTTGCCTGAACCACCAAGTCAAAGAATGTCAGAAAAAGCTGAAGATGATGAAGATGATGACGTGGAGAGCTGACATTTTTAAAGAACATCATTATTTGCTAGATCCTGTGCAAAAAATGATAAAAATGTCACTTCATCTCCACAACATTACAGTGAGGCATGTGCTTTTATTATGCTGTTTTAGAATAACTTAAACTGACTTTAGGGGGAAACACCTAAGCAAAAAGAAGTTAAGTAAATTGACTATGATCTTTCAGGAGAAATAGAATAACCAGGGATTGAAACCAGGTTGTCCAGATTCCAGCATCTAGGATTTAAGTACATTGAATAGCCCGTGTCTATTATGGTATTTTACCTGCAGTTTTACAAATGAGAAAACTGAAGCACTGTAACAACTCTGCTCAATATTATACAACCTTCGAACGATACGGTATTTTGTGGAAGCACACACACAAAATACGCTTATGCAGTCTACGTATAATTAACATCATACCTCATGTACTATAGTTTAATATGTTCAAATAGGAAGATGTGAGCTGAGATGCTCATAATTGGGTTACCTGTGTAACTCAGGAAACTTAAATGCATATTCATTCCTAAGTGAAAGAAGAGAATCTGAAAAGGCTACCCACTGTGTGATCCCAACTCTAAGATGTTCCGGAAAAGGTAACAGTATGGAGACAGCAAGAGCAGTGGGTGCCAGGAGCTGGGGGAGCGATGAATAGAGAGAAAATAGAGGAGTTTGGGGACCAGAACTACTTGGTAGGACACTATAATGGTGGATACAGGTCATCATCCATTTGTCCAAACCCATAAAATGGACAACCTCAAGAGTGAACCCTAAGGTCAACTGTGGACTCTGACTGATAGTGACATGCCAGTGAGGTTCCTCACTGGTGGGGGATGCGGCTGGGGAGAGCCTGTGCGGGTGTGGGGACAGGGGCTGTGTGGGAAACCTCTGTACGTTCTGCTCAATGTTGCTGTGAACCTAAACCTGCTCTCAAAAAATAACATCTTAATAACAAAACAAGAAAAAAATCACGGAACTAATACATTTTGATGAAAAAAAAATGGAAGAATTTTATATTTATGGAAGAGAAAGACTTAGAGAATAGGGTATATGGAGAGAGAGAAGCTCTGGGTCAGAAAGCCAACATTTGAGTCCGGCTCTGCTGTTCACCACCGTGAAACTGCTAGCAACTGTGTGTCTTTTCTTGGCCATCAGTTAATATTCTCTCTAGGGGTCCAAATCCTTCACTGAGTTCTCCGTGAGACACCTGGGACACAGGCTACCTGCCAGGTGCTCTCCTGGTCATAGCCTGCAACATCAACACTATGGAGATAATTTGGATATCTTAACCACTGATCACTGATTAAACTCCAGTCATAAATCTCAACTTGACTATGTTATTAGTATTAATAAACTAGGATTCACATACAAATACACTTGTTAGTATTAATTTGATATTAAACAAGAGGGTTTGCAGTAAAGAGAGTCCAAGTAAGGCTGTGGAGGGGCTCTGGGGTAAGTCATCTGGCACAGGAGAGGCTGGTGGGCATTGTCACCCGGGACAGGAGAGAAACCGTGGGGGTGGGAGGGAGGGCAGGACCAGGGAATGGACCTCCCAGTGGAAAGGATGGGGTTGGCCGGTCACACCCCCTTGCAGAGACAGGGAGGGTGGCACAATTCTGTTGGAGAGCACAGGGAAAGGGCAGGTGCCACGTTGCAGCCAGAAGTTCTAGGAGCATGACTCTTGCACCCCGGGCGATACTGAGGGCTCCTCCTGGGGGGGTTGGTGAAGAGACTGGAGTCCCTGAGCTCCTCAGGGTTAAAGGTAAAACACAAAGCTGCACTATTGTCTTTCTACTTTGTTGTTCTGATCTTTATTGATCTTGGTATCATCTGGAAAATACCGTTCGGAGTCCTTTCAGAGGCAGCAGCGAAAATAAATATACGTGCTCTCAGACATCGGCAATCGGGTAAACTTTTCATTTTTTCACTGATTTGTAAAACTTCTTCAACCAGAATAAATTTTGGTAAATGGAAAACAGCTTTAGAACCAATAAATGGATAAAAAGGAACAAACATGTGTCTATTTTTGATTACTTTAATCTATTACCCAAGGACTAAATCTTTTTTTTTTTTTTTTTTTAATGGCATCTCTCCGGAGAGAAAGCCCAGAGCGCTGGTGTCACCAAGTGAACCTGTCAATCCCTCCACGCGGCCACTCCCTTCACTGTCCGCCCAAATTCCACCTTTAATTAAAGTGAATTTTGTGATGATCTGTGCCCTTTTCATCAGTGAGCTCTCAGGCCGCATTTCACATTTCGCGCTGCCCAGTGGAATCCGTGTACCAAGAGTGTGACACAGAAGTGTTGCTAGCAGGGTCTCTTAGATTTTTCTAGCAACCCTGTGAACCTGAGCTGGTTTTCTTTCAAAATCTACCATGTCCTCAGACTTTAAGGAATGGCTTTCCTTTCTCAAGGCCTTCTCTTTCCTTTGACTATCTTGTTAATACGCTACAAAGAAACTAGAGATTTGGTTCTCATCTCATAGAATTTAGTAAAAGCCAAACCAGTTATGGAAAAACGTAGATAAAACCTTTACATTCTGTAGCACTTCGCACAAATCCCTTAAAATAGGACATTGAAGGAGAGAGCTTGCTGTTTTTATTAACACGTTTCCTTTCTCAAGACTCTAAAGCAATTTGGAAAGGAGTTTCTTAAGGGAACATATTTTGGAAATACTCAAACTGACCTACAGTATTTCTTAAATGTTTCTAGAAGTACATTCTACTGAGATTTTAGTGTTGTTGGAGATTTGTGTTTCCCTCTACATAGATCTCTTCAATAAAATACTGTGAGCAAGTGAATATACACAGGGAGGAAACTCTGCTTGCTTTCCAGACAATCTTCCCACCAGGCTTATTGCTAGGAAAACATAGGAAAACAGAAACACACACACACACACACACACACACACACACACTATATATACACACACACTATATACCTTAGCACATACACCTGATTACCAAATAAGCTTTACCTTACAATTTTTATCACACCCCTTCTGATTCACCAAGACAGAGCACACTGCAAGAAACAAAATTGAGGCTAACTGAGATGAATATGAGAGAAACTGATACATATCAAGAGACAGATCATGGGATCTGGGTGTCCCAGGAGGCCATGGGTGCAGAGCTGTGCTGGGTCACAACGTATAGGAACCATGCAGGATAGTGTGATACTGCATTCAAGGCAAGATGATGTTTTGGGAAGACATTAGAGTTTTCAGACATTAGAGTTACTCATAGCTTTGGGTATTAACTCCACCTCTTCAAGTTTTATGACTCAAATCTCGTTATTCAATTCTCTAAGGCTCTCTACCCAAGTGTGATGCATGAACAAGTGTGCTCAGTTTACCAGTCTGGAGGATTCTCTAACATAATAAGTGTGTGTAAAGTGACTGCCCTGTGGAAGGTACTCAATCTACGGTAACATTCTTGTTTTATTATCATCATTATTATTATGCTCCACATTATCTTCCTGAGAACTCAAGGGAGTGTACTACAGAAGATTTCCTTGCAGATATTCAAAATTAAATGCTTATGCTTGAAATATTAAGGTTCAATGATCTGAAAAATTCACTTATGTGATAAACAACGTTCTTCAGAGCTTTTGAATAAATGATGTGTGAATCCACATAATTGTGTTTTTATAGAACTTGCTCTTGTGTGTACAATATAAATTGTGAGGCATGCATATGCATATCTGTGTAAGCATGATGTTGCATTCAAACATATTTGTATTAATTTAATAAGCATTAGGTATTTAAAATATTCCCAAATATACATGAATTTGTCCCAATGCATGAGTGATTACAAATAAATTAGAAAAAGTAAAAGCAGTTATAAATAATTATATATTATATATGTATATCACACACATAAACACATACATAGCCAATGTTTAACAAATATTTATTCTGTATCTTACAACACAAATTTATAACATTTTCCCATCAAACTTTTTATGTAATATCTCCAAAATCATGTAATATATCACATTTTAGTAAATGAAGATGATGGGATAGAAGTTTCTACATTGCTGCCTTCATTTGGTTGACTTCTCTGGGTAGTTTCTAGTACCAACAGGAAACACAGTACATTCAGGGCCTCATATGAGGATGTGTGCTCACACAAATACACAGACACAAGTCATCATGCACACACACACACACACACACACACACACCCCAAAAACTCCAGATAGGGTCACAGAAATGAATCCGAGTGGAAGCTCAGAGCCTCCTGCTGCAGCTCCAGGCCTAAGGCTCCCAGCTGGGCAGGAGGGCACTCTTCCTGTAGGGTCACCCCTGTGAGTTCTGGGGTGCCTCGCTGGAGCCCCTCTCTGCTCACCCACTAACTCCCGGTCTTAGCAAAGAGCACAATGAGAGTGAATACTTCAAAAATTGTTATCAGGTATCCAGTGTGACTGTGAAAACCTAAGGCCTTAAATCAACATAATCTTTTAAATTTGTAAGTGAAATCTGAGACATGCATATTTCCCCCTAAATTCTCAAATCTCAGTATTTATTTATTTATTTATTTATTTATTTATTTATTTATTTGTTTTTAATAAACCCTGGTAATGTAGGAAGGTACAGCATGGTCTTATTGTGCCTGAAAGAAGGTACTAACCTGTGAACCCTCATGCTGCGACAGTGTCAGTCACAGAAGCAGCGGTGTCCACTCACTACCTTTGTCGCTTGACCTTAAGACTATGGAGATGCTCTTGAGGGGTCCCTCTGCATCATTGTCCAACTTCGGTTAAAGACTATGAGTTTCTGCAGAGTGGACACCTCCTCCCTTCCTGGACCCATGCCTGAGAATACAGGACCCAGGTGAAGCTCCAGTGCATGAAGGGTCCACCGGGGAAACGTGAACTTAAGGAGAGGTGCCCGGGGGCCCCGGGAGGGGAGGTGGTCGAGGTCTGCTTTTGCTGAGTACTGCCATGGTTTCTTATGTCAAATCCAAATTGGCCACCAGGAGAGAAAAACCGTCTTGGTGTTCAGGTGCAGCCGGGCACACGTCAAAGTTGTCAAGGTAACTGATAGTATGGAAGGCTCCCTCTGTGCCAGGCATTGCGTGTGTAACATGGAGACCAGGCCCACGAGAGTCCTGTGTCTAAACCTCACTCCATGGAATCTGGGGCCTCAAGCGCTCACAGTGGGCTCCCTTCCTCTGCCAACAGCAGGAGGGGGCCTCAGCTCTGCTTGGCAATCCCCGTTTATGAGTCTCTTGTAAATCTCCATGATCCCAAATGATCTTCCTGGTGAGTCTTTGTGGAAGGCAGGGCAAGGATTAGCCCCCTTTCCATTGATGAGAAAAACGGGTCTCACAGATCCACTGAGACCCATCCCATGTCTCAAGGATGTAAAGTAGTGAAATCAGGCCCTGAACCTAGTTCTCTGGGTTCAAAATCCCAGACTGGGACATTTCTAATCAGTTGTTGGAATATAATGAGATACCTGCCTTTTAGTTTGCATTGTTTCACTGCTTAGTTTCTGGATTTTCCTCCGCATGGGAGTGAGCAGGGTGTGAGTCCTGTGGTGGCTCAAGTGATGCCAGGCTGTCCACTCAGATCTGTTAGCTGGAATATGAATCAGCAGCCGCCATCCAGAGCGGTCCCAGGTGGAGAAGCAAGGGCATTACTGATGCTCTTACCCAGATTTCACTCCCTGAGTACATAATGGTTATTTGTTAAGTGAGGAGATGAGCTACCTACTTGTAGGCAGATGCTAAGAGGACACCCCACCTCAGCCTGTCCCACAGAACAGTTCAGCCCAACCCGGGGAAGTAGAAACATGGACCTGCTCTAGGATGGCCAGCCCCCAATGGGTCAGCTGCTTTCTGAAAAAGAATGTGAGGTTCTTGTCCCACAGCGGACCTCAAGTGTGACAAAAGAGTGTCCTGCGTCACAGGGAGATGGACAGTCACTGCTCAAGAACCAGGAGACCCAGCACTTTGCACCAGCGAAGCTGGACGCCAGGAGGTTGGCAGTGCCGGCCCTCCCCTCAGTCTGAAGTCCTTCGATCTGGAGGCACAAAGTTACCCTGAAGATCAACACGGAAAGGATGTTTGCCTTTCCCGTAAGCTCCTGGGCAAATGCTAACTCACCATGAGCTACTAGTCACAGACCCCCCGCAGGTGAGGCTACCCAGGACGCGGCCGTGTGGGGTGCACCAATGTTCTTCTCAGGCCTGGGGCACCTTAGAATAGTATTCCTCTGCCATACACTCTCCTAAGGATCTTGGGCAGCACGGGCTTTCTGGAGAGCAGCATGTTGCCTCACGTCCGTGCCATCAGGGTGACATGGGAAAGCACAGGGGGGCATCACCAGGAGGTCCTGGGGATGGGGGCCGGCCTTTCCTGGAAGTCCTCTGGGGGAGGCCCAAGTCTTTCCTTCAGTGAATCATTCCTCGATGCACTAGACCGAGACCCAAGTAAAACTATGCTTCTTTCCGCCCTATGCCGTAGCCCTGCATATGTCCGAGGACATGTGGTCTACACGATCCTGTATAATCTCTGGATAAGGTTTGACCCATTACAATTTCTTTTGAATTTAACATTATCTCAAGAAGGAGCTGTCTCTGTGTGTGCATGCTCTGTCATGCGTGGGATCACATATGTGTGTATGTGTGCAAATATACACACATTCACATGCATCGTGTATAAACACACACATGCATATGTGTAATTTAAACCTGCAGGAGTCAAATCTAACTTGAAAAAAGTACTTCTGCTACAGAAAGTCATTTATTGGGATGCCTGGGTGGCTCAGCGGTTCAGTGTCTGCCTTTAGTTCAGGGGTGATCCCAGGGTCCTAGGATCAAATCCTGCATTGGGCTCCCCACGGGGAACCTGCTTCTCCCTCTGCCTCTGTCTCTGCCTCTCTCTCTGTGTCTCTCATGAATAAATACATAAAATCTTTTAAAAATATAAGAAAGAGAGAGAGAAATAATGAGCACAAGCATAGGAAGTGGCAGGCAGAGGGAGAAGGAGCCCGATGTAGAACTCCATGCAGGACTCGAGCCCAGAACCCTGGGATCATGCTCTGAGCTGAAGGAAGCTGCTTAACAGACTGAGCCACCCAGGGGTCCCAGAAAATCATGTATTTATCCAAAGATTATATAGTGAACAATAATTGAATGCAATACCTTATCGGGGATACTTAAGTGAAAGAGACAGAAAATTTGCCCGAGAATCGTGAATTCAGAATACAACAATATAATAAACATATTAATACAATTACATCCTTACAAATTCACTTATTCCTCTCAGCCTCTGAGTTATATATTTTTACCGACCTGAGACGTTTGGAATGAGCATCAGATAATTTAAAAAGCCAACAGAAAAGCAATTTGCCATCCATTCCCTCCACTGCCATCTGCCCCTGTTTGCTGGCTGGCATCCGATGCATGTCTGTGATCCTGTCGTTCTCGTGCGTGCTTTCCAGACTCATCGATCAAAGCCTAAAGGACATCCATATTTCTAACAAGATCAAAGTCCGGAGCGACTAGACCATAACCTAATGAGACGTAGGCCTCTATTGCATTGGCTGCTGCCCAGTCCCACTAACCAAATTTGTCTATTGGTTATTTTCTGTATTCTTTTTGCTCCAAGTGGTCCCTCTCCCAAGTTCTGTAAACATCTACCCCACGCCTCTGCCTGTGTACCTGACCTCAAGAACTTTAAGCTCTTTTCTTCCCACAGGTGTCTCTTCCTTCCGTCTACTCAGTCGGCCGCACAGAAATCTAGAATTCTTAAGACTCCTCTTTCTCCTCCCATGTCCACTCATTTGTCAGGTGTCAGGATGTACCCCCATGAGCCTCTTCTGGAGGCTTTCTTCATCACCTGCTAGGTTAGAACTTCCCCATTGCCAGCCTGCGTTTGTCCATCTACCTTCTTTGGTTCCCATTTCCCTTCCTTTGCCTCTTTAACCTCTCATGTGTATGATCCCTGGAAAAGCTTTCTGGAACACACATCTTTTCATGATAGCTCCCTGCTTAAAGCTGTTTGGATCTGTTTCCCTGGTCTTTGCAAGTGAAGAGCACCAACTTTTGCACAGCAGCAGTACCATGCATGACATGGCTCTGTCCTGTCTACCCAGGCCATCGTTGTGAGCAACATCCAGTCACCATGACTTCCATGTCTTAGCACTTGCTAGTTATGGGTCTCCCTGTGTGACCTTATATACTGTAAGCATGCTAAAGATGACATTTGTTTAATCTTTGAACCTCCAGCACATGGCATGATGCCTCTTTTAATAGCATCTGTTTTAAATGAGGAATGAATGATCAAAAAAAAAGGCATAAAATGCATTATTTTATGAAACATTTTTTTTGCGATCAGCAATTAGAATTTAAGGATTATTAAGAGATGGCATTTATTCTTAAGTAATAGGCCTAGCTCCACAGCTGACAACAAAGTGGCATTCATCAACCTTGTCACTAGTGACATGAAGAGCCTGATCACCCTTAGTTGTGTGTGGGCTGTCCTGGAGGATATTTAGCAGCATCTCTGGCTTCTACTCTCTAGCTGCCAGAGCATCCCCTCCCCTCCCACCAGCTGTGACCACCAGAAACGCTCCAGGGACTCCCCAAGGCATAAGAACAACCCCCTGTTGAGAAGCATGGCCATCAAGGCACCCGTTAGTCTCAACACCATCACCTGAGTAACATCATCATTATCATCAGGACAACAGCAGCAACACATTGAACTTGGAAGGGAAGGCAGGTGCTAACCTTCACGTTATTTTTCTCAATATACTGTTCTCAACAGCTCAGGAGTTAATTCTTATTATTATCCTTGCTGTGCAGACAAGCAGGCCAACCTATAGGGAGGTGCAGTAGGGATACTGATGCAACAAGGGATGGCAAGTCTTGTCTGTGGACAATGTGCTTCTGGTCCAGGCTGTGCTCTTTGGCCATGCGGGACGGCCCTGCAGTATTTGTTTTTGTAGAGTAACCAAATTGCAGCCCCCAGAATTCCCATCTTCCCATTTCAGCTCATTTCCCATATGACATCAGTCTTCTGAATATCTATCTATCTATCTATCTATCTATCTATCTATCTATCATCTATCTATCTATCTATCTACAGATCTATCTATCTATCATCTATCTCCATAGTGACTGATGCTTGGGAATTAAAGGATGGATACATGTTTTCAGTGAATGGAAAGACAATGGAATTTTGGTTTAATATCTAAGATTGGGACTAGAAACTGTTTTATTTTTCTCTTTGCTAAGATTTTACCAACATTCCCAAAGGGCAGAGTGCATATGAGAGACCAGGGCTCTGAAATTCTGGAGTCCTTAGATATTCATCTCAAACTGCCCCTGCTCATCTGTTTCACCCTATCTCTTGTTATTAATATATTGATGACGTCTGTGACTGAATGGCAATAGTTCTAATAAGGGAAGAATGTAGGAAAACATGCATTTTTTTCAAAGATTTTATAAATGCAGCTGCCAGAATTTTTACATATGATAATAACATGATTAGAAATATAATTTAGAGCAAAAAACAATAGTGATAATTATCCAAGTGTCTCTTCAAAAGCTCAACACTACATAAACACATAACTAAGTATCAATCAGTCAAATGTCTTAATTCATCTGAGGGCAATAGGCTTTTTAAATTAATTTTGAGGACTCTAAAAAATAAATAATTTAAAAATTCTCCATGCAAGTGGCTATCAAATAATCACATAATAATGATATCACGATGTCTTTAAAATAAGAAAATTTGAGTACAAAGCAAACTACACTTCAATTTTATACAAAGTGGAAGAAACATCAGCAAGAATTGATCACTAAGTCAATCAGCCGACATCTGGGCGTATAGTCCAGCACTTACATAGAAGCACCTTCTAAAAATTTAGAGTGCAGGTTTGAATACTCCATTTCATCTTTTTGAGCCTCGGTTTAGCATTCATATTCAGAAGAACATAAGCTTTCTAAAACTGAAGTTTGACACAGCTAAACAAGGTTATGTCAAATCTTCCTAATCTCAAGTGCCTGATCTTTGGAACCCTGAATGATGTATTGCTTCCTGGTGCTTGTTATCAACTTCTGTTCCCATCCCCAGCTTCATTACCCCATTGTGTCTTACCAAAAAATAAAATAAAGAAAAGAAAAGAAAAGAAAAGAAAAGAAAAAGGAAAAAATTCGTAGAATACTGGCATGCCATTTAAGGATTCCATATCTTTGTTAAAATTCTTTCTAGACTGTTCTCTGTCATACTGCCAACCTCTATCCTGAATATATTGAAGAACTCCTGTTCCATCTTTGAAGATTTAGTTCATGCATTCTTTCTACCATCATTGTAGGTTGTCTCTAATTCTATTTTAGCATCCAGAGAGAGGTTGAAAATGCTCACCAATAGGCTCATGTTCCGGGGGCTTCCTGAGGTCAGAGAGAATTTTCACTCATCTCTTCATGCCCAATGCAACGTGTCACACCTAACACCTAGTCGTTGCTAGTTACATAGCAGTGTCCTGAGTTAAATTGAATTCAATTGAATTGCAATGAAATGGATTCGCTGAGTACTGCTTTCACAGAGCAGTTGGGAGGATGAAATGAGTTAATGTAGGGGAATTTAAATACTGACTCCATCTCTTATACTCCATGGCCTCAGTCAAAATATTCACTTATCTTGGTTTAAGGCTTTACATCTGTACAAATAATGTCATCATAATCACCTAGCATGGTATTCTTAAGTATCGAATGAGAATAAGTTTAACAAATACTTAGTCAGCTCTTGGCACAGAGTGGATCCTCAATATGTAAGGCCTTAAAAGCATGAATCTAGTAGAGAGATAGGTATAGCTTGCTCTGGAATTAAAATTTGTTTTATCTTCCTATGTTATTACTAATGCTTTACACTTTTATGAAATGGCAATATTATGTAATCAGCAGTGATCATTGTGTATCATAAAATGTATATTCTTAAACCAGAGCTTGGGAGTTAGCATAACACCATTTATAATCACTTGTAACTATACACTAAACTAATGCCATTTGGTGTGGGAAATTGTTTTCAAACTGTCATTTAGTTCTTTTTTATTGTCATAATTGTTTTTTTAAAAATAAATTAAAGGGATCCCTGGGTGGCTCAGCGGTTTAGCGCCTGCCTTCACCTTCATCCCAGGGCTTGATCCTGGAGACCTGGGATCGAGTCCTGCATTGGGCTCCCTGCATGGAACCTGCTTCTCCCTCTGCCTGTGTCTCTGCCTCTCTCTCTCTCTCTGTGTATGTCTCTCATGAATAAATAAAATCCTAAAAAATAAAATAAATAAAATAAAATAAAATAAAATAAAATAAATATAAACTTTGCTGACAAACACAGGGAAAGGGTAAAGCAGTTAAAACAAAGTGGGATACTTCCTGTTTCACCTCCAACATGTAAAAAGACTGGAAGTCATCACTTTACAGTAAGAAATAAGATGACCAAAGTAAAAATCCACTTATCCTGAATCCTTCAGAGAACTAAGGGTAGAGTGTATACCACTGCTCTGAGGTCTGGACAGAAAGGTGAACACAGACAATCCCAGTCCAGATCAGCTCACCTGAAGGAGAGCTTGTTGGAGCCGCCAACTGAGGGAATGAGGATTGACAGTTTGGATGAACTTTTGGAGCCTAAGAGGGAGAAACTTCCAAGAGTTACTGTCCTTGGGCTTCCTTTGTCCACAGAAGTCCCGGTAGGATCAGGGTGGGATCAGAGAGTGACTCAGGCCTTGCTCCAGAGGGGAGGGAAGAAGTAACCACTGTGGAGTGTGGCCAGAGTACTCTCCACAGCAAAAGCCTACTGTCCAGAGAACAGCTTTCATCAGAGCATACTTCTCACCCTCCAAGCCCCTGTACCATCCTGTCCCACCTAACCTGGGAGAAGAGGAACCTACAGAACACTTCTGAAGGCCACATCCTAGGCACGAAAAGCCTAGACTCAGTCATGAGGTTGTTGATCATATGATTATAGAGCACTTCCTCTCTCAGGAACCCCAAGACCACCCCAGCTGACCTCCACAAGGCCACAGTGTTTCCAGTAGAAGGAGCTTCAAATCAGGCTCTGTCTCAGGACAAGTATTGGAGAAGACCCACTTCAACAAGGGGACAAGAATAACAGCAGGGAGGAGCTGGAGGACTCTACAGGTAGAGCAAACTTTAAACATAGCTTAACCCCAACCATATTACCATAAGACCTCCCAGGAGAGGCCCATTTACCTCTGTTCTTGTTACTGGTTATATCATATCTGCCTGTGAATGAAAGCAACAACAAAATGTAAGTCATGAGTAGATGCAAGGAGAGACACAGTCTGAAGAGGCAAAGCAAGCACCAGGACTTGACTCAGATTGTAGAATTATCACATAGTGATTTTACAATGACTATCATTGGTATACTAGGGGTTCTAATGTACAAAGTAGGCAACATGTAAGAATAGGAAAGGCAATGTAAAAAGAGAGAAATTTTAAAAACACAACCACAGGAAGCACTAGAAATGAAATACGCTCTAATGGAAATAAAGAAAGGTTTTGTCAGGATCATCAGTGGATTGGACATGTCTGAAGGGGGAAAAAATCAATGAATTTGAAGATGAGTCAATAGAAATGTGCCAAACTGAAAGGCAAAGAAGAAATAAATTTTAAAAAGGCAGATGGTCCCTTTGCCTGTTTTGTTTATTTTTGCTGTGGTTTTGTTGAGCATTTTATATAATTTAATTTTATTTATTCTGTATACAGCAGAAGCAAAAGGAAAACTACTTAACTCAGTCTTTGAGGCCAGCATTGCCCTAATACCAAAACCAGACATTACAAGAAAACTACAGACCAGTATAGTTCATGAAATGGATATAAAAATCCTCAGCATGATGTGGTTCAATCAAATCTAACAATTTACAAAAAAGAATTGTATGCCCTGACCAAGTGGGATCAATATCAGGTATCCAAAGCTGGTTCAACATTTGAAAATCACCCATGTGATCTATCACATCAACAGGCTAATGAAGAAAAATTATATAACCATATTAATTAATGCAGAAATGCAGAAAAAGCATTTGATAAACTTCAATGCCCATTTATGATGAAAAAAAAAACTTTTCAGCAAAATAGGAATAGAAGAAATTTACTCATTTTATTAAAGAATATCTACCAAAGCCTTTATAACCTCATAGTTATTGGTGAGAGATTGGACACTTTACCCCAAAGACTGGGAAGAAGGCACACATGCCCATATCCTCTCTCACCACTTCTATTCAACCCTATTCAACTAGGGGTCTTAGCTAGAAAAGAAAGCAAGGATACAAAAGCTATACGGACTGAGAAAGAAGAAATAAAATTGCCCATATTTACAGGTGACATAATTGTGTCTGTATAAGTCCCAAGGATCAATAAAGAAACTTCTAGAACTAGTAAGCTAGTATAGCAAGGGTGCAAGATGTAAGGTTAATACCTAAAATTTGCTTTTGATATATGAAACAATGAGCAGTTGGGGTTTATTTTTTTGGGGGGGGTTAAAATTATAAACAAAATCACCATTTGCAATAGAACCAAGTAAATGGACCACTTTGGTGTGAATCTAACAAAAATATATATATAATATATAGGTAGAAAGCTAAAAAGAAATCAAAGACCTTAATAAATGGAGACCTATCCTATGTTTATGGATTGGATGATTCATTACTATTAAGAGATTAATTTTTGCCAGTTTGATCTCTAGATTCAGTTCTCAGTAAAAATCTTAGCAAACCATTTTGTAGACATTTTACAAACTGATTCTAAAGGTTATATTGAAAGACAAAAGATACCCAGGGCTCCTGAGTGGTTCAGTCAGTCAAGTGTCTGACTCTTGATTTTGGCTCAGGTCATGATCTCAGGGTCTTGAGAGCGAGCCCTGCACTGAGCTCTGCACTCAGCAGGGAGTCTGCTTGAGGATTCTCTCTTTCCCTTTGCTCATTCCCCTACTTGTGTGCATTCTCTCTTTCTTTCTCAAATAAATAAATAAATCTTTTAAAAAAGGATCCTAGATGTTCCATACAATAACAACATAAAATTGTAGGACTGACACAATCTGATTTCAAAAGTTATAATAATGTTACCACAATCAAGGTGGTGTGATGTTAAATAAAGGATACCGTGGATTCAACCCAACAGAATAAAGACCTCAGAAATAGATACACAAATACAGTCACTGATCTTTGACAAAGGAACGATGACAATTCAATGGAAAAAAAGATTATCTTTTCTTGTTCTAATGCGAGAACAATTGGACGTCTATATCCAACATCACCATCATCACCATCCTTATCTAGGATAATAGACTTAACACCTTTCACAAAAATTATATCAGAATTGGTCACAAACCTAAATATAAAACATGAAACTATAAAATGTGCAGAATAAAGCAGAGGAGAAAAAGCTGCATTACCTAGATTGGTGATCAAAACTACAATATGATCCATGAAAGAAAAAAGATGATAAGTAATTTCAATTTCTGCTTTGTGGGAGATTGATGAAAGAAATCAAATGGCCAGATATAAGCTGGGGAAAAATACTTGAAAAACACATGTCTGATAAAGAACTTGTATCCAAAATATACAACAGACACTTAACACTCAATAATAATAATAATAAAAATAATAATAGCAGTAATTCAAAATTATGCAAAAGATATGACCTGAAAAACCACTAAAGAAATGAGAAAGAAGATACACTGATGGCAAATCAACATCTGGAAGGATGCTCAACATTATTTGTCATCATGGAGTTCAAAATTAAAACAGTCCTGCGATACTACCACACTGATAAGAATGGCTAAAATTAAAAAAGAAAAAATGAACAATGCTAATTACTGCTGACTATTCAGAGCAGCAGGACTATCACTTGTTGCTGTCTGGGGATGCAGAATAAGACGGCCACTTCAAATGACAGGTTGTACGTTTTTTGCAAAATTAAACAATCCTCCTATCTGATCCATCAATAATGATCCTAGATTTTTGTTCAATTGC
Source organism: Canis lupus familiaris (assembly GCF_011100685.1). Taxonomy (NCBI): domain Eukaryota; kingdom Metazoa; phylum Chordata; class Mammalia; order Carnivora; family Canidae; genus Canis; species Canis lupus. The sequence goes on from NC_049238.1 coordinate 3,056,760, forward strand.
TTTGAAAGTGCATCCCATACACAATCTGCACCTGAATGTTTATAGCTCCTATTCTTTTTTTTTTTTTAAGATTTAATTTATTTGTTCAAGAGAAAGAGAGCACTAGAGAGATAGACCAAGCATGACTTGGGGGCAGAGACAGAGGGCGAAGCAGACTTCCCGGTGAGCAGGGAGCCCAACGATGTTGGGCCCGATCCCAGGACCCTGGGATCAATGACCTGAGGTGAAGGCAGATGCTTCACGGCCTGAGTCACCCAGGCAGCCCTATAGCTATTTTATTTTAATTACAAAATACTGGAAGTAACCAAGATATCTTCCATAGGTAAATCAATAAGCAAACTATAGCAAATCCATACAAAGAAATATTATCCAGCTATTAGAAGAAATGAGCTCTCAAGCAAAGGACACAAATGAACCTTAAATGCAGTGTTGTTGAGTGGAAAGTGCCCATCTAAAGGGCGACCTACTGCATGATTCCAATTGTATGATATCCTGAAACAGGCAAAACTATAGCAATGGTGAAAAAAATAATCCACAGTTACCAGGAGTCCTGGGGGATGGGGGCAGGTTGAATAGGTCAAAGCGCAGGCGATGTTCTCAGGTAATGGAACTAGTCTGCACGATATTGGTGGATTCGCGACACTGCATTTGTTAAAGTGCACGAAACATTACAGCACAAGAGTGAACCTTAATGTATGCAAATTAAAAATCATTTAAGAGGTCAGGGGGACCTCTGGATGGAATGCAGAATATGACAAAACAATTTAACTGCTCTATACATGTGTGAAAGGAGCTCACTGAAGGGAATGGGGAAGGTGGTGACCTCTGTGACTTGGGAAATGAGAAATGTCTGTAAGACTAAAGGCAAAAGAAACTGTACGTAAACACTGCACTCTGTGTGACACGGATGTTTCTCACGGGTTTCATGTTAACTCTGAAACCTAATCTCTGTATACTGGAATTGAACAAATAAAAGGATGGTGAATGCTGGGAACCAGGTTTCTCACTGATGGAATGTGAATTTACAGAGAAGCAAGGGAGAGGGCGTTAGGATAATCCATGTAGTAATGGATCAAGTTGGAGACATAAGTATGAATAAAATGTTTTTAGTTTAACAGAGATACTTACAGTTACAGACTGAACTACTTATCTTTATAGGTGTGTGTGTGTATTGCATGGTATATGAGACATACATATATTTTGCTGTTCTGTCAGTTAAGAAGGTCTAGAAACACTATCTCAGCAGGAACACACTCTAACTCCAGATCTTGATTTCTAGTATTATTCTTCAGTAGGAAGAATCAGGGTTTCTTATAGAAATGACTGACTCTAGGGCTGGGCAGCACATATACACAATGATCCTAGACCTCCTATAGTGCCTGGAAAGTATAAAACAAACAAAAATAAAAACAAAACAAGCACACAAATAATTAGGGTAGAATGACAGATACGCAATTGAGAAAGTTCCCAATGGCCAAAGCTAGAACAATTTGAGCAGCCAAATAACCCTAGGTTATAAACTCAGTTGAAAAGCAAATACTAGGGCGTCTACACTGATATAAACAAATTATCAAGTAAAAAAAAAAATCTGTGGTGAACAAGGAACAATAAAAATTATTTTATGTAGACTTCCAAATAACTAAAAATACTTTGCCTTGGAGGACAAGGGGCTCGACGCCTGCCCTCTCCCGTGAGCTGTGTAGGGCACCTTCATTGGGAGAGTACAGTGTGACAATGGGCAATTTCATCCACACAGTCTCAGTCCAGTGATTAAAATCCACTTCACCAATGATAGGTCCTGTGGATTGTGTGTACCCTCCAGAGGACATGAGGAAAACAACACTTTATCTCTGTGGTCTTCCTCCCCCGAATCCATAACCCCCGTCTAATTCTGAAAAAAAAAAACATCAGATAAATCCCATATGAGGGATGTTTTCCAGAATGCCTGACCAGCACCCCTCATAACTCTCAAGTTCATCAAAAAACAAGGGAAGTCTCTGAAGCTGTCACAGCCCAGGAGTGCTTCAAGGAACAAGTGACTAAACTCAATGTGACCTCCTGAATCTGAAACTGAAAAAGCCTTTAGGTGAAAATGAAATAAATCTAAATAAAGCACAGATTTCAGTTTCAAATTATGTATCAGTATCAGTTTCTTAATCATAAAAGCTGTATTACACTAGGACAGAGGGTAATAATAGGAACAATTGAATGTGGAATATACCAGAAGTCTATTTTCACAATTTTTCTACAAGGATGCAGTCTGCCCTAAAATTAAGCAAAATTAAGAAAAGATAAAAACAGTGAGATTGTTCCAATTTCTGGACAGTTAAATGGATGCATATTCCAATGAAACCCTTAAATGAACAATATTCAAATTTAGAAATGGAGTCGCAGGGCTGGACATAATCTTAGACTACATGTAGCCCACGCAGTCTTGATTTAAGATGCAGAAACAGAATCTCTGAGAAGTCAAGTAATTTGCAAAACTCACTGAGAGATTCAGAACTTAGAAATGACCTGTCTTGTTTCTCTCCTTCTCACCCATTAACCCGCGTGACCTTTGCAGTGGCCCCCATTCATGAGACATGTCTCACGAAGGGTGTCTCTGTTGACAGCACTCAAGTTCTACAAAACTTCAATTTTCCACCGTTCCTTACTGAAGAGACTTTTGTCCTTCTGTAAGCTCCTGGACCCCTCCAGGACTGTGTGGGAGTGTGTGTGATGTGTGGGAGTGTGTGTGATGTGGGGATGTGGGTGTGATATGTACCCCTTGGTGTTCTACATAGATGGAGATGCTTGTGCTTTTTGCTTGTACTTTGGAGATTTCCTTCAGAGACTGCCAGGAACATTCTGTGGGTGCCATGCATTGCCCCGGGCATTTTGTCAGAAATTCCAGGGACCTCTGGTGTGGATGCTCTGAGTCAGGCCAGAGAGGCCATCAGCATCCTAGACCGCCTCACCCCTCAGCCGCAGGGGAAAGGGTCTGCCATTTAAAAAACCAGTTCTGTACAGCTCCTCCATCACCAACAAGAAATTCGGTTCAATCTATAATGAATGTTTGCCATTCAGTCTGAGCGTTTTTAAGAGCTTGCTGTGGCCTGATTTTACCATTTTCTTATGTCTTCAGAGGCCAAAAGGTCAATTTTTTATGAAACTGTAGGTACACAGGGACAACTGGTCAGTCAATAAACATAAGGAAATATGTAAAGGAATATTTTCTTAGTGTCCTTAATATCTGACTTCAATTTCCACTGAGAATAAGACAACAGAGAATGGCTCCATACCATTAGGCTAGCAGTTAGAAAATATTTCTGAATTCCACAAATTACGGAGGATAAAGGAGTGGGGGACTTGGAAAGAAACCAGAAATAATCATTTGTGGGACAAGAATAGGCATAGAAGGTGGAATGATGAACAGAGTGTAGGAAAAGATGAATTCTAAGGAGGAAAACTGTGCTTTAGTGGAATCAGTTGGAAAAAGCCCTGGGTGGCTGAGGGCCTGGAGGAGGGACTGTCAGACCATCTTTGCTTCTGTAGGTCACGTCACCCACTCTAGCATCGCGCCTGGGGTTAGCTCCAGTAGGCAGGCCTCCAGAAGGGCCCACTTGCCCTAGGGGATTCAGTAGACCAAGAAGACCACTTTGTCTATTTCCCTGTGCGGGTCCTTGCCTCCTACCCTTCACGTCTTCTCCTTGGAGACATACCCAAGTCTTCCTCACCTCAATCCTCCACTGTCTCAACACTTTGAAGAGCAAGGCCCATTCCATCAACTTCTCCACAAGTATTTCCTTAAGCCACTCTTTTCTCCTGATGTTCTAGACTTTGTTTCTCAAGTCCATGCCCTGGCAGACCCATGGTTTGGGATCTAGTCCTTGCTTTTCAAGATCACCTCATGGTGATCATCACAACTTGGGCTTGGTTTTATTATTTCCTGATATTCTGGAACCCTGAATTTTTGTCACCCTCCTCATTCCTTACGTGGCCCAGTGCCTGAGATTTCCAACCTTAGTTCTCTTCTTGCCATGGAGGTAAATCTGAGTCCCTCTCAGATTTGATGCCCCAATCGGCTCTCCTCTTAACTTTGAGACTGCCATTTTCAGGAAGCACTGAGATGGTTCTCCTTTAGGTGTTATCTACTTACTGATGTCTTATTACTAAGGATCTGCATATATTTCTGATACATCATTCTAGAACTTCCTCAATAGAGGGATATCAATTCAAAATTTAATTGTCCTCAATAATGATGAAGAAATGCCATATATTAGGCATGCATACCAACCCTAAAGAAAGAGATATATTTGACTGTACCAGCCTCCCTGGCATTGCTAAAGAGAATTGTTAGCTGCATAAATTTTGATAGCTTCTCCTGTTAGAGCACATGATAATGTGTTGCCTGTGTGAGAAGCAGCTTGGAAAAAAAAAAAAAAAAACAGCACTTGGAGTATTTAGTGCCAATCCTTGTGATGCTGGGTGTGGTGCACAGGAGATACCACACCTATTTCATCAAGCTATTCACTTCACAATATATTTTGTGGCAAATCTCTTCCAACCCAGAGGCACACGGTCCTGTTGTAGAAACTTACTTGTAATTGTTAAACTGTCCCCACTGTCTTTGTGGTGGTGGCAAAAATGAATTTAGCATGTTACTAATCTGTACTTTGTCACAACATCCCAAAATATCACATTTTTCTCTGAAACTTCATATGATTGTCCTTACATGATGTAGTAATGGACAGAAGCTGCATGGGCTGGTACTTTGCTAAATGTATTGAAATTTAAAATTACTTCAAAGGTACTGCTTCACCAAACCTATAAGATTGCATACTCTACTTCTCCCTAGCTAGTTTTTCATGTCTTGAACCCCACATACAAACAGAGTGTACTTTATGGTGGCCCCTAGCAAGTGTGGTTGCATTTCCTTATACCATTTGAGCTGGGACATGAGAGATAGGGCTAACTTATTGTTAATTCTGTAGTGATCCCTTAAGACTTAATGCTGCCCTCCATCTTGTCTTGGTTGAGCAACACCTGTGAATCCTGACTATCTAACCCTCTGTTGGCACAGCCCGTGGAGGGTGGTTTCAGTATCCTGTGCTGACCAGAGCTCTGGTTAGCACTGCCTTATGGATACACAATTGAATGGGAAAATTAAGTTTATGGAATGCTATAAAATTGAATTGTAGAACTTTTCTTGTTATCCAAAGAGGAACTTCATGGGAAGAAAAGGGATTTGTTTTGAAAAAAGTAAAAATCACCAATCCTTTACAACTCTTACCCTTTACACATCTGAAGCACAGAAGTTTCCATGAGTGTTTGAAGCCTCATCACTTGTGAGTAGCAAAGCTATAACTTCCAGACAAAGAAGTGCACATATCAGCCAGCTTTTAAGTCCAATCTCATATACCAGACATGATTACTAAACAAATTCAGAAAGGCATAAATGTTAAAAAAAAAATGAAATGATGATCCAGTTTACAACAAAGATGGCTAAATCAATGCCCTTGAGGATAGAACTTCTGAATCACTATCTCAGTGACAAGTACAGGTTCCCAGTCTCTGGCTGGACTCTCAGGACTAGCAGTAGTATGAGGGGAGATAGAGGCATCCTGTTATTCTGGTCACCTCTCTTCTGAAGCAACACTTACTATTTTATAACACCTCAGCGAAGTCTGATGACTCTCCTAGAAAAAAATATTTTGCAAAATAAAGGTGAAAAATAAAATTAAACATGACTGGGTGACAGGCACTGAGGGGAGCACTTGACGGGATGAGCACTGGGTGTTATACTATATGTTGGCAAATCAAACTTCAATATATATATAATTAAACATAGACTAAAGACATTTTAACCCTTCTGTATTTTCTCTCCCTGCCCAGGGAAGGGGTTTATGGTCTTTTCCAGGGCTATGGCTTTGTAGCCATAGCACTGGCAAGGGGTGCAGATAGACAAGGTAGGCGAAGAGGGTCCTTATAAGTTGTGAATGTCCAGCCAAGAAGAAATATCAGAAAGTCAGGGGCAGGTCAGTGAGTCAGAAACCAAGCAGTGAAGTGGAAAACAGTACAAGCATGAGTCCATCGAAGCCGAGCTCGGTTTCTAAACCAGTCAGGCAGCTGGAGCAGGAGGTGGTGATAAGTCAGAGGAGAAGCAAATCATTAAAAGGGAAGAACCCCCTAACCTTTGTTGATGCCTAAGGAATGCTAAGAATGAGCCAAGAGCTTAATAAATATTAGATGTAGTTCTGATAAAGGTATTATCTCAATTGGCAAACATAACTTGAGGATTCAGAGGAGAAGCCACATACCTGGGATCATGCAGCTCCAGAGAGGAAAAGAAGGTGCAGTTCAGAAGGCCATGGGGATGGATGGAACCAAGGAGGCAGATACAAGACAAGGAAAACCACAGACATCTTTCTCTGTCAGTGAACGTCTATGCTTCCTAGGTCTAAATACAAGATTGGGAACAAATTACAGCAAAAGATGAATGTGGGCAGGAATGACTGTTGATTCTGGCCCTGGTTCTCAGCCAGAGGAGATAGTGCTGGGAACTCGCAGCAGAAATATGTTCTTGGTGGCTCAGACTGTACATTGAGCCTGCATACCCCACTCCATTGTACATGTTAGTCTATGGGTTGAAGTCCTTTATAACATCCTTTCTGCACTAGACTAACCCTACTCCTCATCCTGTGTGCTTTCTACGACATCTTCTACATGTCTGCCAGAAACATTCCTTTGAATTTTCCTCTAATGCCATCCTCATAGGCTATACCTCACCCCACTCAAGCCAGCAGCTAATCAGCCCAACACAGCCAATGCCAAAAATTGTTGCCTACTTACAGTTTGCTCTGAAGCATCTGTGTTTCTCAGAAGTCATTTTGTATTCATGCTTTATTATCTATTTCTTTGAACTTTGAAAACAACAACAGAAAAACCTGTGGCAATCTCATAATTATATACTTATTTTTCCACAGTTGAATCAAAGCCAATGCTGCTAAATTCCCCTGGCTATCATTTTAGACATGCCTTCTGGAATATTAGACGAGCAATTGAGAGAACAATGAAATCTCATCTTCCAATAACGCTGTGCCCAAATCTATTTTTCATGGCTTTGTGATTGTTATATTTTCCATAAAATTGATCTTCATGCATACTGCTACGGTGACTTTCACAACAACTAATACAATTACCCCCAAATGGAGAAAGCATAGTACTTGTCCACCTCACTGTGAGAAAGTGAGATCTTAGCACATAAACAGTTATTGGGGGGACTGTACCAGATTTTAGTTTGATCAGGGAGTTTGGAGTTAACACGTGTTGGAGGCGAGAATTATATTGAGTATTCTTAATTAACAGTTGTGTTTGATCAGGGATTTATAAGTTAGCACCTGTGAGAAAGTGAGAATTGAATTCGGAATGGCCTCCAAAACTTATAGCTGTCCTGGTATTGGGTGGAGCTCAAAGCATTTGCTAAGACATGTGTAAGGGAGCCAAAGTGAGTGATGTAAGTTGGAGGCACGTGGTTATTTGTTTCGGTTTCTGGGGGGAAGATTATATATACATACATACACATATACACACACATTGAATAATGCATTTTTTTCTACTTTGGATGCCTCTAGAATCTGAACACATGCTGGGTATCCAATTTTTGCCTGAAATTTGTCATCTACCTGCATTGAGGCAGTGTGACTCAGGAGAAGGGCACTACTGGTAGTTGGATAGGCCTAGATATATGTAGATGTCACTTTTTGTTGCATAAATTTGGGCATGGCACTTGAACTCTCTGAAGCTCAATGTACTCATTAGTAAAATGGTAGTGTGTTTTGTTTTGTTTTTTAGAGAGAAAGGGGGACTGGAGGGCAGAGAGAGAGAGGGAGAGAGAGAGAGAGAGAGAGAGAGAATCTTTTTTTTTTTTAATTTTTTTATTTATTTATGATAGGCACACAGTGAGAGAGAGAGAGGCAGAGACACAGGCAGAGGGAGAAGCAGGCTCCATGCACCGGGAGCCTGACGTGGGATTCGATCCCAGATCTCCAGGATCGCGCCCTGGGCCAAAGGCAGGCGCTAAACCGCTGCGCCACCCAGGGATCCCGAGAGAGAGAATCTTAAGCAGGCTCCACACCCAGTGCAGACACTGCCACAAGGCTTAATCCCACGACCCCGAGATCACAAAGTGAGCCAAAATCAAGAGTCGGTTGCTTAACGGCCTGAGCCACCCAGATGCCCCAGAGAGGTAGTACAATACTGACCTAACAAATACTGACCAATCAAATAATATAATGCATCTAACAAAGTGTTTAATGCATAGAAAAAACATATGTTCATCTGGTGTCTTTGACTAAGATTTAGCACCTTCTACTTCAGGTGAACTCAGTTTCTCATCATTCCCTAAATATGTGCTTTATTAACTTGGCCTCTGTGCTCACTTGGACTGCTTCTCTTTTTCTTTTCCATCTGTTCAAATATCTCCTTGTCTGGGACATACTCCTAATAAAAACTCTACATTGTATATTTCTAATTTAAATGTAAGTGGGCATGCTGTGTGTTTATTTGCCAAATCTGGCAAGTGTGCTCTCAGAGGTCTTGGATTTCTTCACTGCAGGATTTCAGGTGGGATGCTCTCTGTGGTGCAAGCAGGGGGAGAGACAGTGGGGAGAGCCCAGGTTTCCCAGGGCTCTGTCTGCCTTCAGGAACAGATCCTTCTGGGACCTTCTCTGATTCTGCTTTTATGGTTTATTCAGGGTCTTCCACAGGGTGGCCAGTTTTCACTTACATTCACCTTTGGCTTGCAAAATATATTTTCTACTAATTTACCATAGATTATCTGTGTGACCCTCTAGCAATATTTTGCTGCCAACTTACTTCTAACTATCAGCCTCCATCGTTGGATTAATTTTGAATAACTCAAATACCTGTGTCTTTTCCTACTTCTACACTTCATATATGTATATGTATACATACCAATTCAACTTTTCTAAACAAAATTCTTTAAAAAAAAAAGATTTATTGATTTACTTGAGAAAGAGAGAGTGTGAGGGGAGAGGCAGACAGTGAGGGAGAGAGAATCTCATGTCGACTCCTTGCAGAGCAAGGAGCCTGACTCAGGCCTCGATCTCACAACCCTGAGATTATGATCTGAGCCAAAATTGAGTCTGATGCTCTACTGACAGATACCCAGGTGCCTCTCAAAGGCATTCTTATCTTCCCCTAGGACTCCAAGTTTAGATTTCACCGATCCAGAATCTCAATTGGCTCTTCATACTGCCTGTCTTTGGGGTTCAAGTCTAATATTCTCTATATAAGTTTTCCAGACTATCTCAGCTCACGATCATCATTCACTTCTTGAAACATATAGAGCACTAAAAGTTATTCCAGAAACTATGCCATTACTCCTGTAATAAATATTATTATTTTTTAGAAAAACAGACTTTACTGAGACTTTCTAATGTGTGAATTTGAATATTACACACTTATAAAGAATTACATGATTGAGATGGCCACTGTTCTTATATCCATTTCACATACTGAAAAAATGAATACTTAGCTAAAAGTCACATAATATCAAATAGTAAGGGTGATACTGATAGTAGAAAAAGAGCCTAACACTCCACTGACTCAGTAAGTACACACACACACACACACACACATATGTATATATATATATATATATATATATATATATATATATATATATAAAACTTTTTATTTATTTACTTGAGAAAAAGAGCAGGGAGGAAAAGAAGGGAAAGGAGAGGGACAAACAGACTACACATTGAGCGTGGAACCTGATTTGGGGCTTGATTATAGGATCCTGAGATCATGACCTGAGCTGAAACCAAGAGTCCTATGCTTAATGAACTGAGCCACTCAGGCACCCCAGTAAGTACTTTAAAACAAAACAAAACAAAACAACAACAACAAATATATATATATAATATCTGTATTTGTTTGAACTGCTTTAAAAGTCTATGAGTTATTGGCCTGTTAGTAAGAGTTAAAATTCATGAATTTCATAATTACATGTAAAGTTTCCCAGAAGAGGACAAGCTTATCCCAATATTTTCACTCCATAGTAGATTTCAGTGTCTAGAATCTTAAACTAAAGAATCATCATCCTTGCAATGAGGCCTATAGGACCCTGATTTTTGCTAATAAAATTTATATATATATATATACTAACTTACATGTACTAACTTTATCATTTAGGCATAAATGTCCATTCCATACAAAATATGTCGTCAGAAAGAGTCTCTATTTCTTCAAGCTTATTTCTCTAGAATTTATTTAGCTATCCATTCAGGTGTGTAGTTATTAATTCGTTCATCAGGAAAGGTAGTCAGCAAGTCAAAATATACTCAATGAGCATCTTCTCTGTGGAAACTTTGTGATAAGGGATGAGTACCAGGTGCTGACTGAGCCCGCAGAACCTGGGTCCTTGTGCCACGGAAGCTACTCTAAGGACAGAGAAATCAGGAAACAAACCAAAGAAAGGGATGTGTATGTGGTATGTGCATGTGCACACACACACATTTAGATAAGTACTCTCAAGGCAAAATATTTTTTTTTTTAAATAATAGGTTCAGCCCTCTTATTCCTGTTTTTTTTTTTTTTTTTTTTTTTTTTCCTTTTAAGAACAGGGTGGCTCACATTTTCTCAGGAAGGTAAGGGAAGTTATATTCCTATAACCCAGTGTTTGAATCAGGTGATATTTATTCCGTTCTGCCTTACATAATTGTTACTTGAATCTGTTCATTGAACAACCAAGAATTGAGAGATGAGTGTGTAGGAAGTAGGGTCATGAATACCAAAGCATTTCCAACCCCCTTTTATTTCTAAGCAGGTCACAGTTTAAAGTTCCACAATGATTAGAGAACAAGCTGTGATAACCATACCTGATCCGAATGTGTTGGCTGCTGCTTCTGCTCATTCTCATGAGAAGAAAGAATGATGAAAGTTACTCTGCAAATATACACACACGCGAATAACTACACACCACAATTCGCCCCGGAGACCATTTCCTTGCTCAGGATCCAGGAGCAAAGTCTGCATAAATCTAAAAAGTGAAAAGACCCGTCAGTTCCTTTAATATTAACGTGCCATTGCTACTGGATTAAGAAATGAATATTTAAACAATAAATGAATATTTAAGCAATATTCAAAACAATCTAAAACACTTAGATGACTTAATTTCTGGAATGCGGTAAATGGAGAAATCGCCACTGCGTATATCTATAAGCTCATCAAGCAGCATATTCTTTTATTTCAAGGTGAAGATTGATAAAATGAAACATGACTTTGGCATTTAATGATTTCAACTTGTTTTGTGAATGCTGGGAAGTTATTTAATCATTAATATTGATAAATATAATAATCTTTTAAAATAGAAAAACGTGTAGCTTAAGAGACTCAATGAATTACTGTTCCATAAAACACACGCCTTGCCTCTGTTTCTCTTCAGGGTAATAAGAGAGGTCCATGACTGTTTACACAGGGTTCTGAGATCCGATTCAGGGTGACAGGAGCACGGATGGCCCCAAGAGGGTGCTGGAGGGAGAAAGACGTGAACCACACACCCTGTCCCTGTCTGCCCCCCACATGTCCATCATCCCAGGCATCGCCATCCCAGGCAGTTTGGAATGCCAGGGGGCAGGAGCCGCTACTCCCAATGTCTCAAAGTCCTCTTTATGTAGAAAATAACACTTTTAGGATTTAAACCATCAAAATGGAGCCATCCAATCAGAAAATAGCTGTCAGGGGTGAATAATGATTCAAAAGAAAAAAAATGTGTGAAGATACAGATGATTTGTATCTAAATATAGCTAATATACATGATTTTGCCAAAAGAATGCTTAAATTAAGCCCGCCAGAGCAGCAAATTCACAACCTTCTCCACAAAGTCAACGCTTTGTAGATGGGAGCCAAAGTCACTCTAACATTGAGTCTGGAAGCGTTTTTGTTACAAGGTGGGAAGTGAGGTTGATGAGAAGGAACCGGTGCTGGTGGGAAGCGATCCTGGGAAGAGCTGGGAGGTGCTGGCACCGTCCTCGCGGGCGTCTGGCCGGCTGGGCTCTAGGGACGTTGGACAGTTCTCACCACCACACTTCCAGGACTCCCCAGGCGTTGACTCCCAGATTCTGCTCCAGGGCTGCCTCAAGGTCATCTCTCCTGTCTCCTGGAAAACAATGGAGACCAGGCGTTTGTGGGGAAGAGGTTAACCACCAGCTGGTCAGAAGAAAAAGGAAAGTCATGACTTGTGGCCTTTGCCAACATCCGTGGTACAAGCTCTGGCCCGTTGCTGAAGTCAAGGCACTGGTTGGATTGAACGTGGTGCTGGGAAGCAAGGCACACGTCACCTGCTGGTGGCACCCCGCCCCGGCCCTGCACGGGGGGCTCAGGACAGGAGGGGTCCAGACAGAGGGACAGGGAATGTGCCGGGGTGCTGGGTGGGGAGATGCATCCTTTCTGCCTCACTGTATTGGGGTCTGGGTGAGCTCCTTCCTGGGGGCAGGTGATGTGGAGGGAGCAGGGCGCGAGGTGCACTCCCAGGGAGGAATTCTGAAGCCCTCAGGGGTTTCTCAGTCATTTATTTAACTCTTTTCCTTGGAAGAATCATGTAGAAGCGCTGCTTCTTAGAAGTGCATGCTTCTTGGTTTTAACCCAAACTGATTGAATCAGCCCTTCTAGGGAGACCCCTGGGAAACCATGTTTCAGCAATGGGGGTTCTCCGATTCTGAGGATCAGATTGGGGGAGCCTGAGCCCAGAACTTGAAGCCTGGATTTGGGGCAGAGAAAGTAGATGGTGTTTTTCAACCCTGATTACGCACAGAACCACCCGGGGAAGGTCACAAAGTCCGGGGCTTCGTAGCCACCCCAGAGATGGGGATCCCTTTGACCTCAGGTGGGGAGGCCTGGATGCCCGGGAGTTTGAGGAGTGCTGGGGGGGTGGTTCTGGTGTGCAGCTCAGGGCAGGTGCAGCCGCAGGGGGGGAGTGTGCCCCACACGCAGGCTCCTGCCCCTGCTCCTTCTGCACCCCCAGCCCTGAGCCCTGGGGTGACATATGGCCATCCCACAATAAGTGCTGGGTGAGAGAGTGTCCTAATTGGCTGACGTCACTAATGACCTGGTGATAACGTGTTGATGAAGGGGACCTGCTGGCATTTCTACAGGACCCGCTGCAGACCATGATCTTAACCCCAAGAAGCGCTTCCCCTGCTGCAGCAGGTGCAGAGGATGTGCTTCGAGCTTTCTGTGTCCTGCAGTTTGTTTCATGGGGGGGGGGGGTGCGGAGCTCATTTCCTTGAGGTACCATCCAGCGTCCTGGTACATTTTACCATTTTTGTTTTGTTTTGTTTTGTTTTTAAAGTGTGCATGAGGTGGCAACTTCCCAGCCGGAAGGGACAGGCCAGGCTTTTACAGTAAATCATTCTAGAGACAGAACTTACATATTATTTACATATTTAACAGCAGTTAAGGACATTGGAATGTAAAACCTTTTCAAATGTCTGAATAATGGCATTTCCTTCATATTAAAAAAAATATATATGACCTTTTCCTGGTACGCCCCAAAGATTACTCTGCAATTATAAAAGTGAATCTATTCCAAAAGCGTATTTTTCACTCTCAGGGTCCAGCCGCCTTGGGTGTGACCACAGCAGATGCCCCAGGGTGCTGGTGGCCACGCGCCCGGTCAATGCTTCGCTCCCACTACCAGTTACGGAGCCAGCGTCTGTTTTCTCTCTCTCTGCTTTTCCCATGTGCTTTCCTCTTCCGATTTTGTTCCCTTGATTTTCTCATTGGCAATGAAAACTGGACCCAAGGAAAGAGAAGGGCTCTCAGCTTCCTGCAGTTTGTTTTGCTTCGATCACTTTAAAGTGAAGGGCCATCTCGTTTGCCCTGTGCACAGGGAGATGGGGGGCTCCCAGGGCCTGCCCGGAAGAGCGCCCACCTCGCCGCTGCCCCAGCGTCTCCACCGGGGTGCAGCCACTGGGTGGACAGCTATGGTGTAGACCTGTCTATGCAGCATCTAGATCTAGATCAGCATCTAGATCTAGATCTGGTCTGTGACCTGCAGTGATTTTGCTCCAACCCGACCCTGGGCTGGGGGTGGGGGGTACTTGGCTCCATCAGGAGACATTTCTGGTCGTCACAACTTGGAGGGATGAGAAAGGGCTCCTGGCATCTAGCAGTGGAGGCCAGGGGTCCTAAGAAAGCACCCAGCCTTGCCAGGACAGCCCCTGAAACCAGTCACTGCCCAGCCCCAAATGCTAATAGAGCCGAGATGGAGTAACTGATGACCACGCACGTTCATATGTATTTCTGAGCTCAGGGGAGGGCTTCTGTCCCTCGCATCTACCCCTGGCCCCTGGCCTTACCGTGATGTGCAGTATAGTTGTTCTGTTTGGCCCCTGGAAGGAAGGCCCCGAGGGTGGGATTGTGAGACGCAGCCCTGGAACGGACCGGGCACTCTCCCAGCAAGGCCACCCCACAGCTGCCCCCCACGTCCTGCTTCGCTTCCTGCCTTGAGTCTGTGCAAGGCTTGGCTGGGCATGTGCCCCCCGCTCCGTGCCCAGCCCCACCGGCAGCTAGTAGGTGTTCAGGAAACGGCACACGGGCCCTCAGCACCTGCTCGCCCCCTCTGCCCCCCAGGAGGCTGCCTGCAGGTGCTCATGGCTCCCCCAGCACCCCGGGGCCCGCACGCCTCTGGCCTGGCCCAGGCGCCTTCTCCTTCTCTCCTTCCCCTCTGTCATTTCCTGTTCGGTGCTGCCGTGTGTGTCAGGACTCCACTCTGGTCCCCCTGTCCCCCCGGAGAGCCCGGCCTGGTGGCCCTGGTCCCAGGGCTGGGCCTCTGTCAGCCTCAGAGCAGGGATGACGCCCGCCCCACTAGGCCACGGTGCCCCATCCTCAGCCTGCCGACTGAGAAGTGCGCCGAGGGGAGGCATGGCTGTGACACCTGTCGCCCCGGGGAGGGACGGCCCGGCCCCCGCAGTGTCTGGTGTCCGAAGGGCCAGTGACCTCCCTGGGAAAATGAAGCCACCACGTGAGATCCGTGTACCTTGACTGTGAAGCCCGCGCGGTGTGTAAGAGAACAGTAATAACTCCTGCATCAGTTTGCATTGCCTCGCGGAAACGATACCTGTTAATTAGGGGGGCGGGAGGCAGGAGGGACAGGAAAATCTGGCCAATTTCTGGGTTTTAGGGCACGAATAGGAATCTTGCATCCCTGGGGAAGGATGCAATGCCTTGTGAGAATGCTCTGGAACCCAGGCAGCGCCCCCAGGTTTTGCACGTGGGCTTGATCAGACATGCAGTAGGGCAGCCATTCGAGGACATTTATAAATGGGCGGGGGGGGGGTACGGGGACAGGAGCCTGCGGGGCCCTCGGGGGACACACAGGGATCTGCATGGTGATCCGGGGACTTGACCGACAGTCAGCGGAGTCGCGGAGAGGAGGCGCAGACCGTACCCCGTGCAGGCTCGGGGGGCGCAGGCCGTTCCCACTTAGAGTCGACATCCTGGAAGAGCCAGGGCTTCA
Source organism: Canis lupus familiaris (assembly GCF_011100685.1). NCBI lineage: Eukaryota > Metazoa > Chordata > Mammalia > Carnivora > Canidae > Canis > Canis lupus. Next base: position 3,072,289 of record NC_049238.1, read on the forward strand.
GCTATGCCTTCCTCTGCTGAGCTGCAAAGCCGACTTTTGGAACCTTCACACATAGGGCGTTGGCAATATGTCTGTGTAGGTCAGGCTTACAGACACGGACACGGATAATTCTCCGTACGAAGCAGCAGCACTGCTCCATGGAAAGGGTCTGGGTTTAGAGTCAGACAGCTCCCCAGCTGTGTAGACAGGAGCTCCCATCTTACCCCCAGAGTGCCCGGGGCCTTCCCCTGAGCCCAGGGCTGCCCCGAGGGTGGATGGAGTGCGGGTTGGGGGGTGTGGGGCATCCGTGACCCCGAACCTGTCCTCTCTCTCTGTCCCTCGGGATCCTCAGCAAATAGAAGGAATAAGTGAGTCGACAAGGGACTGTTACACCTGCCGGATGGAAATCAGGGGCATGAGGAAAGCCTTCCAGAAGAGGTGGCACGAGCAACCATCCGGGAGCCCCTTCCAGCCCTGATGCAGGAAAAGAACCGGGTTCAGTGTGGGTGTCAGACCAAAAGCAGAGTCGTGGCCCTATGACTATGTCACCTCCCATCCCTGAGCCACATCACACAGCCGAGGACGACCCCAGGTGTGCACAGCTCTTAACTGATGCTACTCTCAGTACTGCTCCTGCGCGACAGCACGGATACCTAGTCACAATGTAGGAATCGGGGAGAGGACTGGAAGGGGGAGTCTGATGCCAAGTGCCGCAGCCCCTCACTGGGCTGATTTTACACCCTGAGGAACCCGGCAATATCTGGAGACATCTTTCTGTAGTTATAATTAGTGGGTGCTACGGGGACCACGTGGGTAGAAACCAGGGAAACAGCTAAACCTCCTACAGCCCCACTGTGCATGGTCCCCAAGCATAGGGTGTTAGTGGGACAGTCCCACTGTGCCAAATCCCTGAGCTCCACATGTCAGTAGGACAGTCCCACTGTGCACAATCCCTGAGTCCTGCATGTCAGTGCTGTCCAGTTGGAGGAACATTGATCTGGGGTGTTCAGTGCTCAGCCCCTAGTGTGGGGTGAGTGGTGGCAGCCCTACCTTCATCCCCATTGACCTCATATCTCTCATTGTGGACACTCTGTTTCTGGCCTTGGGATGACTTTCAGGGGAAAAGGCAATAAAGGTCATTTTGATGGCATCAACCTGCTTTCATGGAAAGGCCCCTGCTGCCTGAGACTTGGGCTCCCTGTCTCTCTTTTCCTCCTCCTGCCTCGCCAGCTGGAGATGCTTGGCCCTCTTGGGCGCAGGGGGGACTGGGGACCTGGCCACGTTGGCGCCAGGAGCCACAGGGCTGCGTCCCTGGTGAGCCAGCAGCTGTGACCCGGGGGCCCGCGGAGGGCAAACAACCTCCAGCAAGTCTGCTCTCCAGGAAATCCTGCTGCTCAGTTCCCACGGGAACCAGTGGGCAGAGCACCCAGGCGCCTGCCCTCACCTCTTCACCCCGGCCTCCTTCACCTCCTTTGTGGTGCGTGGAGGACGGGTCTGGTGGGGGAAATGAAGTACAATAAGTAAGTAAATGGGGATCCCCCAAAAAACTATCCTGGGGCCTCCCATCCTGGGAAGTGGCAGATGTACTTTGCCCGAGACAACCTGAGCTCGGTGCCAAGTGGTGCAGCTGCTCCCCCTCCTCGGTACCGCCCAGGCAGGATTTGCTGCCATGGTGAGCACCCCGGGAGACACTGGGAGCACCTGACTAGTTTCAGGGGACAGGCTAGAACCTGCTAGCCTCTCAAAACCTTCAGTCTCAAAGGATCTCACCCTCCCAGGGAGCCCCATGAGGTGGACACCTTTCCCCCCCTTCAGAGATCAGCAACTACGGTAGCTGACACCTAGCACGTGCCAGGAATGTTCCAGAAAATGTTACACAGATGACCCGATTCCTCCACATGTTATTGGGCCTCCAAAGGGTAGAACTGAACAGACCTCAGTTGACCAGAGAACGTGACTAACACTCCGCAAACAAGCGGGATGAGTTGAGATCTTGAGTTAAACAGCCCTGAAATGGTCATCGGAGTTTAAAACAAGTGGAGAAACTTTAGGAACACGCAACGATTAGGTTCACTGGGAAGCTTTAAAAATCCAGCTGGGAAAAGAAAGAAAAAAAAAAAAGTTGTGTTCTAACAGTCAACCTGGGCTCCAGACTTTTGATCTCCTGAGTTAATGCGTGGCCTGCCCTGAGCAGTGGCTTCCGTGGTCAGTCTGGTGGGGACAAGTTGAAGTCAGAAGTCCAAATGACAGAATTTTTGGACGAATGTGCTGCCCCTTCCAAGACTTTTAAGTACCTGACTTTGTGCTGCTGGTTTTTGAGAAGGTGAGAATAATTTATAATTAGCCCGATGAAAAGAAATTGCATGTAAATGCTACTTCTTAGATCTTTGAAGACGGTTTTCTAAAGAAGACAAATAATTCTCCTCTGCACTTGCTCTGAGAGATCACATATCCTAATTTAGGAAATGTTTTTTTTGTGGGAATTAGGATGAGAACAAATTTGCCGAATGAGATCCTCAAAGCTGCTCCCTCGTCTTTCTGGGCCCTTCTTCTCCTTGTCCCCGTGTCAGCAGAGAACAGAAACATTACAACTTTCCTGGGTCGTTATTCAAGCAAAGCTTTGGTCTTCAGGTCCCAGAGAAAAGAGGGCTCCCAATACAGTGATGAGTGGACCAGAGGTGGTCAATACATGCATTGACTGAAGAAATGGGTGATTGATGGAAGTGAGCTAAGGAATCCTAACTAGGTGTTAGGAGTTCTGCTGAAAGATCACAACTCCTTAAGAAGAAAATGTGGGACTAGAATTTAGAAATTCAGTTTATATCATGTGCATGAATTGACTGTTTTTCTCCATACATTCAAATGCTGCAGGCATTTACCTGCTAAGCAGTAGGAATTCAGTAAATGCTTCTGTTGAATGAAGAAAGGTCAGGTGCTTCTGAATCCGCCATCTGATGACCTGGAAATAAGATTTTCTTTGGAGAATTAAAATATGAACAAACTCATGAGTGGCCAGTCATGGCAGTAATAGTGTCTTCACTGATAGATGCTCCATATAATGGCGTGTTGTGACTTAAAAAGTTCTTGACGTTTCTGAGACAAGGTAATGACACATGTCAACATCTGATGAATAACAAATATTGCCCAGGGCTCCTTTCTCACAGGCTAATTACCACGTGTCTAATTTCAAGAGATTTCTTTGATTTTCTAACAAAAATATTCAAGATACTTGCTGGATATTTGGAGAGGAAAATTTAGAGTCCAGAAGACAGACAATGATACATTTTGACCAACAGTAAAAGGATCTTATAGGTCTTTTCTAAGTTGCTTGGCTTACAAAGTAGTCTTTTGTCAATCCACCTCACAAAACGCATGTCCTAAATTTAAACATTGAAGTGTGATACCGAGACCAAAATTAGAAACACAAATACAGTCAGGGGTCATGAAGCAATCACAGAATTTGTACAGGACAGCCCCACATTCGGGTGTGAGGGACGTGTGCCTATCCCATGAGTTCTGGTGCTAACGCAGGAGCAGCAAGATGTCCAAAGCCCAGGGGAAATACTTAGGGCACAAATTAAGCTTCGAGCAACTCTAGCTGTGTTGCATCACTTAACCCTCAATTAGGCTGGTGCACACAACACTGAAGCGACCGAAGCCGCATATTGCAATAATGAGAGAGGGACATTTTGGGCACCTGTGGACCATCACGTCTGGGAATCTGAGTCCATCACCATTAGAGGAAGTGATGCAGACCATGATGGGGCTGGGGTACAGAGCAAGAGGCTATGGGAAAACCTGGGTTGGGGAGTCCCAGATGAGGTCACCACACACCTCTCATCTGTAAATAAGGAGATGGATTAAGTCACCCCCTAGAGACCACCCATCCTTTCCTAAACTGGACCTCATCAGTGGTGTGACATTGAATCATTGAGTGTGGGTGAAGCTGAGCAACCACTAGCCCTTATGGCTCTGTGCAACTGTAGCTATGGACTATTTATTTCCCTATATCCATCCCTATGTAGGAAGAGAAGACAAGGTCAGGGCCCTTGGATTAATAGTGACAATGATGACAACTCGCTGAATCCTTCTGAACAATAGCCTATAGTCCGTTATCTGCACGCTCAATATCTGATAGAGCCCTGACACACTGTCACTCAACCTTTACCAAAAAGTTAAGGGCTAGACGTATGTCAGTTCTATGAATTAGAAAATATAGCTTAGAAAGGTAAATAGCTTACCCAAAGTCATAAAAGTAGCATGAGATAGACTTTCATTTACAATCTTTTCTCATCTGAGTCAAAACTCCACACACCTGTGGATCTGCACCTGTGGGCTGTTTAATAAATGCTAATATAATGAATGAAATGTGGAAAGTATAAGGAAGAAAGTAAATAAGAGGAGTGCATAAAGGAGGAAGATGGGAAATTACTTTCTTCAAGGGAATGCACATTTTTGCCATTACTAAAGTCTTACATTTTTAACCAAAATACAAGACAAACAAAAATCCTTTTAAATTTAGTGAACTGGTTGACTTCTGAACTTTTTTCTAAAATACCACATATTCAGAAAATGTGCATTGGTCAAGATCTACCCTCTGCTCCTCCTTCCCTCCCTCTCTTCTTTTTCCTCTTGTCTTCTTCTCCTTCCTTGCTTGCTTCCTTCCTCAATTCATATATTTTTTTCAGTTCTGTTAAGGCTATAGCTCATTTGGGTAATTATCTATATGAAGGGAAGTAATGGACAATAAGGGCAAGTGTGTCTGAGTTCAAGAATCATACACTCTTGCAGGTAAGTAAACACATGGCCATAGAACATGATTAGATAAAAGGATGCCTGTATTTCTGGGGGTTCAACAGAGACTCCAGAGGAGTGCTGAGCTAGGGCTGACACAGGGTTACGAGCAGCCAGATTGAAGACATGCTGTCCTCAAGCTATACCCATGGAAGAAATTGGTCATCTCCATTTTATTCCATTAAAATAAACTATTTCCAAAGGAAGGAACTTAGTCATGTTCACTGTCTTCCATTTGACAGTGGCAGGGACCATGGGCCCAGGGACCTTATTGGACTACTCATCACAGAACTTCCTCAACCAGGGCAGCTCCTGGGTTGGGGTGGGGGAGTAGAAACTTACTACTTATTTAGAGAGTAAAGAATATTTTTCTTTATTCATTTTCAGAAAATCTTGTCCAAAAAAAAAAAAGCCCATTCTGAGATGGAGATAAAGGAGCAGAAAATAAAAATGAACATAGATGTTGGACTCAAAAGTCAAGCTCTACGTTGTCAGTAACTACCTCCAGGCTTGTCAGCACTGTCAAATTGAAAGAAGTGATTCACGAGGGTCCAATTACCAAGGTCACCCTGGTCCTAAGAGAGCTGTGGCCTGAGTCCTGAGCTCCATGATTCTTAAGCCCTTACCCTGGACCGCATATAAAATACGTGTTTGCAAGTATTTCCTAAGGTTAAATCCTGGGTGCATTATTGGGTGTGGCATCATTTCCAAAATCTACTTGATGATCAATAGAAATACCTTCCTTTGAAAGTACACACAAGTAGAATTCATTAGTTTGGCTGACCTTAGCTGCATGCTTTGTGGATTTGTTAGCTCCCAGTGACCTGCCCCCCAGAATGCCTCCAGAGTTACTCATCCCTTTGTTTACCCAGGCAGCTGAGATTTCATGTTCTTTTTCTAGGACCATGCTCCAGCCTCTTGAATTATTTAGTGTCCTCCTAATATTCTCTGTGTCTGGCTCATCCATCCGCCATGCTGTGCCTGGGGAGAGAGCATGCTCTGATACTTGATGCTTCTCCAGCTCAAGGGAAGAAGATAGCATTTTGGCTAAATAACCTCAACTCTAAAATGTCTGCTGGAAAAGGAAACTGAGAAAAACAGAGAGAAATATTAATATCAGACTTTGTGAGCTAAACAAAAAGAAGTGAGACCGAGCAGCATCGTGTAATGATTAAACATAGAGACTGGGGGTAACTCTTCCTTGAATCCCTATTATGTCAACTAGTCTACCTGTTAGACCAGGGGCAAGTAACCTTCTCTCCCTTAACATCATCTTTATAAAAACAAGGATGGTACTGGTGATAAAGACAGTTTTCTTTTCATAGAATTGTGTCAGTAATAAATGGGATAACCCACTTAAAGCTCTGTAGTGTTGAATGCACATTTGTTGCTATCACCTTTGATTAAATAAGAAATCATATATTACATTAAGTGTTTTCCACATACTGTATTAATTAATAGTTAAGAAATAATGACATTCTTTTATCATAGCAGGTCTAAAATTAAGAACAATAAATGTTAGCCTCCCTTCCCTAATCCCCCATTCAAATGGGGATTGTGTTTCCAAAATAGTGACTGGCCCCAACAGATACTTCCTTCTGTGACAAGGTCAGTGGTGTCAGACTCATTAACATTTCTTGAACTCATCTTTGAGAGAATAACTAAAAAACAATGATGTGCTGAATTTAAGGGGATGTCCTGCTCAGCCCTGAGAGGTCAACTCAGCACCTGGAGGAGGCCTTACAGCTTTCTGTTTAGATCTTATTTCTAATTCTTTTCTTTAATCTTGCTGACTTTGAATGTATTTTTGAAAATGCATCTCTTTTTCTGTCTTCTCGAATGTACCTGTCCAAAGAGTTTGCACCCCTCAGAGGAACCCATTACCAGATTAATGTTTTGTGCAATAGTCTGGATGGGCTTTAGGAGCTTGGCTGAGATGATGAAATTGGGTGTGAAGATGATGGTTATATACCTGTACATTTGTGACCTTTGAGAGAGAGGGACTGCTCATTCCATCACCCCACACACAGCACCTGGTTCGTAGGCAGTACTCAAATAAAGGTTTGTTGAGCTGACAAGGTAAACATCAGATGGTTGTTTTGACCTTGAAAGTGGCAGTGCAGAATTGAAAATTAGCATGGAGATCTGAGGGAAATGATCCACCTTTATCATTCTCACTGTGCTTCTCTGTACTTACTGTATTAAATTGGGTCAATTTGTTATTTAGATGGCTGCCTCTGGAAAGATTTATGACAGAAGAAGAGTTTACTCCTTGTTTCATAAGCAAACAGAAAATAAACCAAGTTAGAGAATAGATCCCTTGTCCAAGGTCAAATGTGGAAGTTTTGATGGGGGCTCTACTTTTTTTTTTTTCCTGTAGAATGTTCAAAACTTAAGTTTTAATTTGGAAAATTAAATGGAAAACATTTCAAGCACATTCCTTTATCAAATATGACATTCTAGTGTTATGAATGTATCTTGAAAAGAAGAATAAATGAGTCTATGAGATGGAATTATCAACTCATTTCAAACCTGTTTCTTGGATTGACTCTTAGATGGGGAGAAGTCACTTTGTGATCTTATTTCGATAGAAATATTCAAAGGCATCAGTTACCAGTTGGCCTGTGACAGAGAGTTACTTGGGGCTTAGTGGTTCTAGCGGATTATCATATCTCTTATTCTTATGTTGTTTCTTAAAGTATTCACAGAATTATAAATTGTTGGGATTGAAAGGGACTTTTAAAATTGCCCAATCTAGGGTGCCTGGGTGGCTCAGTCAGTTAAGTATCTGGCTTTAGCTCAGGTCATGATTCCTGAGTCCCAGGATAGAGCCCACATCAGGCTTCCTCCTCAGTGGGGAGTCTGTTTCTCCCTCCTCTGCTGCCCCTCCCTCTTCTCTCTCTCTCTCTTCCTCTCTTTCTCAAATAAATAAATAAAATCTTTTTAAAAATTAAAAAATAATAAAACTGCCCAGTCCAGTCTTCATATTTCATTGATAAATTAATAAAAATCCAGAAAGGTTCATCATATTGCCAGTGGACTCACAGCTATTTAGTGCAAGAATGGTCACAATGTCTTCAACCTAACACTCTACTGCTTCAGGCTGTCTCTACATGACTGTGGAGGATGCCCTTAGGTGGAGAAAGCCATTTGGTATTCTCAAAATATGTCTTTCTCTTTGCTGATTTTCTAACTTTTCTTCACTATATTTACCCCTGCCATTGAGGAAATGCTTAAGGTTGAGAGCAGTTCTCCATAAGTACAGATTTATAAAGAAGTAGAACTGAATACTATTTCCCACCTCTCTCTCAACAAACAGTATTTATATCTTAGGGTTGGAATAGTGATTTCTTTAAATTACTAAATATATATTGCATTATTAAGAAACTGGGACATGCTTATAAAGTTGGCTGATGTCTTGAACTTGTAAGAGAATTTTAGTCAAATAGTTCAAAAGATATATAATAAAAAAGGTTAAAATTTTACGCCATTGTGAAATTAATGTGATTGTTGTACAGACGAGATAAAGTGAAAAATATGATGTGTTTTGTTAATAGTTTCAAATATTTAACAAGGAAAACGAAAACAACTAAATACATATTAGTATGATAGAAGAGGCTAAAATCTTCATTTATGTAACATAATTCATATTATAATATTCTTTCCAGAACTTTGGGGTTTAGGCAAAGAATATGCTAATACCACCTCTTCTCCTGAAGGAATTTACAGCTAATAAATTGGCTCACCCAAGATCACAGAGCACACAGTGTGGAGGCTTCCAAACACCTCAGCAGGAATCCAGCATTCTTTTTCAAAGATCTCAGTGGTCCCCAGGGGTATTCATGTGGAATACTGAGGATTACAGGAATGATGACCACAAAAATGTGAAAAAAATAAAAATAGATAAGTACATGATTGGGAAAGCTGAAGGTTAGTGACAGGTTATAATTAATTAGATAAATAGAAGTGATCTCAATTTGTTCACAGACGTTTGACTTTGTAAAGAGCAGGCAAAGCTCAGATCAACCAATCTTCATTATGTATAAGGAACTCTATTTAATGTTGAAAAACAAAGACTGATTAGTGCTCACAAAGGAAACACCAAGCCTCATGGACTCTGAAGCTCAGAGCATAGGATTCCAGAAGAGAGTTTTTAAGTATTATATGACTGCAATGAAACAAAAGGCATGTTTCTTAGTATTAATATTTAAACAATAATAAAACATATTGATGTGTTAATGAAATGTTCATCACCTTTTGGGTTTTTTTTTAAAGATTTTATTTATTTATTTATTCATGAAAGACACACACACAGAGAGGCAGAAACATAGGTAGAGAGAGAAGCAGGCTTCCAGCAGGAAGCCCGATGTGAGACTAGATCCTGGGACTCCAGGATCACGCCCTGAGCCAAAGGCAGATGCCCAACCACGGAGCCACCCAGGGGTCCCTGTTCATCACCTTTTGAATCAGATTTTTTTTTTTTTAAGGTAAGCTCCATGCCCAGTGTGGAGCCCAATTAGGGGTTTGAACTTATAACCCTGGAATCAAGACCTGAGTTGAGGGCCAGAGTCAGATGGCTAAACTGACTGAGCCACCCAGGCACCCCTGAATCTGATTTTTTTTTAAATAAGTAAGTTATCTTAAAGTAAAAAGTTAGTTTTGGGATGCCTGGGTGGCTCTGCAGTTGAGCGTCTGCCTTTGGCTCCAGGCATGATCCTAGAGTCTTGGGATTGAGTCCCACATGAGCTCTCTTCAAGGAGCCTGCTTCTCCCTCTGCCTATGTCTCTGCCTTTCTCTCTGGGTCTCTCACGAATAAATAAATAAAATCTTAAAAAAAAATAAAATAAAGAGTTAATTTTGTATAAATGTGAATTGATCATTTGAGTATTTGGCTCATGAATTAAACAGATAATTTACAAATTAAAGATCACATCAAGTAGTTTCTGATTAAAGGAAAAAAGGTCTAGTTGATCAGATATCAGCTTTTTCATATAAAGATGAGAAACTACAGTCTGGTTACGCACTAACATATGCAGGTATATAGTTATGTACACAGCTGTGGACAGAGTTGTACACATCCCAGGGATATAAAAGAATTATCAGGGTACACATCACTAGAAGGTGAATAAAACACCAAATAAGTTGCTGTATATATATTTTCTAATTAACTAACAAGTAATCAAAAGTAATTAACAAGGACTTTTTAAATTTTTCAAATAAAATAGCTACTATTCATTGTAGAAATTTAAACAATGCAGTAAGTATAACTTAAAAACAACTATTTTTCTCTGTATATATAGTCATTTTTAGTGAAAACTGGGATCATCTTATATAAACACTTTAATGCTTTTTCCATGAAGCTCATATATGGTATTTTCTTGTAATCAACTATTCTTTTGAAAATGGAATTTTAATGACTTATTTAACAAATCCTCTGCTGTGAGTTAATAGAACTATTGCCAATGTTACTCTTCCTACCAGGAGGAAGAGTATTGAGTGACAGTGGGCTTGGCACCCAGGAGGGAGGAAGGGGGTGCTCGGTGGTGGGTGAGGGCAGGTGGACGTGTGGGAGGGGAGCGGGGTCACCAGGCAGTGGGTCAGATGAGACCAACCAAATTGTGCACTTCCTGGACCATGAAGATGGCTGAAAACTCTCCAGATCCTAAAGCAGAAACTTTGAGTCCCAAGATGAATGATATTTATATATCAGCTTGGTTGAAAAAACATGTCTAAGTTTAAAAATATATATATATACATATATATATATATATATTTATTTCCTTAACTATATTTTCTGAGTGAACCTCTGACCTTTACTTCTCTTACATAAATTCTTATCTCCTATCCTCAATAAGTCACCTAATGTTTCTGAATCCATCCCCCCACTCCTATGGCAGCTTTAATAATAATGAGTGTAAACATTTAATCTGTGGAGAATGCCTCTAATTTATATGCTACCACAAGCTCAGTATATAACTATACTCAACATAAAAGTAACTTCCACTACAATGTGTGTAATCGTCTGCTTTATAAATAAACTGAATAAATAAATAAATAAATAAATAAACTGATAATTATTAGTATTGATGATTTATTTTACTTTGCTAAATGGAACGTACAATGTGATTCCTTCACTATGTCGTTCTTCAACCTATCTTGAAACCAGATGGAGCTACCTTTTATAATTTAGATGGTTTGTTTCTACAGAAATGAAAGTATGCCTGACAGTTATTCTTTTTTGTGGGTCTCATGCCTGAGTGGCTAGCATTTAATAAGTTAGTGTCTTCAATACAAAGTATTTTTCAAAAAAAAAAAAAATAAAAACTCTTGTGTGACAGATGAGTGGCTTTCATGCAGTGGCGAGATGATGCATGAGAAGTGGTAATCTATTATAGATTTTCCAGTGAAATTAGCAAGTAAAACAGGTCACTGTTGTTCAAAGTTCTCAGACAGGTGGGAGAAGAGCAAATGCATCACCAGTGACTTTTTGGAGAACTCACTGCCTCTGATTCATGCGGGTTCTAAGCTGCCTGAGAGTGAACTGGAGATGACACTGCACAATAATCCCACATGTAATGTGCTGATAATTAAATCCCTCTGACAATTACATCACACATTAGCAGGCTCAGCCCAATCCATTACTCATGATCCCTATCTTGGACAAAACAAAATGGGTCCATGAGGGACCATCAGTGGAGCAGATGCTCCTATGGAAGAAGGCAGCCAAACTCTGTTTATGTAATGTGATCTGTGGAAGGCTAAAGTAGGGGTTCCTTTCACCTTCCCTAGGGGGAACCAAGCTCCTAGAGACAATGGCACCCAGGCTTGCCACCTTCCTGGCTTGGTGCCTTTGCCAGTCTCAGTACCTGGAAAAGATAAAATAGTCATGGATTGCACCAAGGCATTTCCCCCCCCCCACACACACAAATGTCTAGTGATTTTGCTGCTGGAGAGAGGCAACCACAATCTATTATTGCTGCTTCTAAGCCACAATAAACATGCAAAACATTACTCACATTCATTATAATCTATCAGCTTAGTGAGTGATGTGAACTCATATTTTAAAAATTATTTTTAAGACAAACATAGGCTTAAATTGATGTCAGAAGACAGAAACTGGAGGGAAAAATTGCCAGAGCAACTTTCTCCCAATGGGCCTTGCACATACATGCATGGAAGCCATCTGTGGATATATGTAGCCCTGCTCACCAGGGAGCCCTGGCTCCTCTTCAAGTCCTGGAAAATGAGCAGGATCCCTTCCTGAGTGAAGCCAAAAGAGTGTCCTGATCAAACACTGGGGTGTGGGGTGTGACTAACATAATTCCACATCCTGGTCTGAGGATTCCTAGTGACCTAGGATAGGTCACTCACGCTCTCCATACCAAGGCTTCTTTTATTTGTCTTACTCAGGATAGGATAGGCTCTACTGCTGTAATAAACAAATCTCAGAGTCCCAGTGGTCTAACATAATCAATGCTTATATTTTGCTCTTATAGAGCCCAGCAAGGGGTCTCAGATTTCCCCCAGATTGCTACCCTCCATGTGGTGATTCAGAGATCCAGGGTGCCTCCACCAAATGATGTCACTACATGTCCTGTGAAATATTGCACTTGTACTTAACTGCCTCTGGCCAGAAAGGATACTCAGCACTTCTTCCCACATTCCATTGGCTGGAATGATTCCAATGGTTTCAAAGTAGCTCTAAGAGAAGGTGGGAGGTCTTTCCATGTGCCCAGGAAATGCAGAGAGACCAGATCTAGAGAGGACTCTGTACAATATCTCATAAGGTAAAGCTTAAGACAGTATTTACAAAGCTGTTGGTATACTTCTCAACACCTAGTCATGCAAGGAAAAATTATTACTATACCACAGAATTATTTATTATTATACCATAAAGGACGAGACTTTTCTGTCAGTGCCCTCTACGTGGTGCTGATGATGATTTCGTTGCCTTTCCAGGATCCCACTTTGACTGTTAGAGCCCTGTGAAGTTGAGGACCTAGATCAACTCCCTTCTTGTGAGGTGTTTGTGACATCTAAACATGTTCCCTCTCCCTTTTAACTGACAGGCCAAAGCCAAATGATGATATAGGCAATGCTTTTCTATCTCCCTTTTTAAAGTTTAAACCTCGACTTCAGTGCTTGGGTGACCTCATCTCAAATCTCCTGGGAACTGCCATTCATGAACACCCACCGCCCTGCCCATTCCATCCATCTCCTCAAGGTAAATCCAACCCAGCCCCCCTAGTGGGACTTTCTAACAAAAATTTGGAGAAGCAACTCACGTGAAATTTAATTTTGAGCTAGAAGAAGAAAATTACTGTTAAATTCTGTACTAGGAAGGTGATGTGGAGTTGGCACAGGTGATCTACATGACACAGGATCAGAGAATTAGGAGCGGAAGGGTGTAGAGAAGGCAAGTTGAGAAGATTGAGACTGGGGGGCTGTAGACCGTGTGATGTTAACCTATGCCCCTACCCTTTCTAGTCTCTGGATGGACTTAGCCTCTGCTCTAATAGCTTCTGATTAGACCATTAGCAGACTTGATTATAATTGCGACTAATGGCTCCATACCCAACCCTCCTCTCATGCTGGTTGACTAGCACTCTGATGGACTGGTGCTGACACAAGGCAGCATGACAGGTTGATAAGAGAACAATACAGCAGTGAGCTGACAAGTCTTTAGAATTCCCTGGAAAGGAAAAGAAGAGAAAATAAAGAAAAAGAAAGGAGAAGCAAAGATAAAAAAAATAAGCAGGGGGATAATGAGGGGAGGAAGGGTAAAACTCTAACCTTGCAGGCAACCCCATTCCTTTCCAGACATTTGGCTGGCTTAATTTCTGGTCATAAGAGCAAGTCCGATTGTATAGGGAAACTATTTCCTCTCTCCTTACCATGGAGCTACAACAGACAGCTCTGAGGAATCATGGATCAGCCCTTTACTCTCTAAATACCTTCTTTGAAAATACGTATATGATAGGATCCATTTACTTGGTTGCCCATTCTCACCATTTTCCCATTTAGTGAGATTGTTTGAGGTGAGCATTGGACCCAGCACCCATCTGTCAAGGAGGCTGTCATGGGCTTTACAGGATACTGCAGAAGATTTGGGACATTTCAAAGGTGAATTGGGAATAGACAATGTTATTTTCACTCCCTCTGCATCTCCCGTATCAGTGTGTTTAGTAAGCAGTTTATATGCACTGGGTACTGTGCTAAGCACTTTATGTGCACTACATCTTACGGCACGAATCTTACATAAGTGTTGCCTCTACCCCATTACACAGCTAGAGTAATAGAAGATAAGAGTATTTACTGCCAGTTTTCAAGATCTCCCAGACATGGAACAAAAGTTTCTATCCTAATTGCTCTCAGTATTGAACAATTCAGACATCTAACCCTTGCCCTATAAGTTAGTTCTCAGTTTATTGTAGGACATATCCAAGACACCACCTGCTCTTTTTCATTCCTAAGCACAAAGTCTGTGTGTCTCACATTAACAGCCTATTTCCAGGAGGATGCAGTTTCCACAGATAGAGAGCCAGTGGCTGGTTATAAGGCCAGGGGTGATTGGCCTTTCTCATGAGGAAAGACTCTCCTAGTGTCTTTGAAAAAACAGAGCACAGATTCTACAATGATTTTTGGTGTTGCCCTTTTAATATTAAATAAATATTTCAGGGTTTATCTCAGATAAGGATGGGAATGTTACTTCCAAATTCCAGAAGGGGAAATCTCTATTTTTCCATTGTTTAACATAGCTCACACTAAACACACACACACACACACACACACACATTACCTATAGGATAAAGTGTGAAGTCTGTGGCATTCAAGTAGCCCTACAACCTGGTCAGCAACCATGTCACTTTCAGTGCTGTCTCCTGCCTGTTTCCTATCCACACTAGACATTCACTTCATATAAGAATGATTGTGCCATATAATGAAACACGGACCTTTATACATCCACATCTTTAACGAGGCTCTTCCTTGTTTATTGGGAAAATGCGTACACCCTTCAAAACTCAGTTTAAGCACCACATTCCCTGGAAATGACCTCAAAAGCGCCAGGCAGTGTTCAGTGCTACTTCCTCAAGCTTCCTTGCTTGGTTTTTGACAATAGCATTTACCACAAGCCAGGGATCACTATATTTGCTGTCCTAATTCCTCTCCAAGCTATGGAGTCCTCCAGGCATTATATTTGTCTCTGTATCCTCAGTGACTACCCCAGAGTCAGTGGGTAGAAAATAAGCCCTCTCTACATGCTTGCTGAAAGTGACGGGGAGAGAAAAGTCTTGACTGGAAGCTTGACTGAAGATTGAATTCTAGTCACCATCACTAGACTGGGGGATACCTCTTGGGCTGACTGGTTTGTTCAAGGATTCCTCTTGACTCTCTTGACCCCTTTGAAGGTAATGCAGATGCTGTATAAGGGGTAGGATGCAAAAGGCAAAAGGTGACAACTTACTGTAGTAGAGAACCCATCCTGGTTCAAAGACTATTCTGAACGAACAGGACTGAGCTAGTCTCTGTCAAAAACAGGGTCTCTCACGTGGAGCACCTACTTTCCCCCAAATGACACTCTCTTTTTGAAGCAAGTTGGTCTGAAAGGTTTGAGGTGTTGCTAACCAGCTTCATGTGGGAACTTCGTAGTCTTCTCTCCTATATCTGGGCACTCACATCCAGGACACCGGATGGCCTGCCCCTATACTCACTGTCCATATTTAGTTCCAAAGACAGTCCCATGCATCCTAAAATGACATGCCATCATCTCAAGTGAGAGCCGAATGTGAATGAGGCCTGGGGGTGCCTGACCCATGGTTGGGCGGCCCTGCTGTGACAGGTGATAAAATACAAAGCAGCACTTCTTCATGATACGAGAAGGGGGAATAGAAAGAAGCTCAAAGAAACAGAGCCAGGAAAGGTCCAAAAGAAGCCACTCACAGCCTTCTGACCTCTGTAGAACTGACATTGAGACACCCTGTCATCTAGGCAGATCCCAGTCTACTAGCTGCACAGGTAATTAAGAGCACTTGGGCTTTGGGAAAGGGAACCGCCTCAGTCTTCAGGGAGAGTCTGGCTGGTTGCAGCACATTTCTGCCCATCTGCTGTCTAGCACCAGCTCCGAGTGAATTAATGGGGGAGATTCATGAGATATACAAATGGCTGCCAGTGTTTTTAATATGACAAGAAGGCATATGGGTAAGGACACAGAGGATATTCCTGTACTCATTTGGATAGAAAGAAAAGCCAATATGAAAGCTACTCCAAAAATTCCGAGTCTGCATCCTATTAAGTAACATTTTAAATCAAGAAAAAACTACCACAGTCCTCAGGTTCAGTCATTTGGCATATGTAGGGACAGGAGAGTGCCACACGAGTGAGTTGCAGGGACTAGGGCCTGCCCTTTGCTGCACTTCCGTGGCCATCATGCTCTTTTCTGAGACTGCACACCTCCTGCCCCTCCCACCCCCCAAACTTACGTCACCAGTTAATTCCTCAGAACCTTAAGAGCTCAGGTTATAAGTCAGTCCCTTAGATGAAGCATCACTAGCTCTCACGTTGACTTCTCAACTGGTCAGGCTCCTGCATTTGCCACATAAAAACTGTCTCCTGCATTAATTAAATCATTTGTCTAGTGTGCAGTTTTGGGGATTTTTTTAGTTTAATATAAACTCTGAGAGCACAGATCCTAAGACTATTCTGAACCCCTATAGGTCAGGTGGGTAGCAAAGCACCCTGATGAATATTTGCTGAATGTCACTTAGGAATAGCCTGGATCGTCTCTGTCCAAAGCTAGCCTGATTCCCAAGCACCCCCAGTCTTGGCCGCTACATTTTCCATCTCAAAGACAATGTGGTCTAAAACAAAAAAAGATATATATATATATATATATATATATATATATATATATATATATGATAATATGACTGGTCTAATAATACTTCTGGTAATCTGTTGAAGTATAACAAACCACCCCAAAACTTAGTGGCTTAAAACAAGAGCAGCTGTTGGTTTTGTACATGAATCTCCCGTTTTGGGCAGGGCTTAATTTAACTCACTTAGGATCCACTCCCATACATATTCCTCAAGTATGTCAGTGTAAATTGGTGAAATCTGGCAATTCTTGGGGTGCATATTGCATTTCCTCATGGGCACCACTTTGTTCCCGTTTCCCTGGGAACTCTCAGACTGGATTCTGGTTATCGGTGCAGAACTCCAATTCCCAAACTCTGTGCTGTGCCGAGGTGCCTCAGGGCACCACAATAAATTCACAAAGGTGCCACGGGTACTTAAAGATACTCAACTTGTTTGGAGCAACGAGGTGAGCTACTAGCTTAAAGTATGTCAACATTAGATCGCACTGCAATCTTTTCAATGGTGTTTTATCTTTTTGAACCTGAGCTCAGTTCCTGGGGTAAAAAGCATGTGGTATGTGAAAATCAATTTGCGATATGAAGTGAAGGTGGCAGTGTCCAAATCTGAGTCCAAGGTTTGAGAAGTTGAGCAGTGTCCAACAGGTACACACATGTCATTTGTAAGCAATTATGGTTACTTAAGAATAAAGTACCACAATTCTTTTTCTTTCAGTTGTATGTATCATTTTCTTTCAAACAGCTACAAGAAGGCTATAAACAAATGAATGAGTGACTATGAAGAGCCAAACCTCTTTCTTTTAAGATTTATTTATTGTTTGAGAGAGAGAGAGGAAGAGCGTGCCTGCTGAGGGCAAGGGGGAGGGGCAGAGAGATACGGAGGGAAAGAATCCTGAGCAGATTCCTTGTTGAGCAAGGAGCCCAACGCAGGGCTCGGGTCTCGTGATCCTGAGATCATGACCTGAGCTGAAATCAAGAGTTGGACACTCAACCAACTGAGCCACCCAGGCACCCCAGGCTAAACCTCTTTTCTCCCAGCTTTATTTGGGTTATAATTGACATATAGAATTGTGTTAATTTTAGGCATAAACTATGATTAGTTATATATATTACAAAACGGTTACCACAATAAAGTTAGTTAACACATTCCTCGCCTCCCATAATTAGCATTTGGTGGTTGTTGTTGTTAATGGTGAGAACATTTAAGATCTGTTCTCTTGGAAACTTTCAAGTGCTCAATACAACATTTTAAACTACAGTTGCAAAAAAATAAAAATAAAAAAATAATAAACTACAGTTGCTATTAGATCCCTGGGACCCATCCCACTTATAATTGGAAGTTTGTACCATTGACCAACATCTCCCCATCACCCCCAACTCTTTAGCCCTTGGCAACCACCAAGTCAGCTCTGCTTCTCTAAGTTTTGCTTTTTGAAATTCCAGATATAAATGAGATCATGCAGTATTTGTCTTTCTCTGTCTGGCCTATTTCATTTAACATAATATCCTCAAGCTTCATCTCTGTTGTCACAAATAGGAGGATTTCCATCTTTTTTTTTTAATTACTGAATAATATTTAAGAATTTAGGAATTTGAGGTTTTCAGCCATGTAAAAATCTGCCCAGACGCCCCCCATCTATCGTTGCACTAATTTTTCTGGTGATTCAGTTGCCCAGTAGATTAAACTACAGGTTTGGTTTCCAGAAATCTCAGTTCTGTAGTGTGTGGAGGTCAGGTTGCTTTTAAGGCAATTATAGGAGCTTTCTGGTCCTTTATGGACCTTGAATTGAGAATCTAAATACATGTCTCATTGATCTATTTTTTTCCAAGATCTCTAGCAAACTTATAATCAACCAACCTATCTCATTATACCCCTTATTTTCGCTAAAATTTACCATTTAGGATTTGCTTTGTATATGTACTTGTTGATTGATGACTATAGGTAATAATTTAAGCAACTCTTTTGTCATTGCATGACACGGACCACCAGGACCTCTTTACCATGTAACAGGGTATCTGACACCTTTTAATCAAATCAAATCAAAGAATCAATTCCACATTCTCATCCTTAATGTTTGTTGCCTAGAACTACACTGGACATCAACAGTCCAGTGATGACTGCTTTTCTATTAATAGGAAATAGAAGTAGAACAGAATTAAAAACTACTTTAGGTTAAGAAATTAGACCTTATGAAATCATGTCAGCAGCTGTGAAGTAAAGTTATAAAGTTATAAAGAGAATTAAAGAGACAGAGCATCCACACAGGTCACTCACTGACTGTTGAAACCATGAATGGGTTGGAATTTGAGGGGAAAGCTGGAAAAGAGAACTGTCCAGATGCTGGTGTAGAGCCATGAAGGGAGGCAGGTATAGAAATCTGTGGAAGTGGGGGATCCCTGGGTGGCTCAGCGGTTTGGCGCCTGCCTTTGGCCCAGGGCGCGATCCTGGAGTCCCGGGATCGAGTCCCACGTCGGGCTCCCAGCATGGAGCCTGCTTCTCCCTCCTCCTGTGTCTCTGCCTCTCTCTCTCTCTCTCTCTCTCTCTCTCTCTCTCTCTCTCTCTCATAAATAAATAAATAAATCTTTTTTTTTTTTTTAAAAAGAAATCTGTGGAAGTGTACCAGTTTTGGCCACTATTATCTCCCTTGAAGTTGACAGTAGGGCTTCTGGTGATGGACCTGGGAATGCAGCTGGGCAGGGTTAGTAGTCCAGGAGAGCTGTGCGTGCAGCAGGAGAGTAAAAGGAAAGCCTGCATCTGACGAGCAGGACCTGTCTCCCACAGTCTCGCAGGACCTCGGAATGTGATGCCTCGTGTTTCACTTCCATCTCACAATCTAGTACAGATTCACTTTTGGACAACTGCAAGCCAGAAATAATGCAAATGAGATTGTAGGAAATTTCATTTCCAGAATAGCCAACTTGACAATAGAACCGTTGGCTCATGTACCAGCCTGTTCATTATGTGTCAGTCTGTTAACCTTTCATTTGGCATCTTCCATAATTTCCCTCTCACACTATATCCAATTTTTTGAAAGAAAAACCAAGTCACTGTTATCTCTGGACATCTCCCCATCCCTGACCAGTTGCTAAATATTGATCTTATAATTCAAAGATCTCAGCACCAATGGCTGTTCTCCCCCCAAAAGTCCTTCCTGAGTTCTTCAAGTCATGGTTAGGTGCTTCCCATTCATGGGGACTCCACCTCATGACCTCACCCAGTCCTAAGTGCCAAAGGCCCCTCCTCCTAATGCCACCATCTTGGAGGGGGAAAGAATTTCAACATAATGAATTTTGGGTGGACACAACCATGTAGTCCAGGACGCTAAGTAACTTGTTACTCAAAGGGGATGTTGCGTATCTTCTCTGCTTATGCATAGGGTCAAAGAGAAGAATAGATGTGAATACTCTGTGCAAACCACTTGCTGTGAACTGTAAAGTGCTACAGATGCCGAGTTTTTGTTGTAATAGAGCTTTGCTTTCTGAGGCTGTTTCTGTATGGAATATTTGCCAGTTTCACACGCTTGTACAATTTTTGAAGTTGCCTTTGGTTTATTATTTTTATCTTTTTGCTTTCATTGTCAGATTGTCAGCTATATTTGCTTTTTGCTCCCAGTCTTTCTATTTCTAGGGGTCCTTGTTGCAACTTGCTGAACTTAATCTTCTGTGGGTGGAAAGCAAGATAGTCCAAAGGGGCACTGAGTAGATTTCTTAAATATAGATAATATGATTTTGAAATATGCTTTAATCTAGGATTTGTAATATATACATGGATTACATTTAAAAAAATATCCATCTCCTTAAAAAAAAGTCTATGTCCAGTTTCTCAACAGTTCTCTCAGTAGTTGAGGTAAAAAAAATTGATTTTGAATTAATAAGATGTAATTATATATGGTAAAACCAATGTCTTGTTAGTCACAAGATGTTCATGCACATTTTTTTAGCATTAAAAATATTATTACCTATTGACAACATGAAAACAATGGTGACTCATATGAACTAGAACCAATACCATGATTCTATCCTGAAAACAAAAACAACAATCGGAACATTGCAGAAGGGGTACATTTTTCTTCCACTGGCAATTGGTGTCAAACTAAAAATGTGGGTTATGAAGATGGAAGAAAAAGTGACTCTCTGAAAACACTACACCAACTGAAAAGAAAACAAGAATCCACATTTTCACTTCTGCTACTGCAGTTTTATGCCTGCCTTTAATTTGGGGAATCCAGTTGCACGGAGGGAGAACTATACTATAATTTACTAAAATGTGGCCATAATTTTTCTTCGTTCTTGAGAGTACAATTGGCTTGCGTAGCACACAATTAGTTTAATGTCCCATTGCCTATGCAGTTAATTGCAAATATCCAATGCTACTGGACAGACATCGGTAAATGTACTGCTAATGTTTGCCAGTGCCAACAGTTGGCTGACGATGGCCCAGAAATTTGTTTGAAGGACAGACCTGACTCTGAACAGAGATGAATATCGTTAAAATTATATTTGAAAATAGAATGCAAGAAAGGTACTGGCAAAAAAAAAAAAAAAAAAAAAAAAAAAAAAAAAAAGAAGAAGAAGAAAAGAAAGAAAAGAAAAAAAAGGTATTTTGCAATTAAGATATTTAAAAACAGATGTTAAAGGAGCCATGTCTTTAGACTGTGTTAGCCATGGAGGATGGATTGGAAGATGAATCCAGAAAAATGGGTGTAAATGAGCTCTCTTCAATGAAGTCTTCCCCAGGGAGTGCATCTCCAGATGTTGGCCAACAGTCAACGGAAACCTGGTGACATTTGGACCAGCAATTGGAAGAGAAGTTTGTACCAGGTCTCAGTGCCTTCTCTTCACCATGTGGGAGGCTTGAGGAGGCCAGCGAGACCATCACAGAGGAAGATCAACTATCCAACATGCAGCAGACCAGACCAAACCCAGCATCTGAAGAAAGCCCCCACAATTGAAAGACACCCATTCAGATCTGGCAGTTGGCCGCAACCCCCCGCCCCCCCACCCCGAGAGTTTTTCTTTGAAGTGGGCAGAGAGAAGAGGCAAGGGCACATCACCAATAAGACATTCCCCAAGACAGGACTGCGTTTGGGAGCCAGTTGAGGGGGTACCTTTCCATCAGTGGTGAGCTTGGGATTCGACAGACTGCCTGGCCTGGGGTTCAACAAGGTCCTGCTGGAGCACTAAGGGTGCTTCCATAGATGATAGCAACCCCTCTGTCCTCTGCCTTTGGGAGCATGGAACAAAACACAGAACCAGCTGTCAAATCTGTCCTGTGGTTCTCGCAGGGAACAGATTCCTCCTCTGGTGCAGGTGACATACATGTACTCTTCGGTCTCTGACACCCCCGAACAGATTCCTCCTCTGGTGCAGGTGACATACATGTACCCTTCGGTCTCTGACACCCCCAGCCAGGCTGTCCTCCCCAGCCTGTATCCCATGGCTAGTGCTGGGCCATCACCCCTGGGTGCAACTGCCCTGGCCCCCCGCACCTGCATGCTCTGGCAGGGTGGTGGTGGGGAGGCCTGCTGTGTTTGGCAACACCTAATGGTGTTTGCACAGACTAGTCCAGGAAGAGAGGGAAAGAAAAGGAGGGGAGGGGAGAGAAGAGAAGATGGGGAAGGAGGGCAGGGCAGGATCCTGTGGAAGTTGCGTAGTTGCCCTGCCAGGGGGAGGAAGTTCTGTCCTCCTGCTTCCATTTCCAAGACGAGTGCACGCGCCTGTGCATGTTTTATATGCATTCATTTTAAGTTTTATTAAAAGCTTTTTTCTGTACCTGTTGAACTATTCTCAAATGGGTTTAGCATTTTTCATATGATTAATGGGATACGGGTGTCTTTGTTAGGTTCATTCAATTAAATTTTTATCTACATTTCTATTTGTCTTTTTAACAATTGATGTGCTGTAGTGTTTATCTAGTCTGGTATTCATTCTCTGTCAGCTAGACAGATGGCAAATCCTTTCTCCTTTCCTGGGATTTGTAATGTGTTTATTTGTTTCATTCATATTTTGGTTTTCAAAAGTTAAAGTAGTTCTTCATTCCTGGAGGGTGAGGGATGCAACTGGGTCACATTAAATATCATTGAATGTGATTGTTTATGTTGTGTTTAGACTTTCCCATCCATGTCATGGCTGAGATTTGCCCGTGTTTTCCCTTCATCATGGGGTCCTGGTCTGTCAGCTTTCTTTTATGAAAAGGGCTGTGACAGCCCCCGGAAATGAGCTGGGGAGTGTGCCTTCATTCTCCAACCCCTGAGAAGTTTTTGAAAGTTTTTACATTAATTCTTTAATAGTTGGCAAACATTGTTGGTGAACCCTTTGGGCTTGGCATTTTTGTGTGTGTGTGACAAAACTTAACTTCAGATTTGGTGGGATTTTTATTGGTTTTAGGATTATTTAGTTTTCCTGTTTTGTTTTTTTATTTTTTCCCCCTCAGCCTAGTTTTGTTTGTTATCTAAGAATTTTTCCATTTGATCTAAATATTCAAAATGAGCCAAAGTTATAAATATTCTACTCCTTTTATATTTTAAAAATACCAGCTACATAGTTCCTGATATTTATTATTCATGGCAATTAAGATCAGAGGGGAGAGGACTGTATTTGCAATGTATAATGTTGGAACAATTGGATATACAGATAAAAAAAACAAATTAAATCCATATTTTATACTATATACTGATGCCCAGTCATCATAGATTAAAATGTAGAAATCAATGGCCAAAATATAAAGCCTTTAAAATATGAAAGAATATCATGACCTCAGTGGAGGGAAAGAAGTTGTTTTTTTTTTTTTTTTTTTGAGTTTTTTAAAAGGACAAAAAATTAATTAAGCTTAGGAAAAATCACATGAAATTTACTTCGTTAAGTTAAAGATTTCTTTTTTTAAATAAATTGATAATACAAGTGACAGAATGGGAAGAAATTTTTGCAATGCACCACCCAGCCAGCAAACAACTAATATCCACACTATATAAAGAGCTACAATGTGGCAACAACAACAAAAAGACAAATAGAAACATGCATAAACTTTTTAAATTTAATAAATGGTTTAAATGACATTCATTCACATCCGATAAAATGAATGAAAAAGTAACAAACTTTATAATTACAGGAATTCACTTTAAAACCATAATATTAAAAAAAAAAAAAAAAGTAAGATACCATGACTGAGACTATGTTTAATCTAACAACACCAAGTGCTGTAGTGATGTGGAGTGACAGGAACTCTCACACATTGCTGGTGAAAACAAATTGTATTGCCCACACTGTGGACAATCTTTGGCATTATCCAGTAAAACTTTAATGCATGTGGAACTATGACCAGCAATTCCCTTCCTAAGTATACACCCTAGAGGAATTCTTGCTCATGTGCACCAAGTTACATATCAAGAATGTCCCTAGCTGAAATTTCTGAAACAGTCTGAACCTAAAAAAAACCTCAGATGTCCATCCGTTGTAGAATGAATACATATGCTGTAATATATTTATGCAAATAATATGACCCACAATGGAAATAAAAGCAACTACAGTTATCTGTACTGACATAGTTATTTCTCAAAGCATATAATTCAGAGAAAAGGCAAGGCCTCGGAGCGTGTAGAGCAGCAGTGTGATCATGTTACCCCGAAGCTCAGACCTTCAGTCAGTGACTCCATCTCATGCAGATGCTTGCAGTGGTCCACAGGCCATACCCCGAGCAGCCCCAGAAGCCTTTCTGATTTTATCTGCCACTGCGTTCCACCTCCCTGTTTTCTTCACTCTAGTCCTCTGGCTTCTGGCTGGTTGTTGAACACACCTTTGGGTCTTTCTGAGGCTCTCCCTCCATTTCAAACCATCTCCTCCTGATGGTCAATGACTAACCCCAGCACATCCTCAGAGCTCGGCTAGAACACGGCTCTTCCAGTGAGTCTTTCCCTGACCACCACATACCTCCTTTCCTTGCTTTGTTTTTCTGCAAAACCTTCATCACTAGTTAATCAATCTTTCATTCTTTCACTTGTTCTTCTTATTTATCATCTGTCCACTCCCCCTAGACTACAGCCAGTAGGATGTCTGGCTTTCATATATTTTTTTCTTTTAACAGCTTTATTCTAGTTCCTGGACCAGTGCCTAGAGCAAATTTAGTATTAAATAAATAGTGGTTGATTGAGTGGTTGAATGGATGGGAAGAATCACACTCTAATTCCAGGAAAGTGATCATTACCGGGGATGGAGGATGAAGACAGAATGAGGCATTGGCAACTTACGTATATCTATTCCAATTCATTTCTTTAAAAAAATGAATAATCTGACATATATAACACAAATGTTAAGAGTACTTTAATCTCAGCTGTATGTGTATGGATTTCTTTTCATTTTTCCTTCACTTTTCTGCATCTTTGAAATATTTTATATATATATATATATTTTTTTAATGTAGAGAGAAAAGAAACACACTTTGGAAGCATGGTATACTATATTACTCTTTGAGAACATAGTATGAATTTTTAAAAATCAATACTTCCCAAAACAATTTGAACCACGGGACACATGGTTTTCAAGGGAATAGCCATTAATATAATTTTCCGGAAACACAGTTTGGGAAATCAAGTGGCCTGAGCAGAAACTGTCTAGATATATCATGTTCTCTCATCTTCATTTCTGTGCTCTTATAGAATTTATTTCTTTGGGTGTATTTGGAGTCCTGTCTGAGATTTTCATGAATAAGAGCTACCAAACAAGTAGCTGCTACAGTATGAGGAGAACCACTTTTGTAAATGTGCTAGGGTTGCTGTATTTGTGACTATGTTATCAGTACCATAGAACCCACTGCAGCTCTGCAGCCAGCATGGTACTTTAAGATGGCCAGATATAGAGGTCTCAAAGAATGAAATTGTATACAGTAGAGCTAAATTACTCCAGAATATTCGACTGGCGAGCTTTGGTCCTAGAGCATAATGGCAAACTGTTAGACTGGATCTGTGTTGAGTGGACAGACCACTTGGCCCTGTGGTCTGTGTCACCAAACCATAGAAATCTGTGACTGTAGGAAGGTATTTGCCCAAGATCTCATTACTCCGCACATACATTGGTGCTGATATAAATCTTCCCCTGAGCCTGGTGATTGGAATCCCTGGCATGACATTTCCTCAGTGGCAATGAAGGATATGTCACAGACTGTGTCTTTATATTTTACTCTGACTCCCTGGGAGCTTATAGTCAACTCCTATTAAAGAAGTGTCTGAAATCTTGTGGCAGGCTAGACTAAGTCAAGGTGAACCTGGCCAGGATGACAAGGGAGGAAAAAAGCCAGTCCTCCGAAGGAGAAATCGGGAAGAAAGTTTAGTTAGATGAGCAAATAACTTGGTTCTACATTTTCAAATATTTGAGGAATGTGTAGAATTGCTCTGTTTGATCCCAGAAGGTAAAACTAATATGAATGAGTCAATAGCTTGAAGGAAGCAGATCATTTGGATAATTTGAACTGTCCAATCATGGATGGACATGTCCAGTGAGTGTCTCACTGAGCTTGTCTGGCAGAGATGGTGAAATCTTGAAGTTTCTAAACTCAGTGATTCCATACATCTAGGAATGTTGTTCCCCTTATATTTAAGCCAATCTGCTCTCTAATCTGGTGCTGTGAGCTCACTTCCCATGAACGACCAGCACTCATTCCTCATTTACTTTATTTCTAAAGACTCTACATCTATTTGCAAAAATTCCTAAGGTCACAGTGTTCAATCAAGGGTGTTTGCCCAAATGAAAATAAGTGTACATGCCTTGTACATGGTTTGTTAAAGGCCATCGATGTGTGCCATAGATTTTTAAGAGTCACCTGGTGCTCTGGGCAGAGACCACCGCTGGTCAGCCTGTTGTGCTACCATCCTCTTGTCAAATCCTTCCAAAGCTTCACACTGTCACAGGCAATTTTGTTTTTATTGTTACTCTTTCATTTAACAGAACATGATAAATTGGTTCTGTTCATTGTGCATTTCTCAAATAGCCACTTCCTGGTTCACTATCATGATTCTATGACACGTGGAAAGAATAAGGAAGCCTGAGTTAATGGGGCTACATAGGAGCCATGGAACCTTCTGGGAAAGTACACAGAGCTGCATTCTGACAGCCATCACAGCTAAATGTCACAGCTAACCAGATGTCCCTGAGCTGAAAGCAGCACCGAGGAGGCCCTGTGGACACCCACACCCACACAAATGTGTGCATTAAAAAGAGATTACAGGCTGGAGTTCAGTATAAAAAGTAATAAAAGAAAATGATAAAATCACTTAATTTTCTCCTTAGGGAAGGAGCCTACAACCCTTTGTAATAAGAATAATGTATAGTGTGAAAATCCAATTAACAATTTTATAAATTAATTACAGGTGTTTCTTTCTTTCTTTTTTTCAAAAGAATTACCAAATATTGAATGAACTTTTTGTCAGGGCACAATGGTGGGATTTGATTTCTAGTAAATTAGTTTTTCAACGTGCTCAGGATATGCTCAATTATATAACATAATTTTGTGTTTGTTATTTAGTGAGAGAAAAAAAAAGTAATCGTACTAGGTTATTCCAAGTTTGTGCTTATAATTCATCAGAGTGCATTCAGAAATGACTTCACCACGACAACAAAGACTAACTCAACAGGAAGGTAGGTATCAGCTAACACCAGGAACCATTTTTCTGGGCTCATAGCGTGATGTGCATGCCCCACATGTAACTAACAATAATGACAAAAACTGGCACAAGCGTATTACTTTGGAGCTTGATGCATGTTTTTCACCCACTTCTCTCCTGTGATCATCTTGGTCACACCTAGTGATAGGCAAACCACCGCATTTTCCAGCTGACCAATTTGAGGCCCAGAGAGGTTAGACCACTGTCCCACGGAGATGCGTGGCAGATAGCCCAGGCTAGACTCCTGACCTTGAAGATTGGTTTCCTTCCCAGTTCCCCTGTTCATCAGTGATCTGACTCCTTCTCCTGCCATCCCACGCCCGGTTCATGGGTGCTCCAGGAACATGGAAGTGCTGTTGGTCTCCAGCCCGAGCTGTGCCACTTCACATGTGGGAGCTTCTCTGGCTGTTCTCATTGCTTGGATTTCTTCTCCCGGGGAACAGTTATGCGCCAATCGATCCTATAAAATTCTCCATAGTATCATCTCCTTGGGATCACACTTTCTGATCCCTTTTCATAGTTTTTAAAAACTGTACTTGTGGAAATGTCCAAGCACACACGAAGTAGGGCTTCCTCCAACTTCAACCCTTGTCAGTACGGGTCCTGTTGAACTCTTCTATGCCTTCTTCCACTTAGCTGCTCCTCTTATGTTGTTTGCTGGAATTTTTTAAGGCAAACATCAGACATCTGTGAATCAACGTATACCCCCTCGCCCCCAAATCCATGTTTTCTGTCTCTAACCCAGTGATGGCCACTGGATGTCCCCTTCTTCCAAGCAGGTTATCAGCTGCTCTAGAGTACCTCAGAGTGAGTTTACAGTTGGTTTGTTCCAATGAAGACATAAACAAGATTCTCATCCCACAGTTGGTTGGCTTGAAGCTTACATCTTCCATTTGGACCAGTGTCCCCACCTGCTCCTCCCATTCCCCCAAGCTTTGCATTTCTTGAAAAAAATTGCAGAATTCCCCAGTCTGGATTTAGGATCATCACATCTTGTGTTATTTAACATTTTCCCCTTTTATGTTTTCTTTTTTTTTTTTTCCCTTTTATGTTTTCAACTAATATTTCCATTAGCTTTGGAGGCTTGATTGGATTTGGCTTCTTCTTCTTCTTCTTCTTCTTCTTCTTCTTCTTCTTCTTCTTCTTCTTCTTCTTCCATAAGAATACTTGATAAGATGGTGCCAAGCATTTCCTAGTGTGTCTTATTGGGAGATGATCACTGTCTTATTGTGCCCTTTTGAGGAGATAAGATTTATCATTGAATTATATGTAGTCAACCTGATTTACACATTTAAGACCTCCCTGTCCATCTTTCCAAGTAGATTTTACCCAGAAATGATACTTCTAGATTCATTACTTTATTAGGAGTAGCAAAATAGGGGTTTCTAAATTCTATAATTTCTCCTAAATTTATGACCTACAATTTTTTTTTTCTATAACAAACTTAACCTTATCAACTGTTTCATTTCCTGAAATGCAGTCCATTCAGGAAAGGCAGGATGAATGTCTATATTTTATTTTACTTATCACTCTTTAGAATCATGATCAGGTGTCATAGTAGGCACCTCCAGTGTTAAGCAATGGTGTTCTTATTTGTTTTTTAAAAAAGCATTATCATTATTAATGGTCAGATGCACATTCATGTGTATGTATCTGTTTATTTATGCTTTTTTTTAGATTTTATTTATTATTCCTGAGAGATACAGAGAGAGAGGCAGAGACGTAGGCAGATGGAGAAGAAGCCTTCCTGCGGGGAGCCTGATGCAGGACTCGATCCCAGGACCCTGGGATCATGCCCTGAGTCAAAAGCAGATGCTCAACCACTGAACCACCCAGGTGCCCCTTTTTATGATTTTTATGATGCAGTTCAACCCACTGAAGTCATTGTTTTCTTGGCTTCTCAGTTTTCTCTTCATGGGCCATGAAACTCCATCTCTCATGTTATCTCTTACACAAAGACATGCCCCTGTTTCATTTGCTACAACTTCTTTGTTATTTTTTTATTTTTATTTTTTTTTACTTCTTTGCTTTTGACATGATCAGATGTCCATGCTCATTTTGTATTAGCTAAAATCTTTGAATTGACATTTCTAACCTACAAAGAGGTGATTTCATACAGCTCAAACATCTTCTGCTGCAGGCTGGGGTCAGCCATTCTTCAAGGAGCCCTGGTTCTCTTTGACGGGAAATGGTATTTAGAAACCACCTCTAAATGGTATTTAGAGATGGTAGGCATATTAAGTGATACTGGCTTCCCAGTACTTCAGTATATACTTCTTAGAAGAGAAAAAAAATGAGTTCATAATCATTTTACAATTCATGTAAAGATTATATGACTTGATTTTCATTTACATTCTCTGATTTGTTGTATTAATTTTCTCTTATGATGAAAATCTTAATTCCTAATGATATTAATATATATATTCTCTTTTACCTATTTACACTATTATGTGTATATGCAATAGTTTTGAAGTAGCAATATAGCAATATAGGATAGATAATATTTGTAGAACACAATTTACAGGAAAAAATTGTGATAGGCTAAAAATGCAATATAAGACTTCTTTGTGTTTGTTTTTACCCTTAGTTTTGAAATCACTTAATAATTCTTTGAGCCCCTCTGTCATGCATTAGATGTACTTTTGATTCATTTGTTTCCATTTGTTTTCTATTTTTAGAGTTTTTTTTTCTTTTTGATTTAAACAAATATATGTAACATTTTCATGGTTCCAAGGATCACCCAGCTATCTTAATCATATCGTCCTCTGTAATATTTCTATTCTTCACTATCACTGCATAGTGATATCAATGCATGGCATTTTGCAATTGTATGTTCTACTGTCAGTGTATCTCACTTGATAAGGAACTAAGTGAGGTCAAGTTCTGTGTTACATATAGGAAAGTATTTGACATAGAACAAACATTCTACATTTATCCATGAATCGAGTGTGTGTGTGTGTGTGTGTGTGTGTTAATGAAAGAATGATACAGTTAAATATTTGGAGAGTAGTATCCATTTCTGGAACAACATCTATGTTGCTCTCAGGAAGGGTTGGGAATAGAGGCTACTATGGTATATTTGGAATCACCCGGCTACACTACCATATGAGGAGTGACGATACAGTGCTGCATTAAGGTAAAATAAATGCATCTTAACAGAGTGATGAGATGCTAGATGAGGTGATACCTTTGTAGGCTTTTTAATAAGCAGAAGCTTGATGGTCAAGAGCTAGGACTCTAGAGCTAGGCAGATGTGGATTTAAGTCCTACCCCAGCTTTACTACTGAATAGATATGCATCTCGGACAAGCCACCTACACTGTCTGAATCCCACTTCTTTCCTCTATGAGATGGAGACCATAAAAATCCAAGCTGATAAGATGACTATGGGCAGTCAGTGACCGAATAAATATGAAGAGCTTACCAAAGGGCTTGGAAAGCAGAAATATTCACCAAATAGCTGGCATCTCCACCATCATCATTGAGATCATGATTATTACCACTACTATTCATCAGACTGCCTTAAAACTTACTCAACTTGATCAATTAAGGTAGGACTTCTATTTTACGTAGAATGAAATGTGTCCCACATTTGTTCCTTGAGGTACTAGTTGTCACCCTCGAGTGTACCTGGAAGCTGGTAGGGAACTTCAAAGATGCTGACATCTGAGGTGGCCTCTGCAGATTCTGACACAAGCCTTCCGGGCTGTGGACCGAGCTCTGGGTTGTAAGATGCTCAAGTGACTCTAACCTGTCGGCAGGGCTGAGGACCACTGCCTCGGGCTTTGGATTCCCAAGTGATGTGGTGAGAGGCTGTCCATAGGTGACTGAAATATTGATTTAAACATACAATTAAGCCAGGGAGGTCGGTGGAAAGTCAAAATGCTCAAAATCAAGGCTCAGTAAGAGCATCACACACACTTGGGGCAGATTTAGCGTCCTCCCTTCACCGCCCTTCTCTGTCCGTGGAAGATACATAGAGGTTTTCAGCAGCAGCAAAGAATCTTATTGTGTCTAATTTGAGCTCAAATACCAGTGCATTCCTGTTCCATTCGTGTCTTATGAATAAAGGTAACGGGAACCAAGATATAAGGACCAATACACTGAGGTCAATCGAGACCTCCCTGCTTGGGGAGTCGAGGTGCACCCACATTATCCTCCCTCTCTGCTGTGGTGCTTGCCTCCAACTCTGATACATATGAAATAAGGCTGAATATTTACAAAGAAAGGCTTGCCATCACACCCATTCCACCAGGATGTACCATCACCAAGTACCATCGTGCTCCGTCTATTCCCATTTTATTCCTCTTGACGAGCGTAAGACTTTGTTGCTCAGAATGCAATTAGGGATAATAAATAAAGGTCTTTGCAAACATCCCAGGCATTTTAAAGCTCCCCATAATTACAAGAGCAACATAATTAAACACAAATTTAAAAAACATACAGCAGAGCCGCGAACGTATTACTGTAGGACCTTAGCTTTAAAAGCAGATCCTGGCCTATTCCTAGCTTTATGGTTCATTAACTTTACTTGTGATTTCCACATAAACATAATTTTAAATGCTGAACAGGTGCACTGCATCTGCAGCACTGATTCGATAGGCTGTGACCAGGCTCGCCCCTGCTTACCCCACCTGCATGCCAGGGGGACAGCAGAGAGTTGGCTGCGGAAGGCATGAACTATTTTCTTCAGCTCTGTTTGAAAAGGTTTCCAAAAAATGTATCATTTAGATGGAAGATTCAAGCCCTTCTGATTTCCCGCAGGCCACTGCGTGCTCATGGATACTTTTTACCGGTGAGTGGACTTAGGAGTCTAGCTTCCATTCTGAGCTTCAGAGATTCAAGGACAATACGAGGCTACCGGAGGGTCTGAATGATAAGAATAAACGTGACCAGAATTTTATGCCATTGCATGTATGGATTTAGAGATCTGTATTCCTTGGCGCTCTGGAGTTAGAGCCGGGTTGTCTGATGGCAGGAGCTGAAATAATAATATAGATAGGAAAACCTGAAGTGATTCGTCACTAGAGCAAAACATGTGAGAAGATGATGGACAGAGAGGGGAGGGCCCAGGGAATTCAGGGTGCGGTCTGGGTTAGTGACTGTGGGCTCAGCAGTAGACCTCTGACATTGACATTAACAGAGGGACCCAGCTTTTCTCATAAGTTTCTTTGAAAAAAAAAAAACAACAACTTGGAATTATACACACACACACACACACATTTACATATACATACACACATATATTACACACACACACACACACACACACATATGATTTAGAGGGTTGTCACCGTTGCATCCTTCCAGACTTCGCAATTTACAAAGATAAGCACCAGGGAAGGGGTGCAACTGAGTCTTGACTCAGTTTCCCTGACCATTGCCTTTCATGGGGCTTGAAATGAAGCTTTGGGGATTTTCAAGGCTCCCCTTTGAAGACACAAATATTTGGGTAATGGACCAGGAGCCCAGTGACACCTACACATCTCCCTCTCCAATTGTCAGGGGATCCCTGCACTGACCCTCTAAGCTGTGGGGCCCTGACTGGAGACACGGCCTTTTTCACGTGTCTATTTCCACCCTCAGGGGGTTGAGCTGAACTACTCATGTGACAGCTAGCAGCTTTACTGGCTGTGTTGATGGATCCCCATAGATCCCCCTTTGACCCCTAGGTGTGCGGTGCTTGCTTTTCATCGAGGGCACTCAGGGCTGTTTGCACCTGGGTCGGTGTGCAACCAGTGAAGACCTGGAGTCCCCGAGCACTGCCCCACCACAGCGCAGGTGCGAGGGGGAGACCTCGGTCAGGGGCCAGCATTTCACTGACTTTGGCAACCTGAATGCAGTTTTATCTTTCCTAGCATACCCAATTTTCTCAGATGCCCTCCCCCTCTCCCAAGACAACTTTTGTTGGCCATGATCCTTTTCAAATGTAGATTTTTCTCCTGCAAATCCTTTCTCTGATGGATTCTAAATACCTCATTCTTGAAAGTAATGCATGGCAGCTTGAAAATTTGCAATATGACCCTTCCTCCAGACAACTGCACATAGCCTTTAACTTTGCTGCATATCCATAAAATGCAATGCTGTGTGTTTTGCTTTTGAAGCCTGGGCACTCTCATTTGTAAAGATTTCTTTGTCTCCAAGGGCCACTGCATGTTGCAGCCCAGAGTAGTGTCCTGAGTTCTGCAGCAGTCACGTGACTTATCCCACTCAGCGTGTTGTGGGCACTCACTGAGAGGCCAGGGCAGGTGGGGGGCACTCACAGAGAAACCTGGGCGTGTCCTGGCATGAGACTTGAGTGAATATAGGAGGTGGGGGCTTGAATCTTTTCTGCATAGATGTGAAAAGTCATTCCTTATTTTTTCTGCATCAATCTCTACACCTCAAACATTGTTTGGATGATAGAGGCTGTCACCGTATGTGGAGCAAAAACAGTCTTCCTTTTGCTCCTTTCTGTAGTGACTTCTCTATCTCAGCGATGTGACACAGGGCCTCAACCATGTTCCACGGACTTGTGCACATAATCTGTGTCAGTACAGGTGCTCAGCACCAAGGGGGAGGGGCACCTCCTTGGGAAAGTGCACAGCAGCAGGGAGGTGAGGAGGCTGGGGTCCTCCACCTTCCCCAGAAAAGGTGGGAAGTTTCTGTTGGGAGGTGTGAACTCATGGGGCCAGAGGAGCTGCTATGTGGACCAAGACTGTGAACACCGCCTCACCCTCTTTTAGACTCTAAGTGCCAAAGATCCACAATTGACACCTAGGACATGGACTTCTGACCCAGGTACATACTGGTGCTTCCCATCAAGGATGAGTGGGAGGAGAGCATTTGCTAGTATCAGCGGTCCGGGGTGTGATCACTGGTTTGAAATTCTGGTTTGTGGTAGTTTAGTGTGTGTCCACAAAGGAAACAAGATACGTAAGTCCTTCTGGATATGCTGTTCTACATATATTTTAATTCATCATGGCATCTTATTTGTAAGTCAATAGGGCATATGCAGGAGGTAGAGCAGATTGAGGCTGTATAAACTCGGCGAGATGGGGCCTGATAGGCCAACTGGCTCTGTACTCCCAAGCCTGGTAATCAAAGTTGCTCAGTTATTTTGTGTAGCTTTTTGTCATCAATTAAAAGCCCTTAGGAGCTCAGTCGCCCTGTGTCCACGATGAGCTTTAAAGAAAATCACAAACACACATTAAGGACTTACAAATGGCCACCATTGTTTTGGGGAAACTATTGTAAATAGACCACTTTCTATGGTGAATATATGCAGTTTGGGTCGGATTGTTGCTTAATTTTAATTTTTTCCCCTGTTCATCTTCTCATCTGCTAGTTTCAGAACGTAGGAAATACTTCCTTCCTTCCCTTAGGAAATACTCATTCCTCACTCTCAGAAAATGTGACCAGGAGAGAAACACCCCATTTTCAGGCTGCAGTGTGTGTTAACTCAATATTAGTTCAGTGACAGGGTTGCATTCAACAGCCTTGGGAACTGGTTCAGGGAGATCTCCCAGTAATTCTTGCTAATAATATTGGGAAAGAACCATTCTCCTGTTGCTGATGCTCATTCAGGGTAAAGAATGAAAGCCCAGAGTTGCTGACCGCCATAGATGCTATGCTTGGATCATGAGTGCAGGAAAAGAATCTAACTGTAAGAATGATGCTGAGCATGGCTGAGCACCTGGATCTAGTGAACCTTCACCTCAGGCATATTAGTTCTTTGATTTAATACATTTCTCTTTTTGTTTTAGCCAAAGTGAGTTTTTTAAGGTCAGGTGCCACTCAGTCCTGACTGATACACAATACTAGCACACCCCAAATGCTGCGGGCCAAATTTCATGGCCAACCGATGACATAGCTACAGATTCTCAGAAAGAGGAATGACCTGGGATTTTTGTTTTTCTTTTTGTAAAATATGAAGGGTTGTATTTATCTGTCTAAATACAGGAATGTTCCAACTGTGCATCTAATTGTGCAGAATAGCATGCAGCGTGTCGTCTGCTTCCCCTTACAATTCATTTGATGACACCCTACCTTCAGTAACTCCCAGAAAAAGAAATAAAAGGCATACAGATTGGAAAGGAAAAAAAGATCATGTTTGCAGATGGCGTGATTGTCTAAGTAGAAAATCCCAATGAGTGTAAAACCAGCATTACTCTGAGAACTAATGAGTGACTTTTACGAGGTTTCAGGATACAAGATCAACACACAAAGATCAATCACATTTCTGTGTACTCACAGGCAACACAGTCATTCTCTAAGTACACAACCTGCTGCTGTCTCTCTGCAGTCCTAATTTCTTCTTCTGGAAGAACATCAGATGGATTGGATCAGGGTCCACCCTGATGGCCTCATTTAACTTAATCAGCTCTGTAAAGGTCTCACTGTCTCCAATACAGTCACATTCTGAGATACTGGGAGTCAGGACTTCAACATATGAATTTGAGTCTATAACATTAGCCATTAGCACAATGTAAATTGCAACCACACTGAGTTTGCTAAGAAATAGATCTTAGACGTTCTCACAAATGATTAACTGTGTGATGTAAGAGATTTATTAATGAGGTCAGTTGTGTGATTATTTTACAATGAATCAATAAATCCATATATCAAAACATCAGCCTATACACTTTAACTATCTACAACTTTTGTCAATCATACACTTACCTACAATGATACATTATTATATATAAGTAATAAAAAGTAATAACAGCAAATACTGCATGGTGAAGAAGCTAATACATTGATCATGGAAATGTGAAATGGTACGTCCACTCTGGAAAACAGTTGGGCAGCTTTTTGTTGTTGTTTAGTTAAATATGTCACCATCGTATGACCCAGTAATGGCACACTTGGGCATCTGGGTGTTGAAGACATATGGCCACACAAAAACCTGTACACAAATGTTTATGCAGTTTTAAGATAAGAACAAGACACAATCTGGATGTCCTTATACAGGCAAATAGCTAGCCAGCTGCAGGGCAGCCACATCATGGAGAACAAATCAGCGATTGAAAGTAGAGTATTGCTGTGCACAAGAATGTGGATACATCTCCCAGGAATTTCACTCAATGAATAAAGCCAATCCACAAAGGATTGCTAGTATGATTTCATTCTTATGAGATTTGAAATGACAAATTTCTGGAATTATTGGTTGTCAAGGTTACAGAGGGGATGGGACAGAAGGAAGTGGGTGTGGCTATCAAGGGGCAACTGGAAGAAACCTTGTGGTGATGGACAATGAAAGTCTTCTCTCTCTTTTGACTATGTCAGTGACAATATTCTGGCTGTGACACTGGGTGATAGTTTTCCAAGATGTTAGCATGGAGGAGAGTGGGGGGAAAAGATAGAGGAGATCTCTCTATATTCTTTCTGAAAGCCACATTTGAATGTAAAAATACCTCAAAATTAAGAGTTTACTTAAAATATTCTTGCATATAAAGAATTACGAGCAAATATATTTCATTAAGATGGAAATTGGCCCCTAATGAAAGAGAGTATTTCCTTCCGTATTTTGAAATATTTCAGAAAGAGTTTTAAAAAGAGAGTGCGAATTTATCAATTATGAATTTGAAAAGAAAAACTGTAGAATTTTGCTGCAGGAGAAGTTTTGGAGACTATTCAAACCCTTATTTCACCCATCAGCAAAGCAATGAGTGTGTAGAGTATTTTATCAGGTTCACACAGAGAACGGGCTGCCAAGCCAGGACAATGTCTCCCCAACCCAAGCTATCTGTATTACTCCATATTGTTGGCTCTAGTTGATCTTGAAAGTCAACTATAATTACATTTCATTTAGAAATATATTTCTTGTCCATGCACGTATTACCTATATAGTGACCTTGTCTGAATCAAGCTTGGTGTATGTCGTTGGAGATTGGGGAAATTCAAACATAGAAAGTCTACAATCAGCCTGTTGGAGGCATGATAAAGAGGCATGGGGAACAGAGAGGCCTAGGGCAGATGCCACAGAGGAGGGCCCCAAATAGCCAGGGACCGTGTGGAACCCTGGAGAAAGGCTGCCAGGGACTCTGAAAGATATGTGGCTCTACGGTAGGAATAAGTCCCTCCGAGCCCCAGTGTGCTCTGTTCTACCCTGAGGGGCTTGTCTAGATCTATGTTCTCAATATAGGGTGTCCCGTGTTACACTAACATATCTAAATTCATCACCACAGAGCCCAGGAGAAGAAGGAGAAGAAAGGGCAACTGGAGAAGGTAATCCCATGGCTATTATTTGAAGGAAGCAGTAGACCCAGGAAAGGAAAAGGGAAAATAAATGTTGCCTCATTCTATGGGCCTTGGAGAAATGCCAACTTTTCTAGTCCTGTAATTTTATTAATAATCCCAAGAAAAGTTTATGCAGACCTAAATCTGCCTGCTACCGGGAAGCTGTGACCCTCTTGACCTCTACAAAGTAAGTAACACATTCAGTTGAGAAGAAAGTACTAGAATTTCTGTCCTGAAGTTCCAAACTTGAGAAAGACCAGCCTCAGCTCTTGGTCATATCAAACAGAGGGGTCACGGTCCATAGCTAACTGTGACGTATCTCCTCTGCTTGTGGGTACTTTACTTTTTGCTCATTATGCCTTATCAGGACCTTGACATCAAATCAATGGAGAGCAGACTGTTACTCAGAAGAACGCACACACAATTAAGAAGTATTTCTTTCTAAAACCTTTTGTTTACTAAAGGTGCTGGGAGAAATAATGAACTGGTAAATTGAGGATATAATAATGAGAGATTGAAGAACTGATTAATATTCATCCATTGATCCTTCCATGAGAACCAGTGCATGGATCCCTATTCAGTGCAAGGTAGAGTGAAAAAAAACTCTTTAAAAATAGGAACACTAAGCAGGTTGAAAACCTTTTTCATTATAAACAGAAAGTGAGGGATGGAGCCAAAATGGTAACTCCTGTCTGCCTCCCTTGGCTCTGCCTCAAGGGTCCTGTAACATGCACTGAATATGTGTCCCATAGATGGGCATCATCAGATCAACTTACTTCTCTCTGATTTCAGCTCTGTGACC
This sequence comes from Canis lupus familiaris, assembly GCF_011100685.1. Taxonomy (NCBI): domain Eukaryota; kingdom Metazoa; phylum Chordata; class Mammalia; order Carnivora; family Canidae; genus Canis; species Canis lupus. Next base: position 3,110,609 of record NC_049238.1, read on the forward strand.
CGAGTAATACAGACAAAATTCCACAACTCTTATTTTCTCTGAACAGAATGTTAGGGGATAGGTTACAGATGTCAAATTATTGAAAAAAAAAATGCCTTCGCTCTGCACTTTTACTTGCTGTGTATGCATTGCAAAATGGTATTTTGTATACATAATTATCTGTTTCATGAGTGTCTTTATGAACATTAGTATTCTTTTAAAATAGAGCCTCCTGCTCATTATCTTTGAATTAAGAATAAGTCTTTACTTCCTTTTTTCCCATTATTTTTCCTACAGTAAATAAAAAAAAAAAACTCAACCATTAATATACTCCTCTTATAAGAAAAGAATGATAAATTTTTAAGTGGTTCATTAAACAGATATCAAAGGCTCCTTTTAGCTGCTTCTTCTCCTTTTGGAATGCATAATATACAAAATGCTTTTAAATGATGAATTTTATCGATTATGCAATATTCCTACTTGAGGGAAGCGGCTCATTCAAAGATCATAGTTTAATGACCAGCAAATGGGATATAGCACATTTTGGGGAAAGTTCTGTGTTAAGAACTCTAGAGGAAATGGAAAATTTGAGTCATACTATTGTCAGCCAAAGGTTTTTGACTTGAAATCACCATGACCCTAAGAGCCAGTTGATTGGTACATGTGCTCAGACATTTAAGTGATTTCGTGGACTGAAACAAAGTAGTCCTGTAAGGATGAAGCCCAGAAAGTCCTCAATAAACACGTGCTACTCAGTCAGCTCCTCAAGCTTTGGATGATCATTGTCAGAATGCCCTGTCTGTTTTACACATCGTGACGATGGTCTGGACACACCCACTCTTCTTCACACTGAAGCTCACTCTTCTCCTCATGTGTTTCTAGGACTTTTCTACCATCGTGGTGCCTCACAGGCCATCCCTGCTGCTTGAAATGCTCTCCATCCTCAACTCTGAGGTATTTCCTACTCATCTTTCACAGCAAGCTCTGACGCTCTCTCATCTTTCTTCTCCCAGACTCATTACAGCTCTTCCATCCTGTCACCTGATGAGCACGGATGCCTGGTTATGGCAGTATTGGTGTGTTTCCATCCCATCTCTTTAGAATTCTGGGAATTCCTCAGGCACACAGGCTAGTTCTTTTCTTATTTCAAGTGTCTGCAAGCACTTACTGGAAGATCTGCTTCTGTAAATGGAATTTAATTTGTTAGATCAAGAAATAACAATATAACCCAGTCGGTACTGCCCCAGTAGGACCCCTCACACCAGCTCCTCGCTCAAGTCAGTTGGCTTCCTGGTAGACCTTTCCATGCCAGCTGATGTGTCCCCAGGTAGGAGAAGTAGGAGCCTTGAGCTATGTGCACTTGGCCAGAATGCTGAGGGCCCAAGGGAAGCCGTGGAAGGACTTATCTGGTTAAACCACACGAACGCCATGAATATCAATTGGCAGCCTGACTCCTTGAGCTGGTTTCTTATCTACCACAGAATGACCAGCTGGGTGAGCTAAGGAGCCCTTGAATCAGCTTATCTTCTAAGTCAGTGGGTCCCATCAGTTCACAGCTTAAAAAATGATCTAGCAGGAAAGAAAATACTCCACAAAAAAGTGTTCCTTGTGGATTTTAGTAAGAGTGACATATAGTCTGTGAGGGAGAATTAGGCAGATAACAGAGAAGCGGTTTGTGTCCTGTGATTAATGTGATTTTTGTCGGTGGTGCTTCTATTGTTAACACATAGATCAGGAGGGATTTGTGTCCAGAGAATGATAAATGCCAAGGCCACATGTTTTCTGCATTTCTATCATATTCTCTTATACATTCTTTTCATAAATACACTAGAGGTTATGTTTGAAAGAGACCTTTGGATGCCATCATTTCTATATCTCTTAGACTATTCCCACGGGGGGTGCTTTTAAAGATTTTGCTCCTATTTCAGAAGCCTTTGGAAAAATATTAGAATCTCATTGAGTTAGAAGGAGCCATAGAGTTCGTCTGACCTGAGCTTCTCTCCTGTATATTTTCCTAGAAAAGATGGTGAAAGTTAATGGCAATTGATTAGCATATGAAATTATTTCTTTTGAAAACGGAGCAGAAAACTGCACAGATGTAAATGCACGTGCATATTTTCTCCAAAGCACAAAGTTGTCAATGTGTAATTCATATTATAGCCTGATTGCATGCACTTAGATACTGTCTGAAAAGCTGTTTTTTTTTCATAAAAGGAAAATGAACCATTGAATATGGCAAATGATTTTCTCTACTGACTTAGTTTTTAATCTGTTAGTTAAAGCAATCTCCAGGAACCCTTCTAGTAGGCACATTTTTGATGATCACCTTGAAGTTGGAAATGAAAAAAATGGAAACGAAATGTTATTGAACATCAATGAATTAGAGTACGTGCTAGGTGCTTCATACATACACTACCCTATTGTGCATAAAGGATTTATGTAAATACAAAGTGGTGTGAGTTTCTTTCTTTGATATTTATCTTTGGTCTATGTATCTCACAATCCACAGTAAGTGGTCAAACTGAGGTTTTCTAAGCACAATTTGCCTATTACAGAAATTAATGACAGCTTTTAAATATTTTAAGGCTTTTCTCCTGGGTCAGCTCCTTTGTTTAGACTACAGGTCTTTCCCTAAAAATCTGTGCCAATTAATTGTGTATTCTTTTCATGATCATTTGAATTGATTATATAAGAGAATACCTTGTATATGAAATATCCTGTGTTTGGTGCACAGGAAACCGCAGTGACATAAATCTCAGAACGGGAATGCGATGAAAACAAAATCTCACCAGGCAGCACGTCAGTGCCATGCCCTTCCTGAACACACCTGCTCGGCCTCTATGAATTGGTAAAGTTCACTGCTCTATGGTGCACAGAGGTGTGTTGCCTTGACGTCCTTACATGCAGCAAACGTGCCCCATACTCTTCTGTGTGCTAATTGCTTTGTTAATTCAGGGATGGAAACTCAACCAAGGAAAACATCATTACTGTGTTTTGAGAATTTATGGGAAAACAGGATAGTTAAGAGATGCTTTCCTGAGGGTGAATGCCCGGCAGGATGTCATAGCTGGGAAGCCCTCAGGGAGGAGGCAGTGCTGGAACTGAGTCTTAGGGCAGCTGGGACCTTCTTCACCAGCACAAACACCCCTCCAGCCTGCTTCAATTCAGGAAGATGCTCTGAAAACCATCCCATGAAAAATAAGGGTTGTGTCTTGTATAGTGTGAGTTTCCTGGGTGCGTCTGGCCTCCCTGGGCCGACCACTGTCTCTGCCCTGCCTGCCTGCCATATGGGTGCCTCCAGATGTGAGCTGTGCCCACGATCTGAATCAACTCTCTGCTGTACTGCTCTGGACACCACCAAACTTCAGGTCCCCTCAGCTTCTGCAATTCAACAGTTTAGGCTGACTTTGTTGCTGTTCTCAGAGTCTAAAACTGGAGTACTTCTCAAAAGTAAGCTATCTTCACCCTAAAGAGGGAGAAAGAGAAAGAGAGAGAGAGAATTTTGCATTAGTATATAACATGCATCCATGTGTAGTAAAGGGCTATTCAGAGAAGTCTATGCTCTTGATCCTGGGGGTTCTGGAGGAAGATATTTTGGGCAAGTAAATGGTATAGGTGCACAGAGAGATGTTATAATCAGGTGAAGTCAGGAAGTTGCAGATGGGGGGGGGGACTTCTTTACAGATATAGAGATATGTTCCTGATGGAACTCTAGCCAGAAATCAGCGGCTTATCTCCAAAATGAGATATCCAGGGAGAAAATACATGTCTTCGCATTAAGTAGAAGATGTGAAAATTTACAGGACACAGCCCGTGACTTTGAGCAGACTGTGAAGTCTCAGAGGTGTCTGCGGGGAGCCGAGAGGGGTCTCATCCTGCGAGCAGAAAAGTTAGCACTTAGGGGTGTTCAGATTGACATTCTTTATAGAGCCCATTTATGTGTATCCCAGCTATATTCCTAGGAAACAAGTATTATTAATGCATTTTCAAAGATTTAAAAAAAGAGATGTTAGGGGAAAATATGTATGTATTTTATATATATATATGTATTATGTATCTGTATGTATAAAAGTACATACATATAGACAAATGTATGTAAAATGTATGAATATATACACAGTCACACATACATGTGGCTGCATAGCTGGTACACTCAGGGGACAATATTTAACTGAGGGTCTGTCCAAGTCACTCAAGATAGTACAGATCA